>NC_088781.1:129218615-129818615 GCF_958450345.1 Calliphora vicina
CAGAGAATAAATCAACGATGAAGAGTAGTAAACACGAAGATGTTATTCGTACATCTTCTTCAATTATTTTGTTGTCGTTTGTTTTGATTTGTGTTGTTATTGTTGCTGCTGCTTTTCTTGCAGTGTATGTTTTTCGTTGTTGTTGTTGTATAGTTGTTTTTGCTTGTGTAGTGTGTGTGTTTTTAGTTTGTTGATTCGTATAGGTCAGGATGGCCGAGCGGTCTAAGGCGCCAGACTCAAGTGTTACAACTTGCTCTGTTCCAACAGAGTTGTATTCGAGCGTTCTGGTCCTCTCTGAGGGCGTGGGTTCGAATCCCACTTCTGACAAGAATTTTTTTTGTGAAATTTTTAATGTTTTTTTATACACAATTTTTATTTTTTAATCATTATTATATATTTTAATAGTTTTATTTATTTTTTAAAAGATTATAAGTTTGAATCGCACTTTAAAATTGGATTTTATTAGTGTTTAAAATTAATTTCTTTATAAATAAATTAGTTGAATTAAAGATTATTAAATTTATGAATCTTCTAGCCTTCAATTTTGTTAAATTTCTTCTTAACAAAGCTAAATTTGTTAAGGAGAATTTGGTACAAAGTTTATATTTTGTGTAATATGAATTAATAATTCGTGTAAAATTTTTCTTTTAAATTTTAGTTAAAAATATATTTAATTTTGTATAGAAAATTTTGGTTAATCTAGATTTGTTGTAGAAAATTATACAAAAACTAGAATTATTTGCAATCTTAATCATGTGGAATCAAAAATATATCACCGTTTTTCATTTTCAGCAAAGCGACATTTTAGGCTCATCAAAGCGACAATTTACACTATGCTAAAAATTTTTATTTTAAGCTTTCTATTGAAAATTAGCAGATTATTTAAATTTTTTATACAAATTTTTATCAATAACTTTGATTTTCTATAGAAAATTTTGCTTAAATTTAAATTTTCTATTGAAAATTGTTCGATTACTTATTTTTTTAGAAAATTTTGAGAAAACTCTAAAGAATTATATAAAAATATTTAGCTTATTTATTTTCTTAATTATGTAGAATCCGAAACTTATCAAAATTTTCCATCTTATACAATGCGACAAGACTTTTATATGATTTAGCTTCTTTGTAAAATTTGTGGAATTGTTCCTTTTAGTTTTTAATTGATTCTTAATCGAGTTTTGATTTGAAAAAAAAAACAAAATTATTCGTTAAATTTGGCCAATTATTTTTCTCATTTTTATTTTGAATTTCTTCTTAAATACCACAAATTTGTTTAGCAGGCTTTGATAAAAAGTCTCCATATTGAGTGATATTGTAATTTGTGAGATTTAGTGCCTTTATAGTTAAAGTTAACTTTAAGGGTACCTTTTTCTATTGCTTAAAGTTACCTTTAACTATAAAGGCAAGTTGTAATAATGGCTCTTAATATGTTTACTTTACTTCCCTTGTATATTTGCTATGAAAATTCTTACAATAAACCATTAATTAAAAAATAATATTCCAGATTCAATCCATTTCTCTGAAATATTTAGAACAACCCTCGTATGTTATACTACCTCAAGTATGACATCATCTTTAGACACGCCACTTTCACAAGTCAGGATGGCCGAGCGGTCTAAGGCGCCAGACTCAAGTGTTAAAACTTGCTTTGTTCCAACAAAGTGTTTCTGGAGCGTTCTGGTCCTCTCTGAGGGCGTGGGTTCGAATCCCACTTCTGACAAGAATTTTTTTGTACATCTCAAACTTTTTAAACTATTTATATATCTATTTTTAGCCACAACTATCCCAAAAGGAGTTAGGCTTCAAGCCTAACTCCGACATACAATTTTTAAATTATATTTTTTTCCCCAGAACTTGCCAATATTTATTAATATTAGATATAGATAGATTTTACAGGTCAGGATGGCCGAGCGGTCTAAGGCGCCAGACTCAAGTGTTACAACTTGCTCTGTTCCAACAGAGTTGTATTCGAGCGTTCTGGTCCTCTCTGAGGGCGTGGGTTCGAATCCCACTTCTGACAAGAATCTTTTTTGAAAATTTTTTTAATTAAAAAAATGTTTTTTTTATTAAAACACAATCAAAACTTTGATGAAGTAATAATTAAAAAACAAAGAAATTGTAAAAAACAAACTTTTGCACATTAAATATTGTTACGAAATTGTACTTGAATTCAAATATAACGATTTTAAGGGTTCATTTAAAAGTAGCATAATGCTTTCAAATAACAGTGCTGTAATAGCAAACTGTAACATAACTGTGGGCATTATTAAATAAAAGCTTTCAGTTGACCATTGATCGTAAGTTGGCAACGCTGTTTGAATTCGAATATTCAGTTAAAGAACATTGTAGAAAGTACACCACAGATGGCGTATGATCTAGAATATTCGAACTTTGACAGTTAAAGAGCAATCTAGAGTGCAGATGGCAGTGTTATAAATAGTGGCAGAGGTTGCAGTCGTGAGTCAGTTTATCAGAGACGCTATTTGAATAAACATCAACTGGAAAATCAAATACAATTTCTTAAATATTGTTTGAAAATTGCAGTCATTCAATATCTACGATTCTTTTGTTGCGAATCAGTAAATTTTTTTACAATTTTGTAAACCTTCTGTTTCCATTTAATTTTGATTACTTATTAAATTATTTTCATTAAAATAAGAAGTGGTTTGTTGTATCTCTAATAACATTGTAAATTTCCATTCATATTTCACAAGTCAGGATGGCCGAGCGGTCTAAGGCGCCAGACTCAAGTGTTACAACTTGCTTTGTTCCAACAAAGTATATCTCGAGCGTTCTGGTCCTCTCTGAGGGCGTGGGTTCGAATCCCACTTCTGACAAGAATTTTTTTTTTTATTAATTACGAATTTATTTAATTCGAATTAATTATTTAAATACAAGATAAAAACAAGTTAAAAAAAGAAAGACAAACTCAAAAACAAACAAAAAATCATTACAATATCTGCTGTCATAGAAATTATTTGATTTTTTAATATGAAAAAGAAAATTACACTCAGGTCTCGTTTTGTGCGGATTTTTTTTATGCGGATTCAAATTTATGCGGTTTTTAAATTAACGATTTTTTTGGAATTTTAATAGATTTTAAAATTTTAGATGTTTTTTTTTAGTTCTACTGATGAAAATGTTATTTTACAATATGATGACAATATGATTATATCATCTAGTGATGAAAGTGACGTTGAACCAATTCCTAAGCGATGCCGACAATTATTCAGTCATTCAGATTGATCATACATATTTACAGAATTTGCATAAAAAATGTTTTAGCTTAATTCTTGGATCATTTTCTGTTTTTTCTGTAATTAATGAATTAATATTATATTTTTGTTTATTTTTTTTAAAGGGTTTTTGTTTTTATTGTTTAAATAAATGAAATAATTATATTTTTGTTGATTTTTTTATGCGATTTTGCTTTGGTTTTTTAATTAAAATTTGAATTTATGCGGTTTTTCAGAATTTTGGAACGAATCATTAGTTTTTATATGAAGCTGGAGTACCGTTTTATGCGAATTCAATTTATGCGATTTTTTTTGGAACGCATCTATCGCATAAAACGAGACCTGAGTGTAGTAAGAACTGAAGGACACTGAAAACATAAATTTGTTGTAATTATACTTCATTAATTGAAAATTGTTTATATGTACTAAATTTATATAACATTCTTCTGCTCATTTACAAAATATTTTTTATTATCTAGCTTGTCTTTTCACTAGGTCATTTAAAAAAATTATAAAATTTTGTCTTATATATTGCTAAAACTTTCCATATAACCCTCGTAGTGTTAACTAAAACTTGTCATTATTTTCTTGTGCATGCTTTGGCATGCCACGTTTACATGTCAGGATGGCCGAGCGGTCTAAGGCGCCAGACTCAAGTGTCACAACTTGCTTTGTTTCAACAAAGTGTTTCTCGAGCGTTCTGGTCCTCTCTGAGGGCGTGGGTTCGAATCCCACTTCTGACAAGAATTTTTTTTTTTTAAATTCTACAAACAAATTTTTTTTTTTTATGATAAAAATATAATAATTTGGTGAATTTAATAATTATAATTGAATTTTGTTATTCAGATACATTTTAAAGATTTGTCGGCCAATATAATATTCTTATCCAAATTGAATTTTGTGCAAAAAATTTGAGTTAAAATTTCGGTTCATTTCATGAAATTTTTTGGAGTTTTAATTATTTTTTAAATGATTTTCACCTAAATAGTAAGTACTTTGTTTCGTTACTAATAGCACTGGGAATTTCCGTTCATATTTCACAAGTCAGGATGGCCGAGCGGTCTAAGGCGCCAGACTCAAGTGTTACAACTTGCTTTGTTCCAACAAAGTACTCTCGAGCGTTCTGGTCCTCTCTGAGGGCGTGGGTTCGAATCCCACTTCTGACAAGATTTTTTTTTTAAATCTTTTTAATTGTTTTTTAATAAATAAGAAAATTTAAAAATATTTTTAAAACCAATTAACAAAATTTGCAATAATATTTTCAATTCATTTTTGTTCTCCAAAATTTGTCTTTAGCTAAATGTTCTTTATTAAATTTGTTTTTATTGTTGTACATTAATAAACCCCAAATAAGCAATGTCTTACTCATCACTTTGGCAGTCATTGACATTTTGTATTAAATATTCAACTTTAATTAAAATAAATATATACATATTTGTGTGATGTTGTTCTTGGTGGTGGTTTCAGTTATAATTAGTATTCTAAGAAAGCGTAAATTTTGCATTTTTAATTAAGCCAACGGTTAATTAAGCAAATTTGTAGAGTTATTTAAAACAAAATTGGTCATTTATTGCATACAATAAAATAAATTGAATAAATCAATTATATGAAAAAGTAAACCATTTCATAGAGGAATAAATCCATTAGAAGGTGATTAGAAGTTAACTTAAACTTGAAAAGAATTTAAATTTGTCTTTATTAATTATGAAAATAGAGGGGATTAATGAAATTACTAGAAAATTAAATGATAATCAAAATGTTTAATAGGAAACTTAACAATTTCATTCAAAATTTAAAAAAAAAATCCCAATTTTCCTTAAATTTACTTTCATTTTCTATTGAAATTTCGAGAAAACTAGAATTTTTTTATAGAAAATCATACAAAAAATTAGGTTTATTTAGAATTTTAATTTTGTGGAATTAAAAATTTATGAAAGTTTTCCATTTTCAGCAAAGCGACATTTTACGCTTTGCTAAAAATCGTTAATTTTGGTAGAAAATCATACAAAAATGAAGTGCATTTAGAATCTTAATCATGTATAATCAAAAAATTATGAAAATTTTCGATTTTCACCAAAGCTATAATTTACGCTTATCAAAGCGACAATTTTCGCTTTGCTAAAAATCGATATTTTTTTTGTAGAAAATCATAAAAATTAAGTTTTTTTACAATCTTAATCATGTGCAATCAAACATTTATCAAAATTTTCCATTTTCAGCAAAGCGACATTTTACGCTTATCAAAGCGACAATTTACGATTTGCTAAAAAACGATATTTTTTGTAGAAAATCATAAAAATTAAGTTTTTTTACAATCTTAATCATGTACAATTAAAAATTTATCAAAATTTTCCATTTTCAGCAAAGCGAAATTTTAAGCTTATCAAAGCGACAATTTTCGCTTTGCTAAAAATCGATATTTTTTGTAGAAAATCATAAAAATTAAGTTTTTTACAATCTTAATCATGTGCAATTAAAAATTTATCAAAATTTTCCATTTTCAGCAAAGCGAAATTTTACGCTTATCAAAGCGACAATTTTCGGTTTGCTAAAAATCGATATTTTTTGTAGAAAATCATAAAAATTAAGTTTTTTACAATCTTAATCATGTGCAATTAAAAATTTATCAAAATTTTCCATTTTCAGCAAAGCGACATTTTACGCTTATCAAAGCGAGAATTTTCGCTTTGCTAAAAATCGATATTTTTTATAGAAAATCATAAAAAAAACAAGTAAGAAAGTATGGTAGGGTATAATTAAGTTTATTTACAATCTTGAAAATTTTCGATTTTCGCAGCAAAGCGACAATTTACGCTTTTCCCAAAATCACTTGCTATAATATTTCCATCATTCTGATGTCCAAAATTATTCTTTTTTAGTACATTTTATGTTTACAATTGATTATTTGTGCAAATTTGTAAAGCGTTATTTGTCGCTTAGCAAAGCGTTATTTTACGCTTTATATAAACTCATTTTATTTCCTATTGCAATCATTTTGTAATCAAAATTAGCTATTTTTATTCCATTTTATCGAAAATAAATGCTTACGTTATTGATCTAAAAACATGATAATTAATTTTAAAAACAAAATTATAATATTTGCGCTTTGGCAAACAAAATGTGTTAATTTTTAACAAATATAAAATACAAAATAAATAAAAACTGTTTTATACAAAAAAAAAAAAATCTGTTTTAGCACTTAAACTTCAGCCAGAAAAAAACATCTACTTAACAACAAATATACTTAAACATGTTGATTTAAGTTGTTCAGTTTTTTATTGTATTATATTGTCAACTATTACCAAATAAAGTAAGTAGCAGCTAACAAAAAAAAATCTACCAAAAAGCCACTTTTGATAAATGACTGTTTGAGTACACATGAACAGTGGGACAAAAAATACTACTTAAATAGTGAGATTATTTAAAGACCAAAAAAATAAACCCGTATCTCCCAGTTTTGCCCAAAGTCATGCACTTTTTTTTTATGGGACTCCAAAGATTTGGGACCTCGGTGTCATTTTTGCAAAAAAGTAATCATTTTCTCAGCCTTATATCTTGCAAACAGTTCGGAATTTTGATTTACTCTCTGAGGCAAAGTTGTAGCCCATGTCATGAAGAACAAAAACTGTGAACATATAAAATCAGAAAAACTTCATCTTCAAGGTCAAAATAGCAAAAAACTTAAAAAAATTTTTGTTTTGATTTTTTTGTATCTTTTACCCCTGTTCAGGTCCATACGTAACAAACCGTTCAAAATTCAAGAAAACAATCAACTACAAAAATGTACCTAAGATCTCAATAAACAACTTTCTAGAACATATGAACTTCCTAGGAATGATTCTTAACTAAAGGAATTAAGTGTTTTGGCCCATAAACTATTAAATTATTATAAACTAAAGCATACTTTTAGGCAGTTTTAAAAAAAAAAATAATTTCTAGATTTATTTCGAATTTTTTGAAGTTTTTTGCGATTTTGATCTAGAAGATGAAGTTTCTTTGATTTTATATGTTCACAATTTTTGTTCTTTATGACATGGGCTACAACTTTGCCTCAGAGAGTAAATCAAAATTCCGAACTATTTGCAAGATATGATCCTGAGAAAATAATCACTTTTTTGCATGACTTTGGTCAAAACTGGAAGACACGGGTCTTTTTGTTTGGTCTTTTATCACGTAGTGGTGCCCGTATATTTCCATGACTTATAAAATTACACACAGTATTATCTATCTAACGGGCAAAACTAGAATGTTTTATTTCGGTATATAATTATATTTACGAGGTTGTTGCCCTTTTTCAAAATAATTTAAAAGCTAAGTACACGGCGACAATTGTTGCTAGCGGCATTTGTAGTCTTGTAGTCGGGAGCCTGCTGTCGTGAATGTGTTTAATACATCTTCTATACAAAGTTTTAATATTTGTAAGCCACTTTATTAAACAGCTCTACTAGTAGTTTCATGAATTACATATCTAGCGGACAAAACTAGAATGTTCTATTTCGGTATATAAGTATTTTTACAAGGTTGCTGCCCTTTTTCAAAAAGCTGACTACACGGCGACAATTTTTACTAGCGGCATTTGTAGTCTTGTAGTCGGGAGCCTGCTGTCGTGAATGTGTTTAATAGATCTTCTATACAAAGTTCTAATATTTTTAAGCCACTTTATTAAACATCCCTTTTAGTAGTTTCATGAATTATCTATCGAACGGACAGAACTAGAATGTTCTATTTCGGTTTATAAGTATATTTACGAGGTTGCTGTTATTTTTCAAAATAATTAAGGAGCTGACTACACGGCGACAATAGTGGCAGCGGCATTTGTAGTCGGTACGGCCCTATGCTCCTTATAGGAACAACAGGAATTAATATATATATATTTGTAGTCGGTAGTCTACTGCTGAATGTGTTTAATGCATCATATATACAAAGTTCTAATATTTTTAAGCAGTTTTATTAAACAGCCCCACTGTGCCTGCTTAGTAATGTGCCGTATTTGTTTAAGTTACCTTTTTTTTCTATAATTTTATTGCTGTCTGTTTATTGTGAAGTGATGTTTAAGTTGTCATCATCATTATCATTTTGTTTGACTAAACTTGAGTAAATTTGCTTTAAGTAAAAGTTTATTATTATTTTTATTTCTCAACTAAATAAATTCTTTATTTATACAAGTATAAATAAATAAAACATGCCATAAAAATATTTCAAAAAAGCAGCACTACAAATAGTTGTTTGACCAGCATGTGCTGACTGTTGCTGTTTCATGGAGTCAAGCGTATGCTTGTCAATGAACTTGACTTTGCCAGCTAAGGCTTTTGATTGTGAAGCCGCTCCCCCAAAAAGCTAAACAAAAAAAAAAAAAAAATAACAGCAACTAAAACAATACAATTGCTATAAAATCTATACGCTAAAAATCAATACAAAAACAATCTATTTTATTTATATGACCGCCTGAATTCAGTTGATTACAAATAATCAATGAATTACATTTGTTTTTAGACTTAATCTAGTTTGCATTTCAAAGATAACGTATTTATAAACAAACATACTTACCCATTATTTACGCTAATGGTGTATGTACATATTTCTATAAATATTTATCTCTTGTCTGTTTTTTTGTTTTATTTCAAATTGATAACAAATGACTTTTGTTCAGTTTTGGAAACAAATTACGTTTGCAAAATTACATTTTGTTCTAAAATAACTAAAATACGTATTTGCGACTAATGAGTCGCAACGTTAGGTGGCAATGTCGTATCTAAATGTGTGAAATAATTGCATTTAAAACTTGTCATTGAGGTCAAGTATACAGACAAATGAGAGCAAACAAAAAATATATGTGAATGGGGCTACAAATGTAGATTCGAGGCACCCTTCCTTCTTTCACAAACTAGCACTATTTTTGTTGTTTTCAGAACAAAAATTAAAAAAAATAAACAAAAATTTATGAACCAGAACTGAACTAGAACTGAACTAGAACTGAACTAGAACTGAACTAGAACTGAACTAGAACTGAACTAGAACTGAACTAGAACTGAACTAGAACTGAACTAGAACTGAACTAGAACTGAACTAGAACTGAACTAGAACTAGAACTGAACTAGAACTGAACTAGAACTGAACTAGAACTGAACTAGAACTGAACTAGAACTGAACTAGAACTGAACTAGAACTGAACTAGAACTGAACTAGAACTGAACTAGAACTGAACTAGAACTGAACTAGAACTGAACTAGAACTGAACTAGAACTGAACTAGAACTGAACTAGAACTGAACTAGAACTGAACTAGAACTGAACTAGAACTGAACTAGAACTGAACTAGAACTGAACTAGAACTGAACTAGAACTGAACTAGAACTGAACTAGAACTGAACTAGAACTGAACTAGAACTGAACTAGAACTAAACTAAACTAAACTAAACTAAACTAAACTAAACTAAACTAAACTAGAACTGAACTAGAACTGAACTAGAACTGAACTAGAACTGAACTAGAACTGAACTAGAACTGAACTAGAACTGAACTAGAACTGAACTAGAACTGAACTAGAACTGAACTAGAACTGAACTAGAACTGAACTAGAACTGAACTAGAACTGAACTAGAACTGAACTAGAACTGAACTAGAACTGAACTAGAACTGAACTAGAACTGAACTAGAACTGAACTAGAACTGAACTAGAACTGAACTAGAACTGAACTAGAACTGAACTAGAACTGAACTAGAACTGAACTAGAACTGAACTAGAACTAGAACTGAACTAGAACTGAACTAGAACTGAACTAGAACTGAACTAGAACTGAACTAGAACTGAACTAGAACTGAACTAGAACTGAACTAGAACTGAACTAGAACTGAACTAGAACTGAACTAGAACTGAACTAGAACTGAACTAGAACTGAACTAGAACTGAACTAGAACTGAACTAGAACTGAACTAGAACTGAACTAGAACTGAACTAGAACTGAACTAGAACTGAACTAGAACTGAACTAGAACTGAACTAGAACTGAACTAGAACTGAACTAGAACTGAACTAGAACTGAACTAGAACTGAACTAGAACTGAACTAGAACTGAACTAGAACTGAACTAGAACTGAACTAGAACTGAACTAGAACTGAACTAGAACTGAACTAGAACTGAACTAGAACTGAACTAGAACTGAACTAGAACTGAACTAGAACTGAACTAGAACTGAACTAGAACTGAACTAGAACTGAACTAGAACTGAACTAGAACTGAACTAGAACTAAACTAAACTAAACTAAACTAAACTAGAACTGAACTAGAACTGAACTAGAACTGAACTAGAACTGAACTAGAACTGAACTAGAACTGAACTAGAACTGAACTAGAACTGAACTAGAACTGAACTAGAACTGAACTAGAACTGAACTAGAACTGAACTAGAACTGAACTAGAACTGAACTAGAACTGAACTAGAACTGAACTAGAACTGAACTAGAACTGAACTAGAACTGAACTAGAACTGAACTAGAACTGAACTAGAACTGAACTAGAACTGAACTAGAACTGAACTAGAACTGAACTAGAACTGAACTAGAACTGAACTAGAACTGAACTAGAACTGAACTAGAACTGAACTAGAACTGAACTAGAACTGAACTAGAACTGAACTAGAACTGAACTAGAACTGAACTAGAACTGAACTAGAACTGAACTAGAACTGAACTAGAACTGAACTAGAACTGAACTAGAACTGAACTAGAACTGAACTAGAACTGAACTAGAACTGAACTAGAACTGAACTAGAACTGAACTAGAACTGAACTAGAACTGAACTAGAACTGAACTAGAACTGAACTAGAACTGAACTAGAACTGAACTAGAACTGAACTAGAACTGAACTAGAACTGAACTAGAACTGAACTAGAACTGAACTAGAACTGAACTAGAACTGAACTAGAACTGAACTAGAACTGAACTAGAACTGAACTAGAACTGAACTAGAACTGAACTAGAACTGAACTAGAACTGAACTAGAACTGAACTAGAACTGAACTAGAACTGAACTAGAACTGAACTAGAACTGAACTAGAACTAAACTAAACTAAACTAAACTAAACTAGAACTGAACTAGAACTGAACTAGAACTGAACTAGAACTGAACTAGAACTGAACTAGAACTGAACTAGAACTGAACTAGAACTGAACTAGAACTGAACTAGAACTGAACTAGAACTGAACTAGAACTGAACTAGAACTGAACTAGAACTGAACTAGAACTGAACTAGAACTGAACTAGAACTGAACTAGAACTGAACTAGAACTGAACTAGAACTGAACTAGAACTGAACTAGAACTGAACTAGAACTGAACTAGAACTAGAACTGAACTAGAACTGAACTAGAACTGAACTAGAACTGAACTAGAACTGAACTAGAACTGAACTAGAACTGAACTAGAACTGAACTAGAACTGAACTAGAACTGAACTAGAACTGAACTAGAACTGAACTAGAACTGAACTAGAACTGAACTAGAACTGAACTAGAACTGAACTAGAACTGAACTAGAACTGAACTAGAACTGAACTAGAACTGAACTAGAACTGAACTAGAACTGAACTAGAACTGAACTAGAACTGAACTAGAACTGAACTAGAACTGAACTAGAACTGAACTAGAACTGAACTAGAACTGAACTAGAACTGAACTAGAACTGAACTAGAACTGAACTAGAACTGAACTAGAACTGAACTAGAACTGAACTAGAACTGAACTAGAACTGAACTAGAACTGAACTAGAACTGAACTAGAACTGAACTAGAACTGAACTAGAACTGAACTAGAACTGAACTAGAACTGAACTAGAACTGAACTAGAACTGAACTAGAACTGAACTAGAACTGAACTAGAACAGAACTAGAACTGAACTAGAACTGAACTAGAACTGAACTAGAACTGAACTAGAACTGAACTAGAACTGAACTAGAACTGAACTAGAACTGAACTAGAACTGAACTAGAACTGAACTAGAACTGAACTAGAACTGAACTAGAACTGAACTAGAACTGAACTAGAACTGAACTAGAACTGAACTAGAACTGAACTAGAACTGAACTAGAACTGAACTAGAACTGAACTAGAACTGAACTAGAACTGAACTAGAACTGAACTAGAACTGAACTAGAACTGAACTAGAACTGAACTAGAACTGAACTAGAACAGAACTAGAACTGAACTAGAACTGAACTAGAACTGAACTAGAACTGAACTAGAACTGAACTAGAACTGAACTAGAACTGAACTAGAACTGAACTAGAACTGAACTAGAACTGAACTAGAACTGAACTAGAACTGAACTAGAACTGAACTAGAACTGAACTAGAACTGAACTAGAACTGAACTAGAACTGAACTAGAACTGAACTAGAACTGAACTAGAACTGAACTAGAACTGAACTAGAACTGAACTAGAACAGAACTAGAACTGAACTAGAACTGAACTAGAACTGAACTAGAACTGAACTAGAACTGAACTAGAACTGAACTAGAACTGAACTAGAACTGAACTAGAACTGAACT
This sequence comes from Calliphora vicina, assembly GCF_958450345.1. Classification (NCBI taxonomy): domain Eukaryota; kingdom Metazoa; phylum Arthropoda; class Insecta; order Diptera; family Calliphoridae; genus Calliphora; species Calliphora vicina. The sequence continues at coordinate 129,231,395 of NC_088781.1, forward strand.
AGAACTGAACTAGAACTGAACTAGAACTGAACTAGAACTGAACTAGAACCTGATCTAGAACTGAACTTGAACTAGAACCTGAACTAAAACTAGAACTGAGCTAGAGCCAGACCTACAGCCAGAACTAGAACCTGAACTAGAACCTGAACTAGAACCTGAACTAGAACCTGAACTAGAACCTGAACTAGAACCTGATCTAGAACTGAACTAGAACCTGAACCTGAACTAGAACTGAGCTAGAGCCAGACCTAGAGCCAGAACTAGAACCTGAACTAGAACCTGAACTAGAACCTGAATTGGAACCTGAACTGGAACCTGAACTAGAACCTGAACTGGAACCTGAACTAGAACTAGAACCTGAACTAGAACCTGAATAAGAACCTGAACTATAACCTGAATTAGAACCGGAACTAGAACCTGAACTAGAACTAGAAATGAGCTAGAGCCAGACCTAGAGCCAGACCTAGAGCCAGACCTAGAGCCAGAACTAGAACCTGAACTAGAACCTGAACTTGAACCTGAAATAGAACCTGAACTGAAACCTGAAATAGAACCTGAATAAGAACCTGAACTATAACCTGAATTAGAACCGGAACTAGAACCTGTACTAGTACTAGAACTGAGCTAGAGCCAGACCTAGATCCAGAACTAGAACTAGACCCTGAACTAGAACCTGAACTGGAACCTGAACTAGAACCTGAACTAGAACCTGAACTGGAACCTGAACTAGAACTAGAACCTGAACTAGAACCTGAACTAGAACCTGAACTAGAACCTGAACTAGAACTGAGCTAGAGCCAGACCTAGAGCCAGAACTAGAACTAGAACCTGAACTAGAACCTGAACTAGAACTAGAACCAGAATCTAAACTAGAATCTGAACTTGAATTTAAACTAGGATCTGAACTAGAATCTGAACTAAAATCTGAGTTAGAATCTGAACTAGAATCTGCACTAAGATCTAAACTAGAACCTGAACTAGAACTAGAACTGAGCTTGAGTCAGACCTAGAGCCAGACCTAGAGCCAGAACTAGAACCTGAACTAGAACCTGAACTAGAACCTGAACTAGAACCTGAACTAGAATCTGAACTTGAACTTAAAGTAGGATCTGAACTAGGATCTGAACTGGAACCTGAACTAGAACCTGAACTAGAACCTGAACTGGAACCTGAACTAGAACTAGAACCTGAACTAGAACCTGAACTAGAACCTGAACTAGAACCTGATCTAGAACTGAACTTGAACTAGAACCTGAACTAGAACTGAGCTAGAGCCAGACCTAGCGCCAGAACTAGAACTAGAACCTGAACTAGAACCTGAACTAGAACTAGAACCAGAATCTAAACTAGAATCTGAACTTGAATTTAAACTAGGATCTGAACTAGAATCTGAACTAAAATCTGAGTTAGAATCTGAACTAGAATCTGCACTAAGATCTAAACTAGAACCTGAACTAGAACTAGAACTGAGCTTGAGTCAGACCTAGAGCCAGACCTAGAGCCAGAACTAGAACCTGAACTAGAACCTGAACTAGAACCTGAACTAGAATCTGAACTTGAACTTAAACTAGGATCTGAACTAGGATCTGAACTAGAACCTGAACTGGAACTGGAACCTGAACTAGAACCTGCACTATAACCTCAATCTTAACTAGAACCAGAACTAGAACCAGAACTAGAACCTGAACTAGAACTGAACTAGAATCTGAACTAGAACCAGAATCTGAACTAGAATCTTAACTAGGATCTGAACCAGAATCTGAACTAGAAGCTGAACTAGAATCTGAACTTGAGTCTGAACTGAGATCTGAACTAGAATCTGAACTAGAACTGAACTAGAATTGAATTTTTATTGTTGTTGAATTATGTTTCTAAAGAAACTAAAGTTAACGATAAATTTTCTATTGAAAGATTTAAGTTATCGCTGGAATTTTAAAGGAATAAACTAAAGTTATCGCTAAATTTATATTCTAAACAATAATGTTTACTGTAAAAAAGGTGTGTATCTAGTACGTATTTAAAGGGCAAATTCCATTCTTTAACCAGCCTCTGATTTACGTATGTTTTTATTATTGTATTTATTTAAGTTTGTAATTAAACTATTTAGTAATTAAAACAACATTAAAATTCTAAGCAAAACCTAAAAACAACTGTAATGTAATAAGCAACACAAAACAAAATAAGTAGTGGGTGGAATAAATGAATGGCATGCTAAACAAATTACATTTTTCTATTAAAAAAACAATGCTATTTAGGAATTTTATTTATTTACAACGTAACTTAATATGTTTACTATTGTAAGCATTTTAAATCGTAACAATCGCTTGAAAACTATATGAGTTATAACAAATTGTATATGCATACCTAATAATTAATATTACTCATACGCTTCAAAGCACCAATTCATTAAATTGTTTATAACTTTTTTTATTCAAAAGATATTTGAATGAAAATTTATTAACAGCTAATTAATAATAATAGCTATGATTATATTATAACAATATTAATTTAATTAAAACTATAGGTGTAAAATAGCTTCTTTTAAAATTATGAAAATAGTTGTTTAATTTTTTTTTTCTCAATTTTGTGTACCTCTGTAGCCAATTAATACAATAATAAAATTTTGTTTTAATAATTAATATTATTAAAACAATATGATGTCATTAAATTACGCTTTATATTTATAAAACAGCTTTTTTCTACTATCAGAATTTTTTATTAAATTCTAGAATTTTTTTTTTTAATTTTCTTTAATTATCTAACCCTTTGCCTCTCTCTTAAATACATTTTTATTTTAGTTTTATTTTTCATTTACAATTTTCTGTCTATTCTTAACCTGTTCCCATTAATTCTAGTTTTTTTTCTTTTTCAATGATTATTTTTCTAGGTTCACAGCAGCTTTGCTTTGTCATCATTATTTATTTCAAGTACGAGCTGTATTATTACATTTATCTATTCTAGTCATTATTTGTAGCATGTCATGGTGTCTTCCGTTTTTTCACAGAACAATTGCAGGAAACTGAAAAGCAAAAAAAAGTAAAAAACCGTTTCCTAAAGGTCCTTTCTTTTGCTATATTTTTTTTTTGTCTTTAAGCCTTCTAATGATAGAAAAGTGACAAAAATAATTTTCTACGCTTCTGTGGCATTGGCATAAAAGAAATCCTCTTTTATTTCATTTCATCTTTCTTCATTTTTCTGGCATTCATTCTATTTAAGATTTATTTTGTCTTCGTGGTTTTATGTTAAAAAGAAGTTTATTTCTTGGGCTTCTTTCTTGTAGTTTATTTCATATTTTGTCATTTGAAGTGCAGTCATTTATTTCTACAAATACTTTACGTGGAGTGCTACAATATTGAACTAGAACTTAAAATGTCTTTTAAAGCAGTTTTATTTTATAGAAATATATGAATGCATTTGAAAATAACCAAGCTTATATTTCATAAAGAAATAATCTCTTTTATGTTGAAAATATAATGTATTGTATTTCTTTCAAATGTTCAAAGGTTTAAGGCTTCTTGCAGAAAAAGTAGCAGAAAAGTAGATGATTTTTTTATGAACATAAAATTAATTTTTTGTGTGAAGAGTTTTTTCTTGAGAAAATATTTAATAAATTGAAGGTTTTATGTGAAATGGAGAAGGGTTCAAGTTTTTTCCTAAGAAATAGTTTTAAAGTTTAACAAAATTCAAAAAACTCAATGAATTATGAAGAGACTTATAATTTATTTAGTAATTAATAACAATCATACGCCGCATGCTACCAAATATTCAAAAATTGGAGTATTCAAATAGACAACTAAGTGATTGATCATTTTTTTAACAGAAAATTTATCGATAAATTTTCTATAGCAAAAAAGAAGTTATCGATAACATTTCCAAAAAAATCAAAAGATTACGATAACTTTTCCCCTGAAAATTAGGTCATCGATAATTTGTTTACGGAAAACCAAAACTTTTCTAAAGAAAATTAAATTTATCGATAACTTTTCTATAGAAAAGTAAAGTTATCGATAACTTTTCTATAGAAAAGTAAAGTTATCGATAACTTTTCTATAGAAAAGTAAAGTTATCGATAACTTTTCTATAGAAAAGTAAAGTTATCGATAACTTTTCTATAGAAAAGTAAAGTTATCGATAACTTTTCTATAGAAAAGTAAAGTTATCGATAACTTTTCTATAGAAAAGTAAAGTTATCGATAACTTTTCTATAGAAAAGTAAAGTTATCGATAACTTTTCTATAGAAAAGTAAAGTTATCGATAACTTTTCTATAGAAAAGTAAAGTTATCGATAACTTTTCTATAGAAAAGTAAAGTTATCGATAACTTTTCTATAGAAAAATAAAGTTATCGATAACTTTTCTATAGAAAAGTAAAGTTATCGATAACTTTTCTATAGAAAAGTAAAGTTATCGATAACTTTTCTATAGAAAAGTAAAGTTATCGATAACTTTTCTATAGAAAAGTAAAGTTATCGATAACTTTTCTATAGAAAAGTAAAGTTATCGATAACTTTTCTATAGAAAAGTAAAGTTATCGATAACTTTTCTATAGAAAAGTAAAGTTATCGATAACTTTTCTATAGAAAAGTAAAGTTATCGATAACTTTTCTATAGAAAAGTAAAGTTATCGATAACTTTTCTATAGAAAAGTAAAGTTATCGATAACTTTTCTATAGAAAAGTAAAGTTATCGATAACTTTTCTATAGAAAAGTAAAGTTATCGATAACTTTTCTATAGAAAAGTAAAGTTATCGATAACTTTTCTATAGAAAAGTAAAGTTATCGATAACTTTTCTATAGAAAAGTAAAGTTATCGATAACTTTTCTATAGAAAAGTAAAGTTATCGATAACTTTTCTATAGAAAAGTAAAGTTATCGATAACTTTTCTATAGAAAAGTAAAGTTATCGATAACTTTTCTATAGAAAAGTAAAGTTATCGATAACTTTTCTATAGAAAAGTAAAGTTATCGATAACTTTTCTATAGAAAAGTAAAGTTATCGATAACTTTTCTATAGAAAAGTAAAGTTATCGATAACTTTTCTATAGGAAAGTAAAGTTATCGATAACTTTTCTATAGGAAAGTAAAGTTATCGATAACTTTTCTATAGGAAAGTAAAGTTATCGATAACTTTTCTATAGAAAAGTAAAGATATCGATAACTTTTCTATAGAAAAGTAAAGATATCGATAACTTTTATATAGAAAAGTAAATATATCGATAACTTTTATATAGAAAAGTAAAGATATCGATAACTTTTCTATAGAAAAGTAAAGTTATCGATAACTTTTCTATAGAAAAGTAAAGTTATCGATAACTTTTCCATAGAAAAATAAAGTTATCGATAACTTTTCTATAGAAAAGTAAAGTTATCGATAACTTTTCTATAGAAAAGTAAAGTTATCGATAACTTTTCTATAGAAAAGTAAAGTTATCGATAACTTTTCTATAGAAAAGTAAAGTTATCGATAACTATTCTATAGAAAAGTAAAGTTATCGATAACTTTTCTATAGAAAAGTAAAGTTATCGATAACTTTTCTATAGAAAAGTAAAGTTATCGATAACTTTTCTATAGAAAAGTAAAGTTATCGATAACTTTTCTATAGAAAAGTAAAGTTATCGATAACTTTTCTATAGAAAAGTAAAGTTATCGATAACTTTTCTATAGAAAAGTAAAGTTATCGATAACTTTTCTATAGAAAAGTAAAGTTATCGATAACTTTTCTATAGAAAAGTAAAGTTATCGATAACTTTTCTATAGAAAAGTAAAGTTATCGATAACTTTTCTATAGAAAAGTAAAGTTATCGATAACTTTTCTATAGAAAAGAAATGTTATCGATAACTTTTCTATAGAAAAGTAAAGTTATCGATAACTTTTCTATAGAAAAGTAAAGTTATCGATAACTTTTCTATAGAAAAGTAAAGTTATCGATAACTTTTCTATAGAAAAGTAAAGTTATCGATAACTTTTCTATAGAAAAGTAAAGTTATCGATAACATTTCTATAGAAAAGTAAAGTTATCGATAACTTTTCTATAGAAAAGTAAAGTTATCGATAACTTTTCTATAGAAAAGTAAAGTTATCGAGAACTTTTCTATAGAAAAGTAAAGTTATCGAGAACTTTTCTATAGAAAAGTAAAGTTATCGAGAACTTTTCTATAGAAAAGTAAAGTTATCGATAACTTTTCTATAGAAAAGTAAAGTTATCGATAACTTTTCTATAGAAAAGTAAAGTTATCGAGAACTTTTCTATAGAAAAGTAAAGTTATCGAGAACTTTTCTATAGAAAAGTAAAGTTATCGAGAACTTTTCTATAGAAAAGTAAAGTTATCGAGAACTTTTCTATAGAAAAGTAAATTATCGATAACTTTTTACTGTTCTATAGAAAAGTTAGCTTAAGCTATATACAAATAAAAAAATATACAAATTTGTTGAAATTTTGAGAGTTTTCGTGGTAAAATATTTTTGTTTCAAACCAAAAAATGTAGTGTTTAAAAGATTATTTCTTCAGTTTGGTAATCTAAAAGAAATCTTATTGTCTCAGCTTTCATTTAGCTTTAAAATTTCCAAATTCGCTTTAGAAATAAACCAGCTAGAGCAATTCTAAAACATTTGGTACCAAATTAATATTACTCATACGTCTTACTGCTTAAATTATTAAATCTTTAATATTTCCCTTAAAACCCAAGGGATTTAAACGATATTTTCCTATAACAATAAACATATTTTATTGCTATTAGTTCCATTTTAAGTTTTAACATTCAACCCTTTTCTATTGTTCAATGCCATTTATATGTTTTCTTTTTATAACGTGTGACATTGTTGGTGGTATTTACTTCTTAATAATCCAATTATGGCTTTCCAATGTGTTGACATGTTTTAACTATTGTTATGACATGTTGGAGCTTGCTCTAAAACTGTCATTATTTTTGTTTTTCCTTTTTTCTTTCTTTCACAAATCGAAAACTTAATGTTACTGTCAGTGTAACAAACTTGTATAACTGGTGACAATGAAAATTAAATCGTGTGGAGAGAATTTTGTTAGAAAAATAAAAGAAATCTGTTAATAAATTGTATCAAAAAACCCTTTAGTAAAGTTTCTTTTTCTTTTTATTATTAAAAAAAGTTTATAAAAAAAAAATATTTTTTTATTTCTTTTTTTGAGAAAACTTTTAACTTTCTTTACCTTTTGTTTAAGTGTTCTTAAGTGTTTTGCAATATTGAAAATCAGTTATTTTGACAGTTGTATGATTTAATTTAATATTTGTTTCTTTTCCAATCTTTGCAGGTATGTTTGACAAGAATATTGGTTTTTCAAAGAATATAAGGAATTTGTAAGTAACTAAGTAATATAAATTAAATTTGCAAGAATTTAAAATGAATTGCAGCTGATAAATAATATAAATGATGCAATAAAATAGTGTTTGCATTTGCCTATTGAAAAGGGTTAAGAAAGTTATTTTATATTGCCTACTTTTGGGGTTATAAGTAAAAGCAATTGCCTACTAAGGGAAGAGTATTGTATATAGTTTATAAATTAAACTTTTTGTAATATTTAATTAAATCTTTTTGAATTAATGCTATGCAGTTATAATAAATTTATTAAATGTATTGAATTACTTGCTATTTATATTGATTTATATGTGAAACACTGTTGCCTAGTTTGGGGGTTTTAGTATTTTATTTTCTTGTATTTGTATATTAACAGTCATTTACTATTGCCTGCTTTAAGGTTCAATTAAGATTATCATAGTTTTATTTACAGGAGAGATATTTATTGTTAAAATAGGAATTTATTCATTTCAATATTGATTAAGGATGGACAGTAATATAAATTGTTTAAGGTAAAGGGTGGCCTATGAGTGTTATTAATTGGCAAGTAAGAGGGAAAATTCCTTAAAACACAGGTAATTTTAAAGATATTTGTATAAATGAAAACAAATATATTAAAGTAAAGAATTCAAGCATTATAAACTAAAGAAAAATTTAACTTTTTTCTAAGAAAACTGCAAAAAATAAATATAAAATTGAAACAATTCTTTTAATTTGCCATTGATGTTTATAATTTAAAATTTTAAATTAATAGCTATGGATTTCTATCAAAATAAGTAGGTTTTTATAATGCTAAAGATTTGTACAAGTCTCTTACAATTGTAGTAAAACCTTCCATTAAACTTTGGAACCTCAGAGCGTATGATTAATATTTAATTTAGCTTTATTTGTTAACATCTTAAACAAATCTTAAACATTTTGAATATAAGTGAGAAATTTATACATCATTAGAAAGCTAAGAAATTAAGCTAAATAAATATTTTATTAACAAGTTATACTCTGGAGCAAAGTAAGATAGAAATTGAAGCAAAAAAGCCAACATTTTTTTTTCTAAAAAAATTTTAATTTTTCACTTGCAATAATTTTAAATTTTAAGCAATTTATTAAGAGTTCTTGCAATATTAAATAGATCTGTGTGCTTCTTCATAAAATTTAAAAAAAAAAAATCTTAAAAATTCATTTAATTACACAGACAAATTCAAGAAATATTCTTACGCATTTAGAGGCCCCCTATGGCATGAAGCGAAGCACCTACAGATTACCAGCAAATTCTTATAACAACTATAGACATAGCTCTTGATTACAGGAAATTATTCTTTAAATTCCTATAGAATTAAGGTAGTTATAAAAGTTTTAAAAATTTAAGCTGTGGTGCGTATGAGTAATATTAATTTGGACTTATTAACTTGGAATTGCCATAGCTGTGTTAATTCTAAAGCGATTGTCAATATTTAAAAGCTAGATACAAGCTAACACAATAGGCTTTCTTTTGATGTGTACTAATAATTATAAAATATTTTTAATTCATAATTTTTTTGGTTTCAAAAATATTTTTTTTTTCGTGGCAAAAAAAATAATAATAATTCGGATTTATTTTATGACAAGTTATGATTTCTAGTAGCAAATTACTTAAATTATAGTAAATATCGAATACATAACTATAGAAATGTAGCGCTGTGATGTTCCATATTGAGACACTGGCACTGATTTACTTAACAGCCATTTACTGTAGCCTACTTTAAGGAGTTGCTAAAAATATTTCTTTGCCTGCCTTAAGGCATCTTATTTTTTTAATAATATTTTAATAAATAAGGTTGGTTATATGAAATTATTAGTACTTTTTGGGCGACTTCCTCGCCTTTTAGATTATTGGATTTCAAACTAAATTTCCTGAGTTTATTAAGCATATTTTCAGCCCTCATTATTATAATATTAAACACTTATCATGCCCATAACTTTATTATCTAACAATCTTTATGACTATGATATTTAATAAGTAAATTTTCTAAAACTCATTTTCCCCTCCCCGCCCTTACACAATTGTACCAGCAGTTCTTAAGACAACGCAAAACATTTTGCACGTATGCATTTAGCTATAAAAACAAATTTTTATTAACAACTTGAACATTTAACACCCAAAAATCAAGCACACACCCCCCCGACTGGCATCCAACCACCCACTCTTTCTCTACCCCCTAGCAAAGCAGTTCCATATTTAAACCATTATTCCATACGAGCACACTTTCGACAGCAGACAACAAGCAACAATTGCTATTATTGCAGACGACTTACATGAAGATGAATCGCAAAAATATTGTTTTTTTTCTATCTTCTTCAACACAATCAGTCATTGATTGCTTCATGGCTGCCTCAAAATGAATGGAAATAAATGGTAAGATAAGGAAAGATTGTCGAGGGGGTGGAGGTGTTTGAAAACATGTTAAAGCACGTAAATGTTATTGACTATTACTGCGTGTATTTGCTCTCTAAACCGAAAATCATTTCTATACATTTCAAATATATTATTTTGTTGTTTGTATCTCAAGAGTGTGAGTATTATAATCTGTACAATATCATGCGGGGTTTTTGTAATATTGATAGATTCTTCTGTTTTTGGTGTTTTTTTGGAGTGGTTTTCTATTGTTGTTATTGGTTTTTTTTTCTGTGGTGATGTAAGTGTATTCCTGTCAGGATATAGTGATGGTTTTGTTCATTATTGTGTGTGGATGTGTGATGGAGCAGTGGAGGGTGTAAATGAAAAGGTTAAACAATGAGCTAAATGTATGATGGATATTGAAGAGATAATACATGAATAAATCAAAGTTTGAAGGAAATTGAAAATGAAGCTAATGGAAATTTTAATGGAAAATTTAAGAAAACTTTATGGATTTTTTTAATTTTCTAGAGAAAATTAAAATAAACGAAAAATTGTAAAATTTTGTTTGTTGATGAAAATTTTGATTTTTTGGCCTCTTTAAACTGTAAGGCAGTTCAATAATAGATTTTTTGTATATGCTTTCAATAGACCTATGTCTTAGCTTTCTTAGGCTTTTGGAATTTTTAAAATCGTTCCACAAGTTTTAAAGTTATAGTAAATATTATAGAATATGCCAAAAATTAATAACACTCATACGTATAGGACAACCAAAATCTTTAAATGTAAAATTTTGTAACGAATTTAGGGAATTGTTAATAGTTTTTTGCAGAATATATTAAATAGACCATAAATCTTTAAATATGGCTAATTTCTTAATTCAATATTCAAAATTTAAAATTGTTAAGAGTGAAAAAAAAATTTTTTTTTTGCTGATGAAAATTTTGATGTTTTTTTTTTGCCTCTATATGCTTTAAGGGAGTTCAAGAATATTTTTTGTGTACACTTTTAGAAGACCTATGTCTTAGCTTTCTTTGGAGATCGGAATTTTAAAAATCGTTCCACAAATTTGAAAGTTATGTTAAATATTGTAGAATACGCCAAAAATTAATAACACTCATACGTATAGGACAACCAAAATCTTTAAATGTAAAATTTTGTAATGAATTAGGGAATTGTTAATAGTTTTTTGCAGAATATATTAAATTAGACCACAAATCTTTAAATATGGCTAATTTCTTAATACAATATTCAAAATTCAAAATTGTTAAGAGTGAAAAAAAATATTTTTTTTTTGCTTATGAAAATTTTGATTTTTTGTGCCTTTATAAGCTTTAAGGAAGTTCAAGAATATGTTTTTTGTATATAGTTTCTGCAGACCTATGTCTTAGCTTTCTTAGGCTTTTGAAATTTTTAAAATCGTTTCACAAATTTTAAAGATATGTTGAATATTGTAGAATACGCCAATTAATAACACTCATACGTATAGGACAACCAAAATCTTTAAATCTAAAATTTTGTAATGAATTTAGGGAATTGTTAATAGTTTTTTGCAGAATATATTAAATTAGACCACAAATCTTTAAATATGGCTAATTTCTTAATACAATATTCAAAATTTAAAATTGTTAAGAGTGAAAAAAAAAATTTTTTTTTGCTTATGAAAATTTTTTAATTTGTTTTGCCTTTATAAGCTTTAAGGAAGTTCAAGAATATGTTTTTTGTATATAGTTTCTGCAGACCTATGTCTTAGCTTTCTTAGGCTTTTGAAATTTTTAAAATCGTTCTACAAATTTGAAAGTTATGGTAAATATAATAGAATAGGCCAAAAATTAATAATACTCATACGTACTGGACAACCAAAATCTTTAAATGTAAAATTTTGTAACGAATTTAGGGAATTGTTAATAATTTTTTCAGAATATATTAAATTAGACCACAAATCTTTAAATATGGCTAATTTCTTATTCAATATTCAAAATTGTTAAGAGTGAAAAAAAATATTTTTTTTTGCTTATGAAAATTTTTAATTTTTTTGCCTTTATAAGCTTTAAGGAAGATCTTTTTTGTATATAGTTTCTGCTGACCTATGTCTTCGCTTTCTTAGGCTTTTGAAATTTTTAAAATCGTTCTACAAATTGGAAAGTTATGGTAAATATAATAGAATAGGCCAAAAATTAATAACACTCATACGTACTGTATAACCAAAATCTTTATAATTAATTTTTTTGGTGGAATTAAGGAACTTTTGTAGATTTTTTTGAAGAATATAGTGAATTAGCACCTAGATGTGTTAAATATTGCCTTAAATTCTTAAGTAATTGCTCATAGTTTTTAATTATTGAGAGAGAAAAATTTTATTTTTTTCTGGCAGAACACACTTTTTTTATTTTAAAATTTCTTTCATATATTACTCAGACTAGAAATTATATTTAGCTTAATTTCTTAGCTTTCTAACGATGTATAAAATTTTAACAAAATTTCAGTATTTTTGAAAAAGGTGAAACATTTTGTAAAATCATGCAAAATTTAATATTAATCATACGCTTTGTGGTTCAAAAAGCTAATAGATGGTTTAAATACATATTTATAAATCAAAATTATAAGAGACGAATATAAATATAAAGCATTGCAGATTTGTTAAACTAATGTATGGATATTTATTTGAAATTCTAAGGAAAAAAATATCAATTTCAAATTAAACAATTTCTTTCTAAGTTTTTCGTTGTTATTGATTTTTTCTTTATTTTAAAATCCTCGAATTCTTAACATTTCCATACTTGTTATAATCTATAGAAATATTTTTCAAATTTCCTTTGTTTTAACTCATTTTCTCTCTTACTTACCAATTAATAACACTTATACGCCACCCTTTACCTTAAAACAATTTATATTACTTTACATCCTTAATGATTATTAGAATGATTAAATATCTTTCTCTATTCAAGTTATTTATTACTTACAATCAATAAATTTATAATTAATTACCATCGAGTAGTATTAAAATTTGATTCATTGTATTAAAATTAATTGCAAATAATTGCCACCGGATGTGTAACAAAATTTCAATTAATTTTGATAAAATCTCTCTAAAGCAATTTGTAGCAATTGTTGTGTTTTGTCTAAAGACACTTGAGCCTTTTCTTAACATATATTAGAGAGAAATATTTTCAAGCTTTTCAAATAAAACTATGATAAACTTAATTGAATTTTGCTAAATGAAAACCTGAACTTTATCCTGGGTGTTATGGGTAAAGACTTTAGTTAAATAAGTAATCAATTGTTTATGGGAATAGTTAGGTTTAGTGTTTTGAGCAGGAAAATGGCAAATGAGATTTGAGGATTTTCTTAATATGTTGAAACAAGTTTATAAGTAATTTTGTATTGGAATTTAATTAAATTATTTTCTTTTCTGGAGCAATAATGTTGTGGGGTTTAACAGTATTTAGTAAGGGATTTAAATATGTTGTTGAGCTTTTAAATATTATGTATTTTAAGCTTGAATATTTAGTTTTATTTATATGGTTCTCATGTACGTATACTTAATAATAATTAGGACTATTTTGTTAATTTGCTTTGTAACTTTGCTATTTTTTATCCGAGTTTAGCAATTTAATTTGCTAATGAAAGCTAAGAGTTTTAGATTTTATATTCAATTTGAATTTTTCTTGGTGATGTTTAGAAATGTTGAAAATGTTTAAGGAAAAATGCAAACATTTCTTTAAAACTTTAAATATTTTTCATTATTTTTTATTAAAAGCCTTAAGTCTTTAATTTTCATAATTTGAATTAGTAAAGTGGTTAAAAACTGTATTAAGGAATTACAGTTTTATATCATTTCTTGCGAAAAAAAAAAAATAAATGTTTTAATTTTTTTCTTATTTCAAATGCGTTTTATTTTAAATTTTTACTTAACATAGTCTAAAATGTTAAATGTTTTTTAAAGCTTAATATGTTGTGTTTAAATATCACTTTTAATTTTTAAAATCGCTTCATTACAATCCAAGTTATCAAGGATTTTATCCGACTACCATGGAATTAATATCAATCATACGTACTGTTGAACAGAAACTTAAAAATTAAGATATTTCTACCAATTGTTATTGTTTTGAATAAAAAAACTAAGCACTTAAATAAAATGTTGCATTTTTAATGATTACAATGTTTATTTTTTAGAACAAATAATGGAATTTTATATAATTTAAGGAATTTTTTTGGTTGAAAAACAAAATTTTATTAAATTTTTAAAAGAAAATTTGTGTTAAATATTTAGTTTTTTAGTAAATTAAAGCTATTTTAAACTGTATTAAGGAATTATTGTTTTTGGAAAAAACAAGAAAATTTTAATTTTTTTTCTACTTTCAAATGAATTTTATTCAAAATTTTTCCTTAACATAGTTTTAAATATTTAATGTTTTTTAAAGCTTAATATGTTGTGTTTAAATATCAGTCTTAATTTTTAAAATCCCTTTATAACAACTCAAACTATAGCATTTTAGGTAAGACTACCTTTGAATTAATATCAATCATACGTTATGTTGAACAAATTCTTAAAAGTAAAGAATTGCTCCCAATTATTGTTATTTTGACTAAACAATTTAAGCAGTTAAATAAAATGTTTCAAACTAAATAATATTTTTGTTTTTTACTGCCTTTTCAATAAATTTCTTAAATGTAAATTTGTTGTAGTTATTTGCTTAAAATTTTTATCAAACAAAAAACTGCATTTCTGTTGTTAAACATGTCTATGTTGTAATAATTGCCGCCAATTTTCTTTACAAATTTCCTAAAAAGAAAATTTGTTTTAAATATTTAGTTTTTTAACAAATTAAAGCTGTTTTAAACTGTATTAATGAATAATTGTTTTTGGAAGAAAAATTAAAATTTTAATTTTTTTCTAATTTCAAATGAGTTTTATTTGAAATTTTTCCTTAACATAGTTTTAAATATTTAATGTTTTTTAAAGCTTAATATGTTGTGTTTAAATATCAGTTTTAATTTTTAAAATCCCTGCATACCAACTTAAACTATAGCATTTTAGGTAAAACTACATTTGAATTAATATCAATCATACGTTATGTTGAACAAAATCTTAAAAGTAAAGATATTGCTCCCAATTATTGTTATTTTGACTAAACAATTTAAGCAGTTAAATAAAATGTTTCAAACTAAATAATATTTTTGTTTTTTACTGCCTTTTTAATTAATTTCTTAAATGTAAATTTGATGTAGTTATTTGCTTAACATATTTATCAAACAAAAAACTGCATTTCTATTGTTAAACATGTCTACGTTGTAATAATTGCCGCCAATTTTCTTTACAAATTTCTTAATTAATAACACTCATACGCTCCCTATGTTAAAAATTACATTCTTATCAATTTCTTTTAATTTGCTACTGAATTTTGTGTAATTTGTTAATGCATTTTATATGTTTCAAATATAGATAATTTACTGCTATTAAATAATTATAATATCAAGTGATAATAATGCCTTTAATGGCCATATAAATTGCAGACAAAGTCAACAATATCAGTTTTTTTTATGTAAATTAAGGCAAGAACTAAAGAAATTATAACATTATTAATATTTCTTAGCTTTATTAACTAAAACGTCAGCTGTTGCAACAAGTCTTTGGTGCTAGTTTTTTATATTGTGAAGATAATAAGGGAAGCTTTTAATTAAATGTTATTTGATTTATTTTTTCTGCATAAAACACAATTCTTAGTTTTCCCCTTTTTCAATTTGTTTTATAATTTCTTTTGTCCATCTATGTATAAATGAGTCTGTCTAGATATTAAGTGCCAGTTTCAGCAATAAATTAATTGCATGGTGCCTTAATTGCTATTATTTTTGCTTTCTTTTTAATAAAATAGTGACAAAATATGATTGAAAAGAAAGACAGACAATAAATTCAATTAGGCGTTTTATAGAGTTTCATTATTGATTTTTTCCTTCTTTTTTCATTTCAAAAAATAGAATATTTACAAAAAAACCTCCCAAAAATATAAAACATTACTCTAAGGCCTAAAAGACTTTACCATTTTAATTCAATTGAATTGCTGATTAGCATTAATATTTCGTAAGTTTTGGCAAATGAAAGGGAATTACATAAAAATATGTACTGCTTCCACTCCCCTCCCCCTCTCTGTTTTCTAACTAATGATAACGGAAATTGTTTTGGGCAGGATATTGAAAAGACCAAAATAATAATAAAAACGCTTAGTCAGTAGGAAGGAAGTATGTAAAGAAGAAATAAAACGAAAACACTAAGCCAAGAAATAAATAAACAATGGAAATAAATGCTTAAATATTCAACAAAAATTTCCATTAAAATCCAACCGGAATTATGGAAAAATATGCAGCAAGAGACACTTTAAAGATTAATGCCAAATTTGGTTAAATAAATCCCTTATTTATAGTTAAATTTAAGGAGATTTAGGCATTAAGGCTTCAATTTAATATTATTTTTTTGAAACTTTTATATATTTTTTAAGTTTATCAAATAAAACACTTTAAACTTCTATTAATTTATAGATTTTATCAATTAAAACATAAATTTAGCAATGAAAATGCATTAATTCTTTAGCTATTACATGAAAATTACAAAAATAAAATGTTGTTCAATGGAGCATATGTGTGTTATCAATTCTGGGCTTAATTGAAAAAAATGTTGTAAATTGTTAAAAAAAATAAATTTTTAGGAAACTTAAATGGTTAAGAATAGTAAAGTCTTTAAGCTTTCTAATAAAAATAACAAAAATTTACAGAAACTTCATAAAATAAAATGTTTTTAAAAAATAGCTGTGATTTATTTTATTTGGCAAATATTTTTTAATTAAATTAGCTAGCAAAATGTAATCAATTGCTCAGAAACTGTTTAATTCTATTTAAAACATTTATTTCTTGTGTTTAACTCATTTTAGTTTTAATTAAAAAAAATAAAATTCTAAAAATATTTAAAATTTCAATTTTCCCTTCCAAAAATATCTTTAATTTATTTTTAATATCATGTATTTAAAGCTTGTCATGTCATGTTTAATAATCAATTTCAATTTCTAAAATCGCTTAAGTTTTAAAAAAGTTACGGAGTATTTGGTAAAATTAACTCTGAATTAATAACAATCATACGCCCTGTTACACAAATATTTAAAAATGCTGATTTTAATGCATAACTAAGGAATTTTTAACATTTTTAACAACAGTATTAAATAAAATCCAAGTAGATATATTAAATGTAGGCTTTTTAACTAGATAAAAATACTTTTCTTTGGGGATAATTTCAAGTAAAAAAAAACAAAATTCAAAAAATATTTAAAATTAAAATTTTTTCCTCCCAAAAATTTCCTTAATTTATTTTTAATATCATGTATTTAAAGCTTGAAATGTCAAGTTTAATAATCAATTTCAGTTTCTAAATCGTTTTACCGAGGTTATAAAGTAATTTGTAATACTACCTTTAAATTAATAACAATCATACGCCCTGTTACACAAATATTTAAAAATGCTGATTTTAATGCATAACTAAGCAATTTTTAATATTTTTAACAACAGTATTAAATAAAATCCAAGTAGATTTATTAAATGTAGGCTTTTTAACTTTTTAACTTTAATAAAAATAATTTACTTTGGGGATAATTTCAAGTAAAAAAAAATAATAATGAAAAATATTTAAAATTAAATTTTCTCGTTCCAAAAATTTATTTTTAATTTTTTTTATTATCATGTTTTAAAGCCTAAAATATCATGTTTAATAATGAATTTCATTTTCTACAATCGCTTAAGTTTTACCGAAGTTATAAAGTATTTTGTAAGACTATCTTTGAATTAATAACAATCATACGCCCTGTTAAACAAATATTTAAAAATTTAGACTTTAATGCATAACAAAGCAATTTTTAAAATTTTTAACAGCAGTATTAAATAAAATCAAAGTAAATTTATTAAATTTAAGCTTTTTAAATAGACAAACATATTTTCATTACGGATAATTTTATTAAAAAAAATAAAATTAAAAAATTATTTGAAATTAAAATTGTTCCTCCCAAAAATTTCCTTTATTTATTTTAAATATAATGTATATAAAGGCTAAAATGACAGGTTTTATAATCAATTTCAATTTCTAAAATCGCTTCAGGTTTGCCTTATTTATGAAATATTTTGTAACACTACCTTTGAATTAATAACAATCATACTCCCTGTTAAACAAATATTTAAAAATGGAGATTTTAAGGCATAACTAAGCGATTTTTAAAATTTTTAACAACAGTACTAAATAAAATCAAAGTAGATTTATTAAATGTAGGCTTTTTAACTAGATAAAAATACTTTTCTTTGGGGATAATTTCAAGTAAAAAAAAAAATAAAAATTAAAAATATTTAAAATTTAAATTTTTCCTTCCAAAAATGTATTTAATGTATTTTTACTATCATGTATTTAAAGCTTGAAATGTCATGCTTAATAATCAATTTCAATTTCTAAAATCGCTGAAGTTTTACCTATGTTATGAAGGATTTTGTAAGACTGCCATTGAATTAATAACAATCATACTCCCTGTTAAACAAATATTTAAAAATGTAGACTTTAATGCATAACAAAGCAATTTTTAAAATTTTTAACAGCAGTATTAAATAAAATCAAAGTAAATTTATTAAATTTAAGCTTTTTAAATAGACAAACATATTTTCATTAAGGATAATTTTATTAAAAAAAATAAAATTAAAAAATTATTTGAAATTAAAATTTTTCCTCACAAAAATTTCCTTTATTTATTTTAAATATAATGTATATAAAGGCTAAAATGACAGGTTTTATAATCAATTTCAATTTCTAAAATCGCTTCAGGTTTGCCTTATTTATGAAATATTTTGTAACACTACCTTTGAATTAATAACAATCATACGCCCTGTTAAACAAATATTTAAAAATGGAGATTTTAAGGCATAACTAAGCGATTTTTAAAATTTTTAACAACAGTATTACATAAAATCAAAGCTTTTTAAAAAGACAAACATATTTTCTTTAAGGATTATATCAATTGTTTGTTTTTATTTTATTAAATTTTAATGTACTATTTAATAATTTATGTATTATTATTTCTTTAAGATTTCCTACACCCTTTCATTATTTTTTCCATTACCATTTGTTCTCTTACTTATTCCTTCAACTATTTATTATTCTAACCAGTTAGGCTGTTTAGCCAATTTAGCACGTTTTGGCCATTCTCTTACACCTTTTGCCATCAAATTGATTGAATAAGTTTTGCATTGGCTTATGCCAACCTCCTGCTTGTTCGACATAAAGTTAGTTGGACTCCTCTTAAAGTTTATTTAGTTTAGAGAAAGAGTAATAGAAACAAAACGCAGTTAAAGTTTAGTATTATTCAAGTAAATACAATGAATTTTTATTTTGATTGTTTAAAAGTTATAGAAATTCAATTAAAATAAACTGAGGCGTATGAGTGTTATTAACTATTTAGATTTTAGGTTAGATTTTTTCAATAGAATTAAGTAGAGCAAATTTTAAAATAAATTTTTAAACGTAACAATACTTTTTATGAATTAAATGCTTTTAGAGCATCAATTTTTTATTTTGTTTGTAATCAAGTAATTTTAGATGAATTTGTTTAAGGAATTACACAAATTTTATTGAATTTTTTTTTAATTATTAAAAGAAATTTTATCTTAGATAGCTTAATTTTAATTAGTTTAAAGTGGTTAAAAACATTATTAAGAAATTACAGTTTTATAATTTTTTTTATATTTTCATTTTCAAATGAGTTTTATTTGAAATTTTTCCTTAACATAGTTTTAAATATTATATATTTTTTATAGCTTAATAAGTTGTGTTTAAATATCACTCTTAATTTTTAAAATAGCTTTATTACAACCCAAGTTATAAAGGATTTTGTTAGGTTACCATGGAATTAATATCAATCATACGTACTGTTAAAAGAAAAATTTAAAATTAAGATATTTCCTGCAATTATTGTTATTTTGAATTATAAAATTTTGTATTTCAAATGAATTAATTGCTTTTTTGATAACAATGTTTATTTTTTACAATAAATAATGCAATTTTATATAATTTGAGGATTTTTTTTTGTTGAAATATAAAAATTTTATTAATTTTTTACATATTTTTAAAATAATGTTTGTTTTAAATATTAAGTTTTTAAGTAAATTAAAGCTGCTTTGAAGTGTATGAACGATTTTTTTTTTGAGGAAAATAAAAATTTTAATTTTTTTCTAATTTCAAATGAGTTTTATTTAAAATTTTTCTTTAACCTAGTTGTAAATATTAAATGTTTTTGAAAGCTTAATATGTTAAGTTTAAATATCTTTCTTAATTTTTTAAATCCCTTTATAACAACTTAAACTATAGCATTATAGGTAAGACTACCTTTGAATTAATATCAATCATACGTCATGTTGAACAAAATCTTAAAAATTAAGATATTGCCTTTAATTATTGTTATTTTGACTAAACAGTTTAAGCAGTTAAATAAAATGTTTCAAACTAAATATTATATTTGTTTCTTACTTCTTTTTCAATTAATTTCTTAAATGTAAATGTGTCGTAGTTATTTGCTTAACATGCTTATCAAATAAAAAACAGCATTTCTGTTCTCTAAACATATTTGTGTTGTTTTAATAATGACATTAGCTAAAATGTCATGTTTAATTTAAAAACAAGAATAAAAAAACTTAAATTTTTCTTTATCCTAAGAACTCTTTGCTCATTTTCTTTATACAGCCATACAATTTTACAATATCTTACCCCTGTTTGCATCACCAGCAGCAGCAGCTGCTGCTGTAGTGTAACGTTAAATGTCTTGTATTTAACTTTCAATATAAAGTACAACATTAACTCTTTCTTGATTACATACCATGAAAAAGGCAATAGCAAAACACAGCTCCTCAAGTCAGCTATAAAAATTGTAAAATTTTTATATTTTATCTTTTTTATAATCTCCCGTAAAGGGACTCTCAGGGATACAAGTGTTAAATATTAAATTGTAGTAGCAAAGCTTGTATTTGTATTTCTTTTTTAATCTTTTGATTAAAAAAAGCAGCATAATATTTGTTTGTTTTCTTGCAAATTTAATGATATTACACTTGATTAAACTTTTTTGTAATGAAAAAAATGTAAAAACTGAAATGAAATCATTTCATTTCTTATTTATTTTGTTATATGTTTCTTACTGAAATTGGTATTACTTCGTTTTTTCCAAAGTTTTGTATTACAATATAAACAAACAGTATAATACAATAAAAATTTCGAGCAGTTCAAAAAAAGTATTAAAGAAAGTTCTCAATTACTTTTGTAAAGAAAAGAAATCGTAAGCAAAACTACAAGTAAATAAAGTGAAGACAAAAAACGAGGGTAAATAGGGAAGTTTTTGACCTGAAATCCTGTAAAAAATCATTATTAAAAAAATATTTTTTTTTGCTCGAGAAAAAAAATTTTGATTTTCCTTAATTTTATATTTGGCTATTCAATATTTGGTTTTATTTATAATATATTAAAAGCTAAATATCATAGTTATTGAAAACAAAAACTTGTTTTAAAATATCTTAATTACATTAAAAGTTATGAAGGAATTACCAATACTACCACTTAATTAATATCAATCATACGCCCTCAGAATTAAAAATTTTAAAATTCAAAAATATTCAACTTCTCTTGTTAAAATTAAGGTTTTTGTGCAGTATTTGTTTAATAAAGGATCAATTTTAATACAATATGCCTTTCCAGCTAAAGAATTTGTGAAACTAAAGCAATTTTCTTCATAAATTTTGAAAAGATAAAAATTTTTCACTTGAAATAAATTTAAAATTTTAATAAAAAAAGTTAAAATTTTTAAATACTGCTCAGTTTTAAGTTAAAGAAAATTTTCAAACAAATTTTTAAGAAAAAGTTTGAAAATTTTCTCTGACCTTATATTTATCTTGCCTTCTACCTATTACATCTTTGGTTTTGTTACGATTTATATAGTTTTGTTCTTCCTTTAAAAAGAATTACATTTTCTTATGCTAAAAAAATAGAAATATTTTTTTTCCTTAGTTTTTCTCCCTCCTTATGATCCCAACGTTTTGCTTTTTCTTTTTTAACTGTTTAAACGTTTTAATTAAATAGATTTAAATACAATTTAATTGATGGCTGAAGTTTTTCTTTGGTTAAGTAAAAGCTTAACATTGATTTATACTCTTTTAATATTTGTTACAAGTGGCGTATGATTGATATTAATTCAAAGCTAAAGTTACTAATTGCTTTATAATTAAAGATAAAGTAAAGAGATAAAAAAAAATGTTAATGGCTTTTTGTTACAAAGGATACAAGGCTTTAAATAAAATATAACAAAATTGTTTGTAAAGAAAAGCCTATAAGTAAATCAAAACTAAACCAAGAGTCTCTTAAAAAAACTTAATCAACAAAATTTTATTTCAAAATCTTTGCTTTGCAATATTCTAATCACTGTAGTGTTTTGAAGCTGTGAAGTCAGTATTTTACTTGGGTTTTCTATTATTTAGTTGTGCATTTTCATGATAAAACTTAACCATGACTTATTTTTCTTTTGTCTACACCTCCCCTTTTTAATTTTGTCCATGCAAATGTGCTTATTTTACATTTCTTAAAAAAATCTTAGACACAGCCATAAATATTACAAGTGTTTTTTTGCTTTAAGTAAATTTATTGGCCAGATAAAACTGAAAACTCTATTAAAAACACTCATACGTCTGGCTGCCCAAAAAATAAAATATGCTTGAGCAAAATTATTAGGAAAAAACTGCTGCTGATAAGAATTTCTAAATATAAATCATCTTAAAAAAGGACATAATCTGCTATTAAAAAATAGCCAAGAAAGAGAAAAATTAAATTAAGAAAATAAAGAAGAGAAATAATGTTATTATAAGGCATACAATTAGGAAGGATTATTGAACTGGAGTTAAACTCTTAAAGGATTTAAATTGATAGGTTTTATAAAGCTGTATTAAAGTTAAAATACTTGCAATGTTTTATTTTTTTATATAAAATTGTGTGGAGTTTTTAAATTTTTGTTAAAATTTCTTTATAAAATAAAAAAGGTTGTTTACTACAAAATAAATTTATTTTTTTTTAATTTCAAATGTGTTTTATTTTAAATTTTTCTTTAACATAATTTTTAAATATTATATGTTATTTGAAGCTAAATATGTTGTGCTTAAATATCACTCTTAATTTTTAAAATAGCTTTATTACAACCCAAGTTATAAAGGATTTTGTTAGGTTACCATGGAATTAATATCAATCATACGTACTGTTAAAAGAAAAGTTTAAAATTAAGATATTTCCTGCAATTATTGTTATTTTGAATTATAAAAACCAAAAAACTTAAATAAAATTTTGTATTTCAAATGAATTAATTGCTTTTTTGATAACAGTGTTTATTTTTTAAAATAAATAATGAAATTTTATATAATTCGGGGAATTTTTTTTATTGAAATACAAACATTTTATTAAATTTATAAATATTTTTAAAAGAAAATTTGTTTTAAAGGTTTAGTTTTTAAGTAAATTAAAGCAGCTTTAAACTGTTTTAAGGAATTACAGTTTAGTTATTTTTTTTTTGAGAAAAATAAAATTTTTTTTTTCCTAAATTCAAATGAGTTTTATTTAAAATTTTTCCTTAACATAGTTTTAAATATTAAGTGATTTTTAAAGCTTGATATGTTGTGTTTAAATATCACTTTTAATTTTTAAAATCCCATCATAACAACTTAAACTATACATATTATTTAAGGTTACATTTGAATTAATATCAATCATACGTCATGTTGAACAAAATCTAAAAAATTAAGATATTGCCTTTAATTATTGTTATTTTGATTAATGTTTATAAAGGAAATATTAAGCTTTTAACGTAATATAAATTTGAATTTTTTAAGTAAAAATTACTCAAAGTAAAATTTTGCAAATTTTATTTCATTTAAATTTTAGTTTTCAAAGCAAGTCATACACTTTGTAATACAATCGAACTATATTGTTCGTATAGTGATTTAATTATAAATTTTTATATAAATTGTGTACTAAAGCGGCTTAAATCACATTTTTAAATAAAAGTTCCATGTGACGTATGATTAATATTAATTCAGAGATAGTCTTATTAAATGCTGTATAAGTTTGACACTTTTGAAGCGATTTGAAAAATTTAAAATGATTTTTATAGAAGAAAGATTAAGCTTTTAACACAATATGTTATTAAATTTTTACCAATTTTTTTAAATAAAAAATTCCACTCAGTAAAATTTTGAAAATTTTATTTTGATTTTTCAAAGCTAGTCATTTATTTTGTAATACAATCGAACTATATTATTCGTGTATTATTAATTTATGGTGATTTAATTATAAATCTTATTTTTAAGCAAAAGTTACTTGGGGCGTATGATTAATATTAATTCAGAGGTTGTCAAGCGTTTTGAAAAGTTTATATTGAATTTTGTAAAAGAAATATTAAGCTTTTAAACACAATATGTTTTTAAATTTTTAAAGAATTTTTTAAAGTAAAAATTACACCAAGTAAAATTTTTAAAATTTTATTTCACTTAAATTTTGGTTTTCAAGGCAATTCATACATTTTGTAATTCAATCGAAATTTATTATCCAATTATTGTTCATTTATGGTGATTTAATAATAAATGTGCAACTAAATTTTATTTTAAAGCTGCTTAAATCACATTTTTAAGTAAAAGTTCCATGTGGCGTATGATTAATATTATTTAAGAGGTTGTTTAATAAACTGCTCCATAACTTTAGTTGTTGTAAAGCTATTTGAAACATTTAAATTGCTTTTAGAACACATAACATTCAGCTTTAATTGTGTTATAATTATACTTAAAATATATGTTTCTAAAGATAAAAAATTTAAGAAATTGAAATAATTTCAAAAAAATATTTTTTTTTTTAAAAAACGAGAAAATAAACATAAACTTGAATTAAATGAACATTTCATAACAAAACATATAATATTGTTATATTATAAGCATTTTTTTTATTATTTTTTGTTTATTTCCTTTAAAAATTTTCAAAATTTCAATTTTTCTCTGCAATCAATAGTTAATGACTTTTTGTGTTTCAAAAAAACATTCGCACAGTAACAAAACTTATACATTTAGTTGTGAGTTTCGCTGGCAGCAAAACTACCTGCCATATATAAAGCTACCTTACCATACCTGCTTCATTTTGCCGCTTAAATATTCATAGTGAAAAATATGGCCAGGCAGGTGCCAGGTTTGTAGTAAAAGTTTTAATACCTCAAGGCAGTTTTTAACCAACTTTTTTTATATTTTTTGCTATAAAATACTACAAACACATTTAAATGAAATATTTTATTGAAAAATATTACAAATAATTAATAAATAAAAGAATAAAATAAGCAAAATACTCTTTACTAACATATGTGGCGTATGAGTGTTATTAATTGCTATAATTTTTTAGTAAAGTAAAGATTTTTAATAGAATTTAAATGAAATAAATAAGTTTTAAGGAAACATATGAATGTTAAGAAAGCAATTATACTTTTAAAAGCTTTACTGATTCATTAGAAATGTATTTAAACTGGATTTTATTTTGGTAATGTTAAAGAAATTTTATTGAAATTTGTTAAAAAACTTTTCTTTCTTATTTAATTAGGTTTTCTTTTGTTACATTTTAAGTCCTTTGGAATTTTTACATGTTTTTATTGACATTCCTTAAGTTTTTTTTATTTTATATTTGTAAAGAAATGTTGTTATTTCTACTAAATGTGTTGTGTGTTGCTACACGTTTGTTAGTAACAAATCATTTTGTTACTACTGCTACTACAAGTAAATTTAGTTTCCTGTCAAGAACTGTATTCCAAAAACTTTAGAGACTTTAACAGGGTCCTTAAAAACAAACAAATACATGAGCAAGGACATAAATTATAAAAATGTTGGAAATAAAATACACATATTTATGGCTTTTGTGTCAGTTTTTATTTGAGTTGTAGTTTTTTTTTATATTTTAACATGTCTTGGCTTAAAGTAGTAAATTTTACTTTGAACATTTTAAATATTTTTATGTTTCTTTTTCAAAGTCAAATGTATGGAGTTTTGCTGCAGACTTGTTCAAGAGCTCATCTTTCTTTAGCCATAAAGTATAAGAATTATTGCCCAGATGAAGTATTAAGATGTTAAATAAATAGCAAGAAACAAACTAAATATAATAAACATATATTTTTAAAGGATATAAAGAAAGTTTGCAAAGAATTTACTTCAAATGTTTGTTATAAGTAAAAGAATTTCTCTTAAGTTTTCCCAAATAAATAAGTAAATTTTTAAATTTATTGCAAAATTAAATTTGAAATTATTAAACTAATTTTAGTATTTAAACTAATAGAAATGTTATTGTTAATTTATTTAAAGGCAAATTTATTTTCAAAACGGTTTAAAACACTAAATAAACAAAGATTTTAAGTAAAAGTTACTCATAACGTATGATTGTTATTAATTCTGAGGTAGTCTTAATATTTGCTACATAACTTGAGAAATTTTCAAGCGATTTGAAAATTTTAAATTAATTTTTATAAAAGAAATATTAAGCTTTCAACGTAATGTATTAATAAATTTTTCAAGATTTTTTTTTCATTTAAAATTAAGCAAAGTAAAATTTTTCAATATATTTGTCTTTTCAATTATGCTTTTAGATCATAAATTAAAGTTTAAAATATAAGTTTTATCAATGTTTATTTGATTTAAACAAAAATCCTCCCCTAACGTTGTTCAAAACAGCCAAATAACTAAGTTTTCTAGTAAAAGTTACTCAGGGCGTATGCTTGTTATTAATTCGGAGGTAGTGTTACTAATTGATTCATAACTTGCATAATATTCCAGCGATAAAAAAAAAATTATAGATTTTTATAAAAAAATATAAAGGTTTCATCGTAATATATTGGTAAATTTTTAATTTTTTTTTTAAATTTTAAATTAGCCCAAAAAATAAAATTTTGAAAAATAATTTTCATTTAAATTTTGATTTTAAACAAATTTTGTAATAAAATTGAAGAAATAAAAAATTTAAATTGTGTTATTAATTTATAACATTTTAATTAATATGTAGTTTGTTTTTAAGCAGTTTAAAACTTTAACCAAAGCTTTTAATTAAAAGTTACTCATGGCGTATGATTGTTATTAATTCGGAGGTAGTCTTACTAATTGATTGATAACTTGCATAATATTCCAGCGATTTAAACAATTTCAATGGATTTTTATAAAGAAAATATTAAGATTTCTTTGTAATATGTATATTGGTAAATTTTTAAGGATTTTTTTAGTTTTAAATTAGACCAGAAATTAAAATTTTGAAAAAAAAATTAAATTTAAAATTTGATTTTACTTTAATTACAAAGCTTTAAGTAAAAAATATAACTTGTATTATTAATCTATTAAATTTAAATTAATAATTTGCTTTTAAGCTGTTTAAAACACTAAACTAAGCTTTTAATTAAAAGTTCTACATGGCGTATGATTGTTATTAATACAGAGGTAGTTTTACAAATTGCTAGATAACATGGATAATTTTCAAGCGATTTAAACAATTGAGATGAGTTTTTATAAAGGAAATATTAAGGTTTCTTTGTAATATATTGGTAAATTTTTAAAGATTTTTTTTTAGTTTTAAATTGGACCAAAAAATTAAATTTTGAAAAATATTTTTTATTTAAATTTTGATTTTATGTTTTGTTATAAAATTTAAGTCAAAATGGAAATTGTGTTATTAATCTATTAAATTTAAATTAATAATTTGCTTTTAAGCTGTTTAAAACACTATAACTAAGCTTTTAATTAAAAGTTACTCATGGCGTATGATTGTTATTAATTCGAAGGTAGTCTTACTTATTGATTGATAACTTGCATAATTTTCAAGCGATTTGAAAAAAATATCTAGATTTTTATAAAGAAGATATAAAGGTGTCATCCTAATATATTGCTAAATTTTTAATTTTTTTTTAAACTTTTAAATTAGTCCAAAAAATAAAATTTTGAAAAATAATTTTCATTTAAATTTTGATTTTAAAAAAATTTTGTAATAAAATTGTAGAAATAATAAAAATTTCAAATTGTCTTATTAATTAATAACATTTTAATTAATATGCAGTGTGTTTTTAAGCAGTTTAAAACATTAACCAAAGCTTTTAATTAAAAGTTATTCATGGCGTATGATTGTTATTAATTCGGAGGTAGTCTTACTAATTGATTGATAACATGCATAATATTCCAGCGATTTAAACAATTTCAATGGATTTTTATAAAGAAAATATTAAGGTTTCATCGTAATAGTTCGGTAAAATTTTAAAAATTTTTTTAAATTTTAAATTAGACCTGAAAATAAAATTTTGAAAAAAATTTCATTATTTTGACATGTTGAAACAGAAGTAATAATTTCGTCCTTTATTTAAATACTGCAGTAATTTAAACAAATTTGCGTTAGTTTCTGATAAAAAATTTTATGCAGACGTATGTTTAATATTAATTATTATGTTGCTCAACATTTTTCTTTATAACTCTCATTGTATAAAGGATTTTAAAATTTGTCAGAAGGTGTTTTAAAGCTAATTAAATAAACTCTTAACTACAATTTCTTTCAATTTAATTTTTCTCTATTTCAATATAATATTATTCCTATAACTTTTGAAGATTTCAAATTCAATATTTTTTGAATACAATATAGCGAACGTAACTATTATGAAACATCAGCTATAGAAATGCATTCTTCATTTAAAAGTTTTAAAAATTTAAACCAATTTCTATTAGTTGCTGATATAAACGAATTTTAATACATTTTTTATGAAGACGTATGATTAATATTAATTGCTAGGTAATGTTACATTTCTCATTATAACTTTCTTGGTTTTTAAGATTTTGAATTATATTAAATTGATTTTAAAAGCTAATTAAATAGGCATTCAACTCGAAGTTCTTTCAATTACTTTTTCATATTATTCCTATAATTGTTGAGGAATTTAAATTGAAAATTTTGTTCAAACTGGGAAATTCTGGCCATATTTAGCTGAAAAAACTATGCGTTCTTCATTTAAAAGTCTTAAAAATTTAAACAAATTTCTATTAGTTGCTGATATAAACGAATTTTAATACATTTTTTATGAAGACGTATGATTAATATTAATTGTTAGGTAATGTTACATTTCTCATTATAACTTTCTTGGTTTTTAAGATTTTGAAACATATTAAATTGATTTTAAATGCTAATTAAACAGGCTTTCAACTCGAAGTTCTTTCAATTAATTTTTCCTATTATTTCTATAAGTGTTGAGGAATTGAAATTGAAAATTGTTTGACAATAATGACTCGGAAGTAACAAACTTGGAAATCTTGGTCATATTTAGCTAAAAATTTATATTTTATTTAAATACTTTAGTAATTTGTAAAAAAGATTTCTTTAGTTTCTGTTAAAATCGAGTTTTAATAATTTTTTTATATATTGAGACGTATGATTAATATTAATTATTAAGTTCCTGGACATTTTTCTTTATAACTTTCATTGTATCAATGATTTATAAAATTTTAAAATGGGTTTTGAAAGCTAATTAAACTGGCTTTGAACTACAATTTCATATTATACATTTTTTGTATAAATCCTATAATTTTTAAGGCATATAAATTCAAAATTAGTGAATTTTAATGAAGTGGAATCAACAAATTTTGATCTTCTAGCTTTATTTAATTAAAAACTTGCTTACTTTATTCATATATTTTAGAAATTTTAACAAATTTTCATTAGCTTCTGATAGAATCACACTTTAATCAATTTTTGTATGGTGACGTATGATTAATATTAATTATTAGGTAGTTGCATATTTCTTTTCATAACTTTTGTTGTTGAAAAGATTTTGGATATGTTTAAATGATACAAGAAAGCTTATTAAACAGGCTTTTGTTTAAAAGAATTAAAGTTTAGTTTTCAATATTGTAAGATCGAAATTTGAACCTATTTCAAAAATAGAATTTTGTCTGAGTTTGGAAAAAGTGAGTTCTACTTTAGCAGGCATTGTTAAGCTTAGTGTTAACTTGGCAAATTTCAATTTAAAGTTGTTAAATTTTTATTTAATTTTTTGAAATCTTAAATTGTTTTAATGCCTAAATCTTTTATATTAATAATTCTAATTTATTTTAAACATAAATTGTTGCAGCGTGTTAATAATATATTTTTTTGTTGTATTACACTTAACATTTAATTATAATTTGCTTATTTTTTTCATTTAAAAGACTTAAAAAATTTCATTTAGGTGACGTATGATTAATATTAATTATTAGGTAGTTCTACATTTCTCTTCATAACTTTTGTTAATGAAAATATTTTTAAACTTTTTAAATGGTAATTGAAAGCTTAATAATCAGGCTTTCATATTAATAAAAAAAATGTTAATTTTATTTCAAGACTTTAAAATATATATAAATTATTTTTATGTTCAAAACTTTTATATTAAAAATTCTAATTCATTTTAAACATAAATTGTTTCAGTGTGTTAAACATTTATTTTTTGTTGAATTAAACCTAAAATGTTACTATAATTTGCTTATTTTTTTCATTTAAAAGACTTTTAAAAAATTTCATTTCGTATGATTAATATTAATTATTAGGTATTTCTACATTTCTCTTCATAACTTTTGTTAATGAAAATATTTTTAAACTTTTTAAATGGCAATTGAAAGCTTAATAAGTTGGCTTTCATTTTAATAAACAAAGTAATCATTTCATTTATTTTTTAAATCAAAATTTTAACAAAATTCTTACTAACAACTTTTAACTTTTTATATTACCTGTTTGTTTTGTAGTTTAAATGTTAAACATTAATGTTGTTTTTTATCAAAAAAGTTTTGTTAACATAACAAAGTTAAAAGTTAGCACCATAAATTTCAATTTAAATCGTTAAAGGTTTTTGTTTGTTTGCAAAATTTCAAGGAAAAACATTATGATCTTTGACTTGTTTTTCTGTATTTTTTTTTTTTTTTTTGGTTATAAATATTCATTTTATATACATTTGGTTTCTTAAAAACAGATTTGTTTCATTTCTTTGCCTTTCATCATTGCATACTCCTGCTTCTTACTTAAAATTTACTTGAAGCAGACAGTTTTAAGCGCCGGAAATCTGTCTGACTCATATACAAACAATTTATTCTTTTAACATTTGTATGCGAGTGGAAAGAAAAACATGTCTATGTTTTCTACGCTTTTCTTTAATTTGAAATAAAATGAATAGAACTGAATTGAATTCACAGAAAACATCTACTTTTTAAAAGCATTATGTATAAGATTTTTCTTCTATTTTTTCTTTATAAGTTGCTACTTATGTTTCAATGCTACTACAGCATTTATACATCCAACTATCTGATTTCATTATAAGGCGAAGAAGGATTATATTTTTCTTGATAATAAAATGGGAAAAAAAGAAAAAAATGTTAAAAAGTAAGAAGGACTTGTACAGGATGTAAGTAAAGAAATATATATTGAAATGCATTTGTTTGAATGTCAAGAGAAATGAGAACAATTTATTAAAATTTGCTGGCAAGATTCTTGAAAATTCAACTAAAGAAATTTGTGTATTTTCCTAAAACTTTATTATCCTTTTTTTTATAGCTGTTTGTTGTCAATTTCCGTTTTCCTGTTAACGCACTTCCTGTTACGTTTGCTTTACATTTACTCTAGTTTATTTTCATCTCGAAGTCTAGCTCTTCCTTAAACTTTCACTTTTTATATTTATACATTTTTTATCTTGTTTTTTTCTTATCAAACCTTGCTGGCCAATTAAGTTTAAATTGAAATTAAATTGAAGTTTTTAGACGGTTTATTTTCTTAAAGTTTAAAACTCAATTAGTTTTTTGTTAATGAAACCATGAAAGGGTTTAACCATAAAGAATGTTATTTGCTTTTAAAAAAGAATAAAATCTTCAAAATTTTAGAATACATAATGTCTTTCCTTCCGTCTGTCCTTAAATTTACTTTCCTTTTTTTAGTTTATTATCTCTGCTTTCTTTTCAAAATCTTTCTTGGCGTCATCATCATTGTCATCATTAAATTTTTACAGCTGGCTAAATATTCCTTTAGTAACATCTTGTTTTCTTTCCTTTATTGTTTCCTTAAGTATCTGTTTGTCGAACTGTGTCTGTATTTGACTATTACGACCTTTTCTTTCCAATTTAAATTGGATTTTTTTTTTGGAGGAAAACTAAGGCAACGTATTTGAATATTTGGCTGGACAATAGAGTAGAACTTCTTACTCAAGTACATGTATGTCTATTCGCAACTCTGTGACAATAAGGCTGCTTAAATCAAGTATATTTAATTGGTTACATATTAGATATATAACAATCCTTATTCGTGGAATAAGGAATTTCTAAATTCTGTTTAATTTTATGTTTAATGTGGAAGTTTTTATTATTTTTATTATAATTTGTAATAATATTTTTGTTATTTTCTATAATATACCAAGTTTTAGTTATTTTGTTAACATGACGTATGATTAATATTAATTGTTGGGTAGTTACACATTTGCCTTTATAACTTTGTTGGTTTTTAAGATTTTAAAATATTTTAAATGGCAGATAAAAGCTAATTAAACAGGCTTTTAACTACAATTTAATTTAATTAAATTAATTTTTTATAATTCCTTTATTTTTCAATGTATAAAAGTTCTTTCAACTCAAAGTTCTTTCAATTACTTTTTCATATTATTCCTATAATTGTAGATGAATTTAAATTGAAAATTTTTTTAAACTTGAAAATTCTTGGCATATTTAGCTGATAATATGCGTTCTTCATTTAAAAGGCCTAAAAATTTCAACAAATTTCTATTAATTTCTGATATAAACAAATTTTAATTAATTTTTGTATGGAGACGTATGATTAATATTAATTGTTAGGTAATTTTACATTTCTCATTATAACTTTCTTGGTTTTTAAGATGTTGAATCTTATTGAATTGATTTTAAAAGCTAATTAAACAGGCTTTAAACTCAAAGTTCTTTCAAATACTTTTTCATATTATTGCTAGAGTTGTGGATAAATTCATATTCAAAATTTTTTGAAACTTGGAAATTCAGGCCATATTTAGCTAAAAATTTGCCTTCTTCATTTAAAAGGCTTAAAAATTTTAACAAATTTCTATTAGTTTCTGATATAAACAAATTTTAATAAATTTTTTATGGAGACGTATGATTAATATTAATTGTTAGGTAATTTTACATTTCTCATTATAACTTTCTTTGTTTTAAAGATTTTGAAACAAATTAAATTTATTTTAAAAGCTAATTAAACAGACTTTCAACTAGAATTCATTTCAAATTTGAAACTTGGAAATTCTGGCCATATTTAGCTGAAAAATATATGCATTCTTCATTTAAAGGTCTTAAAAATTTCAACAAATTTCTATTATTTGCTGATATAAACAAATTTTAATAAATTTTTGTAAGGAGACGTATGATTACTATTAATTGTTAGGTAATTGCACATTTCTCATTATAACTTTCTTGGTTTTTTGACATTTATCATTATAACTTGTTTAAGGACTTCAAGTCAAAGTAATAAATATGGAATTTCTGACACTATTCAGCTTAAATCTGAAATAATTTATATAAATACTTAAGAAAATTATACATAATTTCATTATTTTCTGATATAATCGATTTTTAATTATTTTTTCTATGGAGACGTATGATTGATATTAATTATTATGTTCCTCGACATTTTTCTCAATAACTTTCATTGTATCAAAGTTGTAACAAGATTTCAAATGGTGTTTGAAAGCTAATTAAACTGGCTTTCAACTACAATTTGATATAATCCCCTTTTACATAAATCCTAAAAATTTTGAGGCATGTAATTCAAAATTATTAGATTGTGATGAAGTGGAGTCAATAAATTTGTAACATCTGCTTCTATTTAATTAAACATTTTTGAGGCATATAAATTCAAAGTTATTAGATTGTGGTGAAGTGGAGTCAATAAATTTGTAACTTCTGCTTCTATTTAATTAAAAACATGATTACTTTATTCAAATACTTTAGAAATTTTAACAAAGGTTCATTAGCTTCTGATATAATCACAATTTAGAAAAAAAAAATTGTGGTGACGTATGATTAATATTAGTTATTAGATAGTTGCACATTTCGCATTATAACTTTCTTGGTTTTTAAGATTTTAAAAGCTAATTATACAGGCTTTCAACTCGAAGTTCTTTCAATTAATTTTGCATTTTATTTCTACAATTGTGGATAAATTCATATTCAACATTTTTTGAAACTTGGAAATTCAGGCCATATTTAGCTAAAAATTTGCCTTCTTCATTAAAAAGGCTTAAAAATTTCAACAAATTTCTATTTGTTTCTGATATAAACAAATTTTAATAAATTTTTCATGGAGACGTATGGTTAATATTAAATGTTAGGTAATTTTACATTTCGCATTATAAATTTCTTGGTTTTTAAGATTTTGAAACATATTAAATTGATTTTAAAAGCTAATTAAACAGACTTTCAACTAGAATTAATATCAATTTCAACTTTTGCATATTACATTTCGCATGCTAGAATTATGGATGAATTTAAATTCAAAATTTTTTTAAACTTAAAAATTCTGGCCATATTCAGCTAAAAATATGCGTTTTTCATTTAAAGGTCATACAAATTTAAAAAAAAAATTATATTAGTTGCTGATATAAACAAATTTTAATAAATTTTTGTAAGGAGACGTATGATTAATATTAATTGTTAGGTAATTGCACATTTCTCATAATAACTTTCTTGGTTTTTGGACATTTATCATTATAACTTGTTTAAGGACTTCAATTCAAAGTAACAAATATGGAATTTCTGACACTATTCAGCTTAAATCTGCAATAATTTATATAAATACTTAAGAAAATTATAAAAAATTTCATTATTTTCTGATATAATCGATTTTTAATTATTTTTTCTATGGAGACGTATGATTGATATTAATTATTATGTTCCTCGACATTTGTCTCAATAACTTTCATTGTATCAAAGATGTACCAAGATTTCAAATGGTGTTTGAAAGCTAATTAAAACTTAATTTTTTTTTAGTTGTTTTTTTCATTTTTTCGGAAAAAAAATTTTTCGATTGTTATTTAAAATTTTTTTTTTCAAATTTAAAATATTTTTTTTTAAATTTAAAAAAATTTTTTTTTTGTTTTTTTTTAAATTTTTTTTTTGAAAAAAAAATTCGGGTTAAAAATTTTTTTCCCGATTTTGACCCATTGTAGGTCCAACTTACTATGGTCTTATATACGTCGTTGCAAATGTATTTGAAATATCTATCATTAGATATCCATATTGTCTATATTAATGTCTTAGTAATCCAGATATAGGTCAAAAATCGAGGTTGTCTTGGTTTTTTCCTCATATCTCAGCCATTTGTGGACAGATTTTGCTGATTTTAAATAGCAAAATTCTCGAAAGCATGTCTGACAGAATTATTGAAGATTTGGATCCCGAAGATATCTGGGGTCTTCAGAAAACTGATTTCAACAGACAGACAGGCAGACAGACAGACAGACAGACAGACAGACAGACAGACAGACAGACAGACAGACAGACAGACAGACAGACAGACAGACAGACAGACAGACAGACAGACAGACAGACAGACAGACAGACAGACAGACAGACAGACAGACAGACAGACAGACAGACAGACAGACGGACAGACAGACGGACATGACTTAATCGACTCCGCTATCTATAAGGATCCAGAATATATATGTATACTTTACAGGATCGGAAATGAAAAATGTAGAAATTACAAACGGAATGACAAACTTATATATACCATTCTCACGAAGGTGAAGGGTATAAAAAGATGGTTTGGTTGATGTCAGCCGCGGTGTTGCCACCACCAAACTTTATCATAAACACCATGTTAGTAAAGACAATGTACATTTGTTGTTAAGGTTTGTGACTTTGCTAAGTACAGCAACAATGCCCATATTGATTTTTAATTGGATAAATAAACGTCAGAGGGCGCTGCTCACGATGTTAGAGCTAACCGTAAGAGGGCGCCTTAACAGTTAAAAGGAAAATTAATTTTGTAACGTGTTTTTAGATGAAGGTGAAGGTAGTTAGTTGTAAATCTATTCACGTGTTAAAAACATTTATTGCTTAATAGTTTATTGCTCTTATATTTAAAACAATTAAACAATACGATTAATTTCATTCAATAAACAAGTGTTATTACTGATTAAAGGAAATTGTTAAAGAAGAAATCTAATCAAACACTTGAACATTAGCAGATAATATATAAAACGGCTGTTTTTAGCTATTTTTAAATAATGAAATAAAATTTTGCAAAATTTCTTTAGAGATTAAAAGTTAATAAATAAAAAAAAATAGTAGCAACAATTTAATCTATTAGAGGGCTTAACTTTATTTAATTTTACAATCACTTTATTTATTTTCTTACTTAGTAAAAATATTTCATAAAATCGGCATCCTGTGGTGGCACACAGGGCACCTTTTCAGCTGGTTCACCTTCTCCACTGCCACCACCACCAATCATACCCAAAAGATCGCCAAGACTCATATCACTCAACATATCATTGACAATCGGCACCACCATGCTATTAGTCAATTCAGCCACCTTGTTGGTATTATCATTCACCGTAATCATGAACCATTCCTCAATAATACGATTCAATTTCCTGTTGATAATGGGAATTTTGGATAAACCACCAATTTCCGATTTCACTTCACCCAACGACACATACACACTCAACTCCTTCAAACTCAAATTGCCGCTAATCAAACCCAAATTGTATTTAATCACACCCCAAACAGTGAAATCTTTCAAAGCAAATTTAGCGGGGCCAGATCTTTTCAAACCCATATTACCTCTAGCCGAAGACATTTGATAGTCGGTATTGAAGTAGACATGATTCCAGTTGAATTTGAAATTGACACGGCTGAAAATGGGACTGACTTTGAACTCAACAATATCGAAATCGTTCAAACCATCCAAACGGAAATTATTGATTTCACCAAAAGCCTGAATGGCTGGAATGTCAATTTCGATTTCCTGGTGGGCAATTTTTAAGGGAGCCAATGGAGGTATACCCAATCCAGGGAAACCACAGGGCATTTGTTCCTTGGCAGCTTCAATGGCATCAACCACTTGGCTGGAAATGGAGCGTTGTTTGGCTACAGGGTTAAGCAAAATAAAAGTTAAAAGGAATTTTGTTTTGTTTCTTTATTATTTCCACCTACCTTCAGCTATTTCTTGATATTCAGCTGCCAAAGCCAAGGGCATTAAAGCCAACAAAACCAACAAGTATTTCATGTTTACTGTGTTTCTGTGTCCAAAGTTTACTTAACGAATTTAGCAAATAGACTAAACTATTGGACTGATTGTTTGTACAGTTTTATGCAAAATACCAAATATTGAATTTTAATCTAAAACAAAAAACTCAAGAAAATCCCAGATAATCTGCTAACAATAAAGGCGCAACTAAATGCTAGATAATTCTAATCGGGTAATAATTATAAGTGTTATAAATAATGTTATCAATTAGCGATAGATAATATGGGGTAAAAGAAAAAAATTGGATTAATTTTCGATATAGAAATATTTCAAACGAATAATTGGTATAATTATTCTTTTGAGAATGAAGACACCTTTAAAATACTTTCGATCCTAAGAAGTTCGTTATTTATCTGATATATTGCCCAAGTTTATATGGAAATCAGACACAATTTTAAGATCATTTTTATTTCTATTTTTATCTGCCATTTAGTCTTGGTGATTTACTCCATAATCTTCAAATTTATTATTTAAAAAGGCTGACTGTTTTTCAAAGGAAAAATTGCTAAAATCTTCCTGTATCGATCATAGAAAAATCGATCTTCATGTGATAGATTATTTAAGTTTATATTCAAATTTTAAGATTTAATTTATTTGTCATATAGTAGTGAGACAAATCGATCAATGATTGGATGTTATGAGATCAATACGACTTGGTTTCCAACGCAAAATTAGTAAAATCATTCTCTTGCAATGGAATCTGTTTCAAAATGGCTGTTGCGATCTCAAAAAAATGTGATCAATTGGAAGAATACATATTGAAATCAAACACTATTTTAACCGTCATATAATCGTGATTATCAGACCTGTCACACATTTCGTTCGGAATGGTTTCAATTCCGTAGTTTTTATTCCGATCGATTTCGTTTTAGGTTCTTCAGATTCCGTGTAATTTGTTAATTCAAAAAATATTTAATAATTCTGTATTTCCGATTTTAATTTGACAGCGTTTTTTATATTAAACAAAAATGAAATTTTTGGTACAGAAATTGATTAAAATTTTAAGAAAATCAAATAATTATAAACAAATATCAATTCCACTTTGAAAACTGAAAGTGGTTTCATTCCAATTTTCGTTTTACTTTTTGTGAAGAAGCAAAATGTGACAGGCCTGTATATAATCGAACGGGACAGTCTATAATTGAGTGAAATATGAGTGGATCAACACGATTGTTTTTCAAACGAAAAATGATAATGTCTACTGAATATGATCGCGAAGGCTTTTGATGGAAGCTGAAAGTAAGGAAAAATAAATCTTAATACATTTTCCTTAAATTAAAAATAGTTTTGGTGAAACAATAGTGTGAAATTTGTTTAACAAAATATTTTAATGAAAAGTTGTTTGAGAAAATTTTTAGTCAATTTCTTTTGATAAATTTTGAAGAAAAGTTTTCGGTGAAATTTAAATATTGCTGAACATTTTTAATGAAATTTTTTAGTCACCACTTTTTGGTGTATTTTTTTTCTATGATTTTCGATGAAATTTTTTATTGACGAAGTTATTTGGTGAAATTTTTTCAAAATTTTTTTAGTGATATTTTTTTCTTTGATTTTCGACTAATTTTTTTATGACGATTATTGTTGAAATTTCGTTGTAGTATTTGGTGAAATTTTTACGATGAATTTTTTTTATGAAAATACGGTGAAGTTTTTTGTGAAAATTTTCATGAATTTTTAATCTATCTATATATATAAAAATGAAATGGTCCATGTATGTAATTGCGTCACATGAGAACGGCTGCAGCGATTTGGCTGATTTTTATACCCTGCACCACCATAGTGGGGAGGGTATTATGCGTTTGTGCAGATGTTTGTAACACCCAAAAATATTAGTCTAACACCCACCTTAAAGTATACCGATCGACTTAGAATCACTTTCTGAGTCGATTAAACGATGACCGTCCGTCCGTCCGTCCGTCTGGTCGGCTGGCTGGCTGGCTGGCTGTCCATGTAAACCTTGTGCGCAGAGTACAGGTCGCAATTTTGAAGATATTTCGACCAAATTTGGTACATATTATTTTTTCGGCCCAAGGACCAAGCCTATTGAAACTGGCTGAAATCGGTCCATTATTTCACCTAGCCCCCATACAAATGTCCTTCCGAAATTGGACTTTATCGGTCATAAATGTTTAATTTATAAATGTATCTCCCCAAATTGCGCTCCAAATAAGTTTTATATATACAGAATTCATGTCACCAAATTTTGTTACGATCGGTCCATAATTAGTCATAGCTCCCATATAGACCCGCTTCCGAAAATCACTTTAACGTGCATAAATCGCTTACAAATGTTGGTATACACACAAAATTCAACATAGTTAACTTTAATGTAGACATAAATCACACGACCTAATTTCATGGTGATCGGTCGGATAATTGGTCATAGCCCCCATATAAGGCCCACTTCCGAAAATCACTCAAAAATATAAATTATTGATATTTTAAAAGAAAAATATTTTTACTCATTTACTTGGTGTAGGGTATTACATGGTCGGGCTTGACCGACCATACTTCCTTACTTGTTTTTATACACGTTTATAAATTCTCAGAAATACAGACTCAATTTATAATGTACACGAATTTACTTGAAAAACACAACACACTTTAAGGTACTTAGTTGATATTTATTCGAAAAGCGTCTCTGATAAACTGACTAACGACTGCAACCTCTGCCACTATTTATAACACTGCCATCTGCACTCTAGATTGCTATTTAACTGTCAAAGTTCGAATATTCTAGATCATACGCCATCTGTGGTGTACTTTCTACAATGTTCTTTAACTGAATATTCGAATTCAAACAGCGTTGCCAACTTACGATCAATGGTCAACTGAAAGCTTTTATTTAATAATGCCCACAGATATGTTACAGTTTTCTATTACAGCAATGTTATTTGAAAGCATTATGCTGCTTTTAAATCAGCCCTTAAAATCGTTATATTTGAATTCAAGTACAATTTCGTAACAATATATATATTTTGGTGAACTTTTTTTTAATGAAAATTTTAATTTTTGAAATTTTTTACTGACAATTCAGTGACATTTTTACTATAAATTTTTTATGAAAATTTTCGATTAATTTTTTTATTAAAAATTTTCTGAAATATTTTTTGTCGAATATATTTTTTAATGAACTTTTTTTAGTGATATTTTCAATGAATTATTTTTAGTGGTCATTTTTGTGGATGAATTTATTTTTGTAAATTTTTTTTATTGAAAATTTTCAATGAAATTTTTTTTTAATAATTTTTTTATTGAAAATTTCATGAATTTTTAATGAAAATTTTCGATGAATTTTTATTTTGTCGAAAATTTTTTTTTATTAAATTTCATGAATTTAGGAATATTTCTGTAAAAATTTTGAGTGAATTTTCTTTATTGACAATTTTTGATAAACATTTTTAATGAAAATGAATTTAGTGAAATATATTGTTGAAGATTTAACATTTTCTAATGAAATTTTCGATGATATTTTTTTACAATAATAAAAATTTTCAATGAAATATTCCTAAATTTTTGTGAAAATTTCGAGTGAATTTTCTTCATTGA
Organism: Calliphora vicina; assembly: GCF_958450345.1. NCBI lineage: Eukaryota > Metazoa > Arthropoda > Insecta > Diptera > Calliphoridae > Calliphora > Calliphora vicina. The sequence goes on from NC_088781.1 coordinate 129,272,040, forward strand.
CAATTTTTGTGAAAATTATTGGTAAACATTTTTAATGAAAATGAATTTATTGAAAATTAAATTTTTTTTTTTTTTTAAATTTTTGGATTAATTTTTTTAGTGAAAATTTCCGATAAATATTTTTTTGGGGGAAATTTTTAATTATTTTGATTTTTTTATAAATTTTTTTATGTGAAAATTTTCGTTAAAATCTTTTGGGAAATTTTCTGTAATTCTGTAATTTTTTTTGTTTTTTGTTTTAAAAACTCTTCACATCTTGACAACATCTTCAGAAGTCATTAAAAGTTATATTCAGTTACACCTTTCAAACAGTCATCAGAGCTAACAGAACCCATAGCCGATCCCTAAAAACATCCATCCGAGTCGCAGGCAATCGACTAGAAGCCATGTACACCTTGATATACAGCATCTAGTCTGAGCCGACCCATAAATTTTCCGCTCTACAAGCAACTTGCAGCTCTTCATGTGGTGGAAACCAGTTTGCGACAGTATGTCCGCCACATTTAGCATGACCCAGCACCCAGAATAGATCCAGGTTGGAATGTCTCATCATATCAGCCGTTATTTATAAAAAATCATTATTTTGTGTAGACTCCAAAAAGAGATTAAATCGCACGATTGCATTTAAAATATATCCAGATATTCCCACCTTATATCCTTTAGTAGCTCAGCGAGTGATGTAGGACACAGTGTTTGATGTTAGATAAAAAATCTAGGCTTATATCTATTAGATAAGTTCAATATTAAACTATTATATATCAAACTTTCCTCAGCTTTTCTCAGTCTTTAAATCTTAAAAATAATTACAAAACTGTCTGTAATTTTCGTTTTTTTATTATAACGGTTTTAAAGTTCAGCTAATAACCAGTTCAGACAACAACCAGTTTAGTCACTAACCAATTGTCATATTACACCAACTGTCATTGAATCGAAGGACCATTAAATAATTTTTTCTGAAACATAGCCAATGATCTAAACAAAACAGTCATTACAATTTAGGCTACCCAATACATTTAGCGAAAAACAATCAAGAACAGCAAACTCTAAACTAAATCTCTTAAATAAACCAACAAGAAAGTAAATAAATATATGAAAGAGAATATTATAAGAATTACTCTCTTTTATTAAAAAAAACTTAAAATTACACTTTCCAGAGATTAAGCAAAATATTAAATGAGAAACATAAAGAGTAAAATCAGCTGGACAGAATTAGAACCACAAACTACTGCAGACTTTTAGAGAAAATATGCCTGTATTGTGGGTACTACAATTTTAAGGCCTGATTTTTTCAGTAACGACAAAATTAGAATTTTTTAGGAAAACAAACACTGAGCCTTAACTTTTGAGAACTTATTAGATAAAACAAAATATAACTTCATTTTAAGTCTTTAAAACAATATAACTCTAGACAGACAAATTAAGTCTCAATAGTTTCGAGTTTTTTTTTTCATAAAACACTATATTTATAAGTTGCTTCCGAAGAAGCGAAAAATGAGATTTGAAAATTTCTCAAACTATTTCTTAAGAAAAAAAAATGTCTAATATAGTTTATAAAAAGTCTTCGTTCATTTATTTTTTTCCAAAAAACACATACAAAATCAATCAATATCTCTCTAATTACTGATTCGATGGCACACACTCAACCTTCTCACCCTCACCACCACCAATGCTGCCCAACAAATCGCTCAATTTGAATTCATCCAAAACGCCATTTACCATGGGCAAAGCCATACCTTCAATGGTGTGCGAAATCAAATCTTCATTCTCATTGACAGCCAATTCGACGGCTTCTTCCAAGACATTGTTCAACTTGTGATTGACAGCACCCTCACCCAAAATACCCTCAATATCAGACTCAACATCACCAATGCGAGCGCGTACATCCAAGCTCTTCAACTTCAATTTGCCGGACAAAACACCCAAAGAGTATTTCATGGTACCCCAGATATGCATATCCTTAATGGCGAATTTAGCGGGACCAGCACCGATCATGTTAATGGTGAAACCAGCTTTCTTCAAGTGCAATTTCAAGTCGTACAAAGTATCAACATTGACATTGTTGAAGATGAAACGGAAGGTAACCTTGCTGGTAATGGCATTAACTCTCATTTCAGCAATTTCGAAGTCGTTTAAACCATTCAAACGGAAATTGTCCAAGGTACCGACCAATTTGATAGCGCTGGTGTCGATGTTAACGTCCTTGTGTGAGAAGGTCAGGGGAGCCAATGGGGGAATGCCCATGTTGGGGAAACCGCAGGGCATCTGATCGCGCATACCTTCGATGGCATCGACCACAGAGCTGGAGATGGAACGGGAGGCTGGAAATAAGGAAACATATTAACAAATTAAAGATTTTCGTTTTTTGGTGAAACAAAATTTTCTATAGAAAATGTTAGTGATCGCAGGCGACAAAAAAATTTCCTATAGAAAATGTTAGTGATCGCAGGCGATAACAAAATTTTCTATAGAAAATGTTAGTGATCGCAGGCGATAACAAAATTTTCTATAGAAAATGTTAGTGATCGCAGGCGATAACAAAATTTTCTATAGAAAATGTTAGTGATCGCAGGCGATAACAAAATTTTCTATAGAAAATGTTAGTGATCGCAGGCGATAACAAAATTTTCTATAGAAAATATAAGTGATCGCAGGCGATAACAAAATTTTCTATAGAAAATGTTAGTGATCGCAGGCGATAACAAAATTTTCTATAGAAAATATAAGTGATCGCAGGCGATAACAAAATTTTCTATAGAAAATATAAGTGATCGCAGGCGATAACAAAATTTTCTATAGAAAATATAAGTGATCGCAGGCGATACAAAAATTTTCTATAGAAAATATTAGTGATCGCAGGCGATACAAAAATTTTCTATAGAAAATAATTGTGATCGCAGGCGATACAAAAATTTTCTATAGAAAATAATAGTGATCGCAGACGATACAAAAATTTTCTATAGAAAATATTAGTGATCGCAGGCGATACAAAAATTTTCTATAGAAAATATTGGTGATCGCAGGCGATACAAAAATTTTCTATAGAAAATATTAGTGATCGCAGGCGATACAAAAATTTTCTATAGAAAATATTAGTGATTGCAGGCGATACAAAAATTTTCTATAGAAAATATTAGTGATCGCAGGCGATACAAAAATTTTCTATAGAAAATATTAGTGATCGCAGGCGATACAAAAATTTTCTATAGAAAATATTAGTGATCGCAGGCGATACAAAAATTTTCTATAGAAAATATTAGTGATCGCAGGCGATACAAAAATTTTCTATAGAAAATATTAGTGATCGCAGGCGATACAAAAATTTTCTATAGAAAATATTAGTGATCGCAGGCGATACAAAAATTTTCTATAGAAAATATTAGTGATCGCAGGCGATACAAAAATTTTCTATAGAAAATATTAGTGATCGCAGGCGATACAAAAATTTTCTATAGAAAATATTAGTGATCGCAGGCGATACAAAAATTTTCTATAGAAAATATTAGTGATCGCAGGCGATACAAAAATTTTCTATAGAAAATATTAGTGATCGCAGGCGATACAAAAATTTTCTATAGAAAATATTAGTGATCGCAGGCGATACAAACATTTTCTGTAGAAAATATTAGTGATCGCAGGCGATACAAAAATTTTCTATAGAAAATATTAGTGATCGCAGGCGATACAAAAATTTTCTATAGAAAATATTAGTGATCGCAGGCGATACAAAAATGTTCTATAGAAAATATTAGTGATCGCAGGCGATACAAAAATGTTCTATAGAAAATATTAGTGATCGCAGGCGATACAAAAATGTTCTATAGAAAATATTAGTGATCGCAGGCGATACAAAAATGTTCTATAGAAAATATTAGTGATCGCAGGCGATACAAAAATGTTCTATAGAAAATATTAGTGATCGCAGGCGATACAAAAATTTTCTATAGAAAATATTAGTGATCGCAGGCGATACAAAAATTTTCTATAGAAAACATAAGTGATCACAGGCGATAACAAAATTTTCTATAGAAAATATAAGTGATCGCAGGCGATAACAACATTTTCTATAGAAAATATAAGTGATCGCAGGCGATAACAAAATTTTCTATAGAAAATATAAGTGATCGCAGGCGATAAAAAAATTTTCTATAGAAAATATAAGTGATCGCAGGCCATAACAACATTTCCTATAGAAATTTCAAAGAATAAAAAATTCAAAATTTTAAACAAACTCACCAAAAGGATCAACATTTTGAGTGCCGGCAGCAAAGGCTACTACGGCCAATAAACAAATAATGGTCTTCATGTTGTTGTTGTTGTATATGTGAACTGTTCTTTAATGTTACAGTTAGAATACTACTTGAGAAAAACGATATTGCAGAGCTTTTATAACAGACCCCTAAAGTTCTAATAAAATTTAACCAACAATAAACGATAAGCTACCGTGATCAAAAAAACGCAAACAAAATCGTAGCTATTCAGCTGCTTATTAAACTGTCTTATCTATTCATAGGTTGAGGTGTTATTTTTGTTTTGCCATTTAAATTAAAAGCGATTATAGATATAGATTTTAATTGCCAGGAGTATAAATTTAAAAGTTCTAAATCATAAATCAATTTTAAAACACTTGAAAAATCAAATAAATTGATTATTACTGGTATATTTTTATATTCGTTCAATCAAAGGGGGGTCTTAATCTGAAGAGCGCCAGAAACATCGTTACGATTTATAACTGGCCTCTTGAAACTATTTAAACTTGTTGGTTTTACTGGGCAAAGTAAATTGCCCATAATATTCTGTATTATTTGAGTATCTCTTTCGATTTTGATTTATTTGGTGATAAATTGTTTGTAAATTTAAACGTTTTTACTAATTGTTGTTATCATTTTATAAATAAATGTATTAAATTTCCGTTACACCTGCAGATTTCTTTAGTTTTTGTTTATGAATTATACAAAATTTTCTAACAGGTGTTCAAATAAATGGCCCATGTCTTTGTTATCTATTCGAGGTTTGTTGGGAAAATTTGTTATTAAATTTTTTGGACTAATTAATAGATTTTCTTTGTGTTACTAGCTTCGAATCTTATTTTAACGAAAAAACGTGTATCGAATTATTTATACAATATATGAATGAATGAAAGATATTTCAATATCTTAAAACGATAATTAAAACTATTAAAACCCTAGCAAAAAGATATGCATTTTTTGCATATCATTTTAACATTATTAAAAAAAAATTAATTTGCAAAATCCCCATTTGTCGCGTGATATATTCAACAACCAACATTGATTATATATTGGCTGTTTGACCTAAAAATTAGTGATTTTTTAAATTTTTAGCTTTTATTTTGAAACATTTGTACAACATAAATTTATTCAAAGTGTAGGCCATTGTTAGCTATGACCTTTTCCCATCTTTCCGGCATCATATGGATTCCGCAACAAAAGAACTGATCATCCTTTGAGGTCAAGAATGAATCAAGCCAATATCGAATACGCTGGTCCAAAGTGAAGCATATCCCAGAGAAAGCGTTCTGCATCGATCGAAAGAAATAGCAGTAGGACGGGGCACGATCTGGACTATAAGGCGGAAGAGGCAAAACTTCCCAACCACTTATTTCTAAATAATTTTTAACAGGTTTTGCAACATGTGGCCGATCGGGTTTCATGTCTGTCCGCGTTTTTCAACCAATGCTCGCTTATTACGAATCAGTTGCGATCTCTACAGGCTCTCTGTGAAGTGCTGGTCAGATTTCTGCAGCTCATAATAGAATGGACCCTTTTTGCTCCCACCAAATACAGAGAATTACCTTAACGATGTAGATATTTAGTTTTGGTGTTGATTCGGCTGGTTGGCCGAACGATCTCTAACACCTCGGGTTATCGTAATGGATCCATTTGACATCGCAAGTAATGATTCGGTGCAAAAATGATTGTCTTTTATAGCTCTGAAGCATCATTTCGGACATTCAAAATCGTCTTTCAAGGTCTCTCGACTTCAATAATTATGGTATCCAACATCCCTGCTTTAGCATGAATCCTGCTGCTCGCAAACATTTTGAAATTGTTGCTTTAGTAGCACCCAATGATTTTGCAAGTTCTTGTTGAGTTCGACAACAATCTTCATGGAGTAATGCCTTCAATTCGTGGTCTTCAAACTTTTTTTGGGCTGTCCTGGGCGATTTTTGTCTTCCGTGTTAAAATCCCCACAAACCATCTCACGATCGTTGAAACCAATGAAACATATTCATCAAAAGCTTTGGTGAGTAATCGGTTTGCTTCAGCGGCTCGTTTTTATACCCTTCACCTTTGTGAGAAGGGTATATATAAGTTTGTCATTCCGTTTGTAATTTCCACAATATATTTTTCCGAGCCTATAAAGTATATATATTCTGGATCCTTATAGATAGCGGAGTCGATTAAGCCATGTCCGTCTGTCTTTCTGTCTGTTGAAATCCACTTTCCGAAACTCCCAAATAACTTAAATAAACGATGTATACATCAATATCTCCGGAATTCTTCCATCTCGGTTGTTATTTAAAATCGAGAAAATCGGTCCATAAATGGCAGAGATATAAGGAAAAAAACAGGACAACCTCGATTTTTTATCTATTTTTGACCTATATCTTTATTACTAAGTCATTAATATAGACAATATGGATATCTAATGATAGATATTTCAAAGACCTTTGCAACGACATACATATATAAGACCATAGTAAGTTGGACCTACAATTGGTCTAAATCGGTAAAAATATTTTTTAACCCGAATTTTTTTTTAACAAAATTTTTTTTTCGCTAAATAAAAAAAAGATTTAAAAAACAAAAAAAACTTTTTTAAAATTTATAAAATTCGAAATTTTTTTTTTTTAAAAATTGAAAAATACAAGTTTGGAAAAAAAAAATACTTAAAAATATTTAAAATTTTTATTTTGAAATATAATTCGGTGAATGGTATAAGATTCGGCACAGCCGAATATCTCTTACTTGTTTCAAATTAGAGAAGTAAAGCAAAACTTCCCGCATATGACGCATATTACAAAATTCTAAATTTTCGAAGCAAAATAAACTTTGTTGTTTACACTATAATGTTCAATAGGTAAGTGAGAATAAATGACAGATATGTCATATTCAAAATGACATATAAATTATTAAAAACAAAAACCTCGTTCAAAAGATACGCCATCTTTTGTAAATCCCGCATTTTTAAGTCATATACCCAATAAAGTAACCATAAAACATGGAATTTTAAATTTCTTATTTAAATTATCTATAGTTCCGTAGTTTTTGTTCCACTTTTTCTTATTTTCATATATTTAGCTTCATTTGAAACTTATGTGCTTTTTGTAGTGCAGAAAAAAATCAATTGGTTTCTTTATACATCCCAGGTAATCTAATGGGAAGTCAATTGTCTCTTAAGTGTCTCCAGGTAACCTAGAATGTAGTCAATTTAAACGTTTATTTTGTACTGCACTTTAAAAAGTAGTTATTTTACCCACAAGAAGTTATATATGGAAGAGTTGTCGGAGGAAGCATTGTGTAAGAGCAATCGATTATTGGACTGTTGTTGGATATACAGTGGTGGCCACCAATTTAAGACAAATACTTGAATTTTTTTCATCAACTGAATTTTAAGTGCGATAGAGCCAAAATAAAAGGACCTCTAAGGGTATGAAATTTATTATTAATGTTTCGAGTTTCTGAAAAATGTTTGGAAAAATCGGTAAAACATATACGGACAAAGATATGTGGAAATACGTTGACCCACCTCAGCGAACATCCGCTGTTAATAACATGATATGACCGATACTAATGGAACTAAAAATACGAAATTTGGTCCGAATATTTTATAATAATAAAAATATAATGATATAAATGTGAGAAAATGTGTTTATTTAAAAAAAAAAATTTTTGGTCAAGTTGTTGAAAAATCTGATGTGTTCGTGGTGAATATGTATGAATTGACACAGTTGAATAAAACACACTTGTGTGTTAAAACAGTCCTCATGCATACATATTTGTGGAAATATTTGAAAAAATAATTGTCAATCACGTGGAATTTAGCAAACAATTTTTGTCTTAAATTCCTGGCCACCACTGTAGATCATGATTCAACAATAGTTCAAAATGATAGATGTAAATCGGTCAAATAATGAAGATATTCCAGGATGCTTGCTTCTATGGTCTGAAGCAAGCATCAAGATGCTGGAATAAAAGATTCTCAGAAAATTTAATTTTAATGATGCAGATACGTTTGCTTTTATTGGCGAAATTAACAGCAACAGAATAAGTTTGGCTATATACATTGTTAATGGTATAATCGTACGATCTCATGGCCATCTAGAAAGCATCAGACAATAGCTATTTTAACTACAGATGCTGAGTATGTGGCAGCATGTGAAAGATACTTATTTGGATACGGAGGTTACTAAGTGATTGGATCGGGGACAATTAACAAACACTTATTTTACATTGTTCAACCAAATTGCAAGAACTTTTGATATTAAATATTTTAAAATGCAGCTTTGTATTACCAATTTCCAAAAATTTTTAAACAATTTGATTTTTGTTTTTACAGTGCTAAACGGAATCTTGCTGCTGGAGCATTTGAACTGAAGAGTATTTTTCCGTTGATATTTTCATTAACTTTTCGCTATAAATTAAATTCTTGTATCCCCCCAAAAGAGTTTTAATTTTAACATCACAATTTGATAACTGCTATCAAACTCATAGATTTAAATATGCAATCAATGTACTTAAATTGTACTTGAAACGAAAAGAATTTCAATTAAATTTTTGATTATTAAGTATAGAACCGGAAAAAATAAATTTAAATTAAAGGAACTTTGGTATTTGATATTTTGCAAAAGATTTTGATAAAAATTGTCTAGATTTCTCATTTTGATTTTAATAAAATGCAAATTTAGAAGCATTTAATTCACTTAACAAATTACTTGCTATATTCCTCAACAGCTATTATTTGCTGTAACATAGTTCTGTAAGAGTAAATAAAAAAAGCACAAAAGAGCAACAACTATTTACTCAAACTTCTATAGAAAATGTCTGTCTGTGAACGCCGGCGTTAACAAAATTTTCTTTAGAAAATGTCTGTCTGTAAACGCAGGCGTTAACAAAATTTTCTATAGAAAATGTCTGTCTGTGAACACCGGCGTTAACAAAATTTTCTATAGAAAATGTCTGTGAACGCCGGCGTTAACAAAATTTTCTATAGAAAATGTCTGTGAACGCCGGCGTTAACAAAATTTTCTATAGAAAATGTCTGTGAACGCCGGCGTTAACAAAATTTTCTATAGAAAATGTCTGTGAACGCCGGCGTTAACAAAATTTTCTATAGAAAATGTCTGTGAACGCCGGCGTTAACAAAATTTTCTATAGAAAATGTCTGTGAACGCCGGCGTTAACAAAATGTTCTATAGAAAATGTCTGTGAACGCCGGCGTTAACAAAATTTTCTATAGAAAATGTCTGTGAACGCCGGCGTTAACAAAATTTTCTATAGAAAATGTCTGTGAACGCCGGCGTTAACAAAATTTTCTATAGAAAATGTCTGTGAACGCCGGCGTTAACAAAATTTTCTATAGAAAATGTCTGTGAACGCCGGCGTTAACAAAATTTTCTATAGAAAATGTCTGTGAACGCCGGCGTTAACAAAATTTTCTATAGAAAATGTCTGTGAACGCCGGCGTTAACAAAATTTTCTATAGAAAATGTCTGTGAACGCCGGCGTTAACAAAATTTTCTATAGAAAATTTATGTGAAAGACGGCGTTACTAAAATTTTCTATAGAAAATGTCTGTGAACGACGGCGTTACTAAAATTTTCTATAGAAAATGTCTGTGAACGACGGCGTTAACAAAATTTTCTATAGAAAATGTCTGTGAACGACGGCGTTAACAAAATTTTCTATAGAAAATGTCTGTGAACGACGGCGTTAACAAAATTTTCTATAGAAAATGTCTGTGAACGACGGCGTTAACAAAATTTTCTATAGAAAATGTCTGTGAACGCCGGCGTTAACAAAATTTTCTATAGAAAATATCTGTGAACGCCGGCGTTAACAAAATTTTCTATAGAAAATGTGTGTCTTTCCTTAATTTTTCAAATCCCTGACTCGTTCGTCATTTTACTGCAATTAAACAAGTGTTTTGCACTTGTTTATTTGAATTTTTTTTTTGTTTAATTTCTTTCAAGATTATCTGACCCGTCCCAGTAATAAAATATTTTGAAGTGCGTAATCCAACCATTCCTTGTTTACTTTAGAAACATATTTTTAATTATTTTTATTATTTGTTTTGTTTAATTGAACGATTAGATTATAAGTTAAAGTCTTCAATTATCTGTTTAATCGGTTGTACGATTGTGAAGATTCTAAAAATAATTTTGAAAAACATCGTAAATCAAGTGTAAAATTGGACGATTAGTGTCCGAAATAATCATCGTAATAATCAAGAGTTTTGGACAAGTATAAAAGCAGGTGTAAATGTCTTATAAAATAAGATTTATTATTCTTTTTGAGTTGAGTGAAGACAAAGGAAACTTTGTTTAAACAAAATAATAATAATGAAATTATTAGTGGTTTTTGTGGCTTTATTGGCCTGTGTGGCGGCCTATGAAGTGGAATTGTTGACCGAAAAGCAGTGGGAGGAATTTATGGAGGATGAAAGTGAGTACGAAAGAGAGTTTTAAGGAAAAATATTTGACAAAATTTGTTTCCAACTCAAGTATTCTTTTGAAACTTTAAACAAAATAGTTTACTTTAATTGAAATACCATAACTTTTAGCCGTTACCCCTGAAACCAGAGGTTTGATTTTGAACTCTCAGGCCAAAAAAGCCGTTAAAAATGCCTTAAAACAAATGCCCTGCGGTTGGCCCGAATATGGTATTCCCCCATTGGCTCCCTATACCAATCCCGATTTGGAAGTTCATTTAGCCAAATCGGTAGTAGAGTAAGTATTTTAAAAAATTCTCCTAACTCTAAACAAATTTCATTGAAATTGTGCCGTTTTCCCTTTTAGTGCTCTGATCCAAATGATACGTTTCCGTTTCGATGGTTTGGAAAGCATGGAAATCAAGAAATTGAAAGTCTCCTACACTTTCAACAAGAAAGTTAAATTCCATTTCAATTTCCCCATTTTAAAGGCCACCGCTTCTATGATGAACACCGACACCTTCCTGGACACCATGAAACAATTGGGCTTGACAGTGCGTTATGAGGGCAGTGGTCCTTTGGAATTCTCTTTGCAAAATCTATCCATTGAAGGTCAATTCAAATATAAAATGCCCTTCATTTTCGGTTCCGTTAAGATCTACAAATTCCAGGCTGTCGTTACTTTGGGCTCGGTGACTTCCAATATTGGTGGTGTTTTGGGCAATGGCAAGCTGAATGCTTTGGTTAATGATCAAATTGAGGATTTAGTACCGGCTTTCATTAATGGCCATCAGGCTGAGATTAGTGCCATGATTGAGGAGAACTTTGTGCCGCGTGTTAATGCCAAGCTGAAGGGTAAGAAGATTTGGAGTATGTTGGGCATGTTGGCTAATTCGAATAGTAAATGTGATGCTCCTCCGGCTCCTTGGTTGGCTGAGAACTGAAATGTTTTGTTAATGAAATTATGAAATAAAGGAATTTGATAATGTTTTAATATAAACAATTGTTTTTTTCTTAGCTTAAGAAATAATCAAGAGAGAAATACTAATTTTTTAAACCATTTATAATTTTAAAAAGCTTTTCTAAAACCTGCCAAGAAAACTGCTAAAAGCTGTGCATTATACTTAGTATAAAAGCTTTAAATCAGCAAGATAATATTAATTTTGAAAAAAAAAATACTTAAAAAAGCTTGTCTTCAAAAAAAACCTTAATTTTTGTAAATTTTATTATATAATTAAAGTTTTTGAACCTTTACAGTGTAAATAAACTTTTCCAAAAGCTTTAATGAGACATAAAAATCTTAAAGCTTTATATGTTACTATAAAAGCTTTAAATTATCAACACTTGGCAATTTTCGCAAACAAACCTTTACATAACAAATTTAAAAAAGCTTTTTTTTGTAATTAAGCTTGAAATCATTACAAAAGCTTTAATGAAGTTTATACAAGTTTTTGTTAGTCATAAAACATTAAGATTATTTAGGCAAAAACTTAACATACAAATTAAAAAAGCTTTTTCCAGAAAATTTGTTTATAAAAGAAATTTTCTTAATAAAGCTTAAGCGTTTAAAGGAGCTTAATATCAGCGATATAATACAGAGTGTATTAAAATGAATTACTGAAATTTAAAGAAGCTTTTCTTAGCTTATTTTGCAAATAAAAACTTTTTTAATTTCCAAAATTTTAGTTGAAATCATTTAAGGCAAAAGCTTAACCTGAAAATAAAGAAGCTGTTTTGTAAATATCAACTTTTTGTAGAAAGCTTTATCCCCATTTATCCCCAAAGCCTTAATTATTGCTAGATTAAGCGATTTTTTTTACAAAGCTTTTCTAAAGTTTAAAGTAGCTTTTGTTTAAAAATAAAGTTTTAGAACAACTTTCAAAGGATTTTTGAAAATTTTGTGGAAACCATTAAAACTACAGCATTCACAAAACTAAAGAAAATATTTAAGCTTTTGTGCAAAAAGCTTTATAAAAAAAGCTCTTCTAACAACAACTACGAAGATATTTTAAAGATAAATAATATAAATTAAAAGAAACTGAACAATTTAACAAGTAAGAGAGCTATATTCGGCTGTGCCGAATCTTATATACCCTTCACCAAATTATACTTTAAAATAAATTTGTTTAAATATTTTTAGGTTTGTTTACCTAAAAATATTTAAACAAATATTTTAGGTTTTTTTTTTATTGTTTTTCCAAATTTTTTTTTTAATTTTTTTAATTTTTTTTTTTTTTTGAAAAAAAATTTATGACAAAAAAATTTTTTGATGAAAAAAAATTCGGGCTAAAAAATATTTTTCCCGATTTTGACCCATTGTAGGTCCAACTTACTATAGCCTTATCTACATCGTTGCAATGGACTTTGAAATATCTATCATTAGATATCCATATTGTCTATATTAATGACTTAGTAATCCAGATATAGATCAAAAATAGGTTAAAAATCGAGGTTGACCCTGTTTTTTGCTCATATCTCCGTTATTTATGGACCGATTTTGTTGATTTTAAATAGCAAACTTCTCGAAAGCATGTCTGACAGAATTATTGAAGATTTAGATCCCGAAGATATCTGGGGTCTTCAGAAAATTGATTTCAACAGACAGACGGACATGGCTTAATCGACTCCGCTATCTATAAGGATCCAGAATATATATACTTTATAGGGTCGGAAATGAAAGATGTAGAAATTACAAACGGAATGACAAACTTATATATACCCTTCTCACGAAGGTGAAGGGTATAAAAACAATTCCCTTTAAATCTTGGCTTTCATCTTGATGATGTATGAAAACTCTAGAACAACTTCAAGAAGCTTTTTTGAAAATTATTTTTAAATCATAGAATTTAACTTTTATACCTTTTATACGAAAGCTTTACACCTAATAAAATAAGCTTTAGCAAGAACAAAATGCTAACTCAATATAAAAAAGCTCTATAAATAAAAAAAATCATTCTAAAAGCTCTAGGGATTTGTTTACAACCTTAAACTTCCCAGAATAATGCAAAACGTGGAAAAAGCTTTCCAAACATTTAAAAAAAGCTTTGTTCCAATAAAGCTTTATATCAAGTAAAAAGCTTTTTCGAAAATTATATTAAAATCATAGAAAAAATCTAAAGCTTTTAAGCATTCATTAGCAAAAAGCTTTATAAGCTCTGAAGAAACATAACAATTTAAAAACATTCCCCTTACAATAAAGGCATTCATCTTGACTTTCGTTTTAAAGATTTAAGAAAAGTCTAGAAAATCTTCAAAAAGCTTTTTCGAAAATTATTTTTAAATCATAAAATTTAACATTTAATAAATGAAGCTTTTCCAATAACAAAATGTTTAAATAAGATAAAAATTCAAAATTTTCATATAAAAATTAGGTTGTTGAAAGACTTCCAATAATTTAAAAATGCTTTATAACAAGTTAAAAAAGCTTTTTCGAAAAATATATTGAAATCATCAAAAATTTGTCATTCACCAATTTATAAAAGAAATCTAAAGCTTTAAAGCATTCAATAGCAAAAAGCTTTATACAAAATTAAAAAGAAAAAGAGTTATTACCGAAATTGAAATAGAAAAGTATAGTTGTTGCAGAAAGCTTAACAATTCAAAAAAGCTTTTTAAAAGATCTATGTATTAATAAATATGTAAAATGTTGAGCTTTATAAAAAAAGCTTGAAATTGAGCATTACAAATTTAAAAAGAAATCGAAAGCTTTTAAGTATTCATTAGCAAAAAGCTTTATAAGAATTTCAAATGCTCTTTTAGAAGGAGGAAAAATTCTATATAAATTTAGCAAAATTTGAATATAAAATAAATTGCTTGAATAAAGCTTTAGAACAAATCGGATTTTTTTTTTGAATATTAGCTTCAAGTCATAAAAACTGCAAAGCTTTTGAGCTTTATTTAGTAAAAAAAATGTATAACAAAATTTTATAAGAAAAGTTTATAAAGAAGCTTTTCTATAAGCTTTAAAGAATCTTCACACTTTATTTAACTATAAACTTCAACTTTCAAGTATAATAACCTTTTCACTAAATATAGCAGAGAAATAAACCACGTCATTCTAACAAAATTTTGCTATAGATTCACCTCTATTAGAAACACTAACCAATATTATTAAAATTGATTTATATCTTTACCCTTTTTAAAAGTTCTTTAATTTGCCAATTGCTTTAGATAAGACCCCTTCTAATTTCCTTTTTTTTATTAAATCTTAATTGGCCAATAGATTGTCAACCATAAAATGAAAATAAAAAAAAGAGAATAAAGCAAAGCTATTTTTGCCCCCTAAAAGATAACAAAGCAAAGAATAAATTGCCAGAGACCCCTGGCGAAAAACAGATAACGCTCGTCATATAAATCACTTTGAAAACGCTATAAAATAACCAACCAATTATTAACTGTATAAAAAGCTTAAAATAAACACTATTTAAAACAGTTTATAGGTAGCATTTCTACAGAAAAGTTACTTTATTTTAACACAAGAAAATGCGCTTTTTATTAGTTTTGGCTTTTGCCTCGGTAGCCTTGGCCGGCTCTATTTTGCCCCAACAGGGTAGAATTGGTAGTCCTATGACTGGCAAAATTGATGCCTATGTTTTGGATTTGGTGGAAAATGGTGATGGTGAATTAGAGGTGGTGGTTGACCAAGAAGATGGCACCATGGAGGGTAAGTTCAAAGGTTGAAAGTTTAATGTATACGATTTTATTTATATTTTTTTGGTTTTAATTTTTAGTGGCTCCTCACTTCATTTTGTCCTGGCAAGTACGTCGTTTTATTCGTAAAATGCAAAAGCAAATGCCCTGTGGCTGGCCACAATATGGCATTCCCCCATTGGCTCCCTTGAAAATGCGTGAGGCTGAAATTTCCTTGAAGAAGGGTATTTTGGAGTAAGTATGATTTGAAAATTTAAAAAAGTAAAGCTTTTAAGTGAATAGCTGAATCTCACAGACAAAAAATTATATTTATATAATTTTAAAGAAGCTCTTTTATTAGTGTGTTAAAAGCTTTTAAATTAATCGAAATGTTTAAGTTATTGAAAGCTTCTAAATCAGTTTTAAAACATTAAAATTATTTAAAGCTTTTTAAAGGGCATATAATTAATTTAAAGCTTGAAAATTATTAAAAGTCTTCAAATTAATAAAAGTGTTTTTAAAGCTTTCTTAATAACTTTTTTTAAAAGCTTTATATTCATAAAGCTTTTTAATAGCTTTCATATTCAATATTCAAGTTTAAAACCGTAAAGCTTTTTAACAAGTTTTGAAATTATTCAAACTTTTGTAAAGCTTTATTAAAAGCGTTTGTATTTTGAAAGCTTTATTAAAAGCTTTTGTATTGTGAAAGCTTTATTGAAGCTTTGGTTTTTTGAAAGGTTTATTAAAAGCTTTTGTATTTTGAAAGCTTTATTAAAAGCTTTTGTATTTTGAAAGCTTTATTATTAAAAGCTTTTGTATTTTGAAAGCTTTATTAAAGGCTTTTGTATTTTGAAAGCTTTTGTATTTTGAAAGCTTTATTAAAAGCTTTTGTATTTTGAAAGCTTTATTAAAAGCTTTTGTATTTTGAAAGCTTTATTAAAAGCTTTTGTATTTTGAAAGCTTTATTAAAGGCTTTTGTATTTTGAAAGCTTTATTAAAAGCTTTTGTATTTTGAAAGCTTTATTAAAAGCTTTTGTATTTTGAAAGCTTTATTAAAAGCTTTTGTATTTTGAAAGCTTTATTAAAAGCTTTTGTATTTTGAAAGCTTTATTAAAAGCATTTGTATTTTGAAAGCTTTATTGAAAGCTTTTGTATTTTGAAAGCTTTATTGAAAACTTTGTATTTTGAAAGCTTTATTAAAAGCTTTTGTATTTTGAAAGCTTTATTGAAAGCTTTTGTATTTTGAAAGCTTTATTAAAAGCTTTTGTATTTTGAAAGCTTTATTAAAAGCTTTTGTATTTTGAAAGCTTTATTAAAAGCTTTTGTATTTTGAAAGCTTTATTAAAGGCTTTTGTATTTTGAAAGCTTTATTAAAAGCTTTTGTATTTTGAAAGCTTTATTAAAAGCTTTTGTAGTTTTAAAGCTTAAAAACTTTTGAATTGATTAAAAAACTTTTGAATTGAAAAGCTTCTTAAAAGCTTTTGTATTTTAAAAGCTTTTGTGTTTTTAAAGCTTTTTTTAGAAAGCGTTTGTATTTTTAAAAGCTTTCGTAGCCTTTATTTCGTTGAAGCTTTATTTCAAAAAGCTTTAATTAATTTTTGGCGTAAAAGCGGATAAAATCCTAAATAAATCTTTTGAATCCTGAGCTGATATTATTTATTGCAAAGTTTTTTTAAATATTACGTTCTTCATAACAGCTTGAAAGCTAAAATAACCTAAAAAAGAGCTTTTAATTTTAGTAGATTCATCGGATAATATTTTTTGGAATATTATGGTTTTTAAGAACTTTTTTTTAAAACTTTGAAGTAAAAGTCATGCAAGAAGCTTCATAAAATATTAGCTTTACCCTAAATTTATTATATTTAAAAGTTTATTTCTTTAGTGACATAATTATTCATATATTTCTATGTTAATTTTTTGTAGAACCGTCGACAAAGTTTTCCGTTTCCGCGTTGACGGTTTGGACGACTTCAAAATCCAACGTTTCAAGCTCAACATGTTCACCTCTAAGGTCAAATTCGACTTCCTTTTCCGCAACGTCAAGGCCTCCGCCGACAAATACGAAACCGATACCATTTTGGATGCCATGCGCGAATTGGGCCTATCCGTCCAATACGAAGGTGATGGTTCTTTGGAATTCGGTTTGAAGAATTTACGCATTGCCGGTACCTTGAAATACAAAATTCCAATTTTGTGGGGCTCCATCAAGATCACCTCTCTGAAGACTGAAGTCACTTTGGAAAAATGCTCGTCTGATATTAAGGGTTTTATGGGTGATGGTTCTATTAATCGCATGATCAATGGTCAAATTGAAAACTTTGTTGAGATGGGCGTTAATGGCAACACTCAAGAGATCTCCGATTTGATTGAAAACAATTTGGTGCCCAAGGTTAATAAGATGTTGAAGGGTAATGATTTCTGGACCATTATCGATTACATTTTCTCCAGCACCGAGGGTGAGGGTGAAGATGATCCAATTGTTACCAAGTGTGTAGCACCAGCTGATCCATGGGCTTAAGTTATGAAATGTGTTTTGTTTTAAGGATGATGAGATTTAAAGAAGAAATGAAATAAAAATTTGAATTTAAAATTAAAAGATTTCTGGCTTTTTTATATAAAAACTGTCTTAGTTTGGCTTACAAGGAATGGGAATGTAGCTGATCTAATTAGAGAGAGCCAGTAGCTGCCAATTAAAATTATTCCAATTGGATCTTTTGCATTTGAATTATTTCGTCCTAAAACTGTTGCCTACATTCAGGCTTAAAGATAATTAGCTAAATTTGATGATTAATTTGCCTTATCTTGTTATAAACATTTTATTATTGAATCTAATCTATAGCCAAATTATCATTTAACAATTTAGCTTTTAAAGGAACAAACTAATCTGTTTAACCAAACAGTTTGTGGTAAATATTCATTAAAGAAACATGCAGAAACTAGCTTTATATAGAATTCTTGTGCTTTTAATGGCTGCTTTAGACTTGGGCCAAACATTTGTCTTAAAGCAGGAGCAAGAATTTGCCATTGAAGGACGCACTAAATTTGATGATGATCTTAGAGAAGTTGTGGAATTTCTGAAATTGCAAATGCAATGTGGTTATCCCAAGGCCGGAGTGCCAGCTTTGGCGCCTTATCGTTCGGATTTTGTGGAATATGATTTTGAAAAATCCACTTGGAGGTATTTCTATTCAACTAAATATTTAAATACCTTTAATTTGAAATCCTCTTTCCAGCCTTAAAGGCAATTTCAGCAATTTGGTTATAACCGGCCTTAATGAATTCGATGTAGTTGTTTTGCACTGGAATAACATTTTGCGCAAAATAACTTTTGAGTTAAATTTCCCCGAACTTGAAGCCAGAAGTTCATATAAGCTAAATTCCATTTCCCAGATGTTTGCTGAACCGGCTTATTTCTTTGGCAATGGCCTCTTTCGTTTGGATCTTCTCAATCTAAGAGCCAAGGGTAGCTTCAAATTGAAACCTTTGCTGCTATCAGGTGGTTTGGCTGTTGTGGACTTTAAAACTCAGTTACAGTTGGAATCTTCACGTTCCAGAAGTACTGGTTTTATGAATAGCTTGCTTTATACCAAACTTTTCAATTCTTGGATAGAGGAATTCATTAAAGTAACCTTTAGCGAACAGAAGGAGGTTAGCAATGCAGTGGAGCATTTAGTGGTGCCGGTAATGGATAAAGCTTTGAAGAATATTTCCTTGGTGGAATTGGTAGCATTAATAACGGGTTTGGCTGAAGTGGGTGTGCCCACAGAAGCGATTTGTTAGGTTAATTTAAAATTTACTGTATAGTGTTCAATAAAATGTATGGGAGAAAAAAATTGCATTTGTATTTATCAGCTGTTGGGGCTTTTGAGGCGGATTATAGGGGGACAATTTAACAGATATTAATAAAGACATATCGTTTTTATACCCTTCACATTCGTGAGAAGGGTATATATAAGTTTGTCATTCCGTTTGTAATTTCTACATTTTTCATTTCCGACCCTATAAAGTATATATATTCTGGATCCTTATAGATAGCGGAGTCGATTAAGCCATGTCCGTCTGCCCGTCTGTTAGTTGAAATCAATTTTCTGAAGACCCCAGATATCTTCGGGATCCAAATCTTCAATAATTCTGTCAGACATGCTTTCGAGAAGTTTGCTATTTAAAATCAGCAAAATAACGGAAATATGAGAATGACCTATTTTTGATCTATATATGGATTACTAAGTCATTAATATACACAATATGGATATCTAATGATAGATATTTCAAAGTCCATTGCAACGATGTAGATAAGGCTTTAGTAAGTTGGACCTACAAAGAGTCAAAATCGGGAAAAATATTTTTTGACCCGAATTTTTTTTTCATCAAAAAATTTTTTTTGTCATAAATTTTTTTCCCAAAAAAAAAATTTTTTTGTAAAAAATTTGAAAAAAACTTGTTTTAAAAAAAATAAAAAAAAAATTTGAAAAACAATTAAAAAAAAATTAAATTTTGTTTACCTAAAAATATTTAAAAAAATTTATTTTAAAGTATAATTTGGTGAAGGGTATACGTATAAGATTCGGCACAGCCGAATATAGCTCTCTTAACATTTGTTAATAGGAACATTTTTGTTACTCAAATTTTTTTTTTAAAAAAATATTTTTTTACCAAAAACTTTTTTTTATAATAACGTTTTTCCTAACTTTTTTTACTAAAATCGTGACGATTTTTTACAAAAACCTTTTTATACTAAAACGTTTTTTATACTAAAAACGTTTTTTATACTAAACACTTTTTTATACTAAAAGCGTTTTTTACACTAAAAACTTGTTTTATACTAAAAACGTTTTTTATACTAAAAACGTTTTTTATACTAAAAACGTTTTTTATACTAAAAACGTTTTTTATACTAAACACTTTTTTATACTAAAAGCGTTTTTTACACTAAAAACTTGTTTTATACTAAAAACGTTTTTTATACTAAAAACGTTTTTTATACTAAAAACGTTTTTTATACTAAAAACGTTTTTTATACTAAAAACGTTTTTTATACTAAAAACGTTTTTTATACTAAAAACGTTTTTTATACTAAAAACGTTTTTTATACTAAAAACGTTTTTTATACTAAAAACGTTTTTTATACTAAAAACGTTTTTTATACTAAAAACGTTTTTTATACTAAAAACGTTTTTTATACTAAAAACGTTTTTTATACTAAAAACGTTTTTTATACTAAAAACGTTTTTTATACTAAAAACGTTTTTTATACTAAAAACGTTTTTTATACTAAAAACGTTTTTTATACTAAAAACGTTTTTTATACTAAAAACGTTTTTTATACTAAAAACGTTTTTTATACTAAAAACGTTTTTTATACTAAAAACGTTCTTTATACTAAAAACGTTCTTTATACTAAACGTTTTTTATACTAAAAACGTTTTTTATACTAAAAACGTTTTTTATACTAAAAACGTTTTTTATACTAAAAACGTTTTTTAAACTAAAAACGTTTTTTATACTAAAAACGTTTTTTATACTAAATACTTTTTTATACTAAAAACTTTTTTTATACTAAAAACATTTTTTATACTAAAAACGTTTTTTATACTAAAAACGTTTTTTATACTAAAAACGTTTTTTTATACTAAAAACTTTTTTATCCAAAAAAGTTTTTTATACTAAAAACTTTTTTTATACTAAAAACGATTTTTACACTAAAAACTTTTTTTATACTAAAAAACGTTTTTTATACTAAAAACTTTTTTTATACTAAAAAACGTTTTTTATACTAAAAACGTTTTTTATACTAAAAACGTTTTTTATACTAAAAACGTTTTTTATACTAAAAACGTTTTTTTATACTAAAAACGTTTTTTATACTAAAAACGTTTTTTTATACTAAAAACGTTTTTTATACTAAAAACGTTTTTTATACTAAAAACGTTTTTTATACTAAAAACGTTTTTTATACTAAAAACGTTTTTTATACTAAAAACGTTTTTTATACTAAAAACTTTTTTATACTAAAAACGTTTTTTATACTAAAAACGTTTTTTATACTAAAAACGTTTTTTATACTAAAAACGTTTTTTATACTAAAAACGTTTTTTATACTAAAAACGTTTTTTATACTAAAAACGTTTTTTATACTAAAAACGTTTTTTATACTAAAAACGTTTTTTATACTAAAAACGTTTTTTATACTAAAACCGTTTTTTATACTTAAACGTTTTTTATACTAAAACGTTTTTTATACTAAAAACGTTTCTTATACTGAAAACGTTTTTGTATACTAAAAATTGTTTATACTAAAAACGTTTTTTATACTAAAAACGTTTTTTATACTAAAAATTGTTTATACTAAAAACGTTTTTTATACTAAAACGTTTTTTATACTAAAAACGTTTTTTATACTAAAAACGTTTTTTATACTAAAAACGTTTTTTATACTAAAAACGTTTTTTATACTAAAAACGTTTTTTATACTAAAAACGTTTTTTATACTAAAAACGTTTTTTATACTAAAAACGTTTTTTATACTAAAAACGTTTTTTATACTAAAAACGTTTTTTATACTAAAAACGTTTTTTATACTAAAAACGTTTTTTATACTAAAAACGTTTTTTATACTAAAAACGTTATTTATACTAAAAACGTTTTTTATACTAAAAACGTTTTTTATACTAAAAACGTTTTTTATACTAAAAACGTTTTTTATACTAAAAACTTTTTTTATACTAAAAACGTTTTTTATACTAAAAACGTTTTTTCTACTAAAAACTTTTTTTCTACTAAAAACGTTTTTTCTACTAAAAACGTTTTTTCTACTAAAAACGTTTTTTATACTAAAAACGTTTTTTATACTAAAAACGTTTTTTATACTAAAAACGTTTTTTATACTAAAAACGTTTTTTATACTAAAAACTTTTTTTATACTAAAAACGTTTTTTATACTAAAAACAGTTTTAACCAAACCCGTTGTAACTAAACCCGTTTGTTTATACTAAAACTGGTTTTACTAAAACCGTTTTTTCTGAAACCTTTTATACTAAAACTGTTTATACTATAACCGTTTTTACTTAAACAGTTTTTACTGAAACCATTTTTACGAAAACCAAGATTTATCAATTCGTGCCGGTTGTTACTACGAATCTGTTTTCTCTGTGTAGAAATTTTTTTAAGAATTTTGCTTTCGAAAAGGAATATGACAAATCCTATAATTACTAATTGCTGTGTGGTTTAGCTTGTTCTATTCTCATTTAGAGTTGGAATTTTATCCAAATATGAATAATACTTACTCGTACATTACTAAATATAAACTAATTTTAATGAATTTCAAAGAAAGGTAAAGACAGTTTTTCGCTAAAACAAATTATTGCTTTCAACCGTTTTTACTCTAAGCGTTATTGCTAAAACCGTTTATAATAAAACCCGTTTTTACTAAACTAGTATTTACTAAAAACATTTATACTAAAACCATTTTTATTATAAACGTTTTTACTATAACCATTTATAATAAAACGCTTTGTACTAGAAACCGGTTTTACTAAACCGTCCTATTTACTACTAGTAAAACAGTTTATACTAAAAACGGTTTATACTAAAAAAAAACGGGTTTCACTATAATATAACTAAAATCGTTTATACTAAATATCATTTTTACTAAAACCATTTTTAATATAACCGTTTATACTAAACTCCGTTTTAACTAAAATAGTTTATACTAAAACTGTTTTTACTAAAACCTTTTATATTTAAACCGTTTATACCAAAACCTTTTATATTAAAAACCGTTTGTTTCCACTAGTTTGTACTAAAACTGTTTTAACCAAAGCCGTTTTAACTAAAGCCGTTTTAACTAAAACCGTTTATACTAAAGCTGTTTTTACTAGAACAGATTTTACCAAAACTGTTTATTCTAAAACCGTTTATACCAAAATTGTTTTAACGCAACCACTTTTTATTAAAACCGTTTATACTAAAACCGTTAGTATAAACGGTTCTTCCTAAAACCGTTTTTACTAAAACAATTTTTTCGAAAACCAAGATTTAGCAATTCATGGCGGTTGCTACTACGAATCTGTTTTCTCTGTGTAGAAATTTCTAAAGAATTTAGCTTTCGAAAAGGAATATGACAAATCCTATAGTTACTAATTGCTGTGCGGTTTAGCTTGTTCTATTCTTATTTAGAGTTGTGATTTCATCCAAAACATTACTAAATATAAACTAAGTAATTTTAATGAATTTCTAAAAATGTTTCTTTAAATAAGCCCGTTAAAGTGATTTGCTGCAACAGTTCTTAGCCAACGGTTGTCAAAGAAACATGCAAAAAGCTACAGTCTATTTTATATTAGCGATCCTAGGGGCAACTCTAAACATTGCTGAATTCGCCAGCATAAAAACTAAAGAACAGTATCCTGATATTAGAGAGTTTTTGGAATTGATAAGGTATTTATTTTAAAATAGTTCATACACTTCAAATTGCATGATTATTAATTGAGAATTTTAAAACCTTTACCAACAGCCCTAAAGGCAGCATCAGTAATTTGGACATAAGCGGGTTGGATAAATCCGATATCAGTGTCTTTCATTGGAATCATAAATTGCACCAGCTAAAGTTTGATTTGAATTGCCCCTCCCTTAAAATAAAAAGTTCTTATAAACTAAATGGGACAAGAGGCGTTAATAGCAAGGGGAAAAGCTTTTCTGATAATGGGCTCATCAGTTTGGAACTAAACAATGTTATATTAAAGGGTAGTTTTCAACTGGCTGCTAAGCAATCGGCAGGCATAGATGTTGAGGATTTGAACATTGATTTAAAGGTGGGTTCGTCAAGTCCCCAAATTACTGGATTTATCGACATGGAGAAAACGCAGCTCTTAAACACCCACTTAAAGGAATTTTTCCATTCAATCGGTGATTATAAGATTGAAATTAATTACTTAGCCAAGAAATTGTTGGTGTCTTTCTTGGATAAAGGTGAAAAAATTAAAAACTTGCAAGAAGCTGACTTCTTTTTTTATAATTGGATTTCGTCTTTTATAAAATATTGATGGAAGTAATTTTGTGACAAAATTTTAATGCTACCATTAAAATATTTATTTCAAATAAATAAAAAAGTAGAAGCAAAGAAACTGGATTTTAATTTTTATTTAATAATAATTTTGTAGAAATCCCTGTTTAAAATTTCATTTGAAAATTTTACAAAAAACGTTTTTTACATTTTGTTTTAGAAAAGCCATATGTACCAAAAATGTTTACCTTCAGGTTACGTCATTATCTTATTAATAAACCTAATTTTATGAATATTAAAACGGATTTAAAAAAACCGTTCTTACTAAAACCGTTTATATTAAGAATAGGTTTACTAACAGCATTCCTACAAAATTTTTTCATAAAACCGTTTATACTAAGAACAATTTATACTAAAACCGTTTGTACTAAAACCGTTTATACTAAAAACATTTATACCAAAATATATTTTACTAAAATAGTTTATAATAAGTGCTTTTCTACTAAAACTTTTTAACTAAATCCTTTTATACTAAAACCGTTTTCACTAAAACCGTTTCACTAAAAAATGTTTATACTAAACACGTTTTTATTAATATCTATTGTACTTAAACCGATTTTACTAAAACCGTTTTTACTAAAATAGTTTTTACTAAAGTTTTAGATGATAACTTTTTTTAGTAAAACCGTTTTTACTAAAATCGTTACCGATTTTACTAGAACCGTTTTTACTTAATCTTTATAAATAAAATCGTTCATACTAAAACCTTTTAAGTAAAATCTGTTCTACTAAAACCGTTACCGTTTAACTAGAACAGTTTTTAGTAAACACGGTTTAAGTAAAAACGGTTTTAGTAAAAACGTTTTAAGTAAAAACGGTTTTAGTAAAAACGGTTTTAGTAAAAACGGTTTTAGTAAAAACGGTTTTAGTAAAAACGGTTTTAGTAAAAACGGTTTTAGTAAAAACGGTTTTAGTAAAAACGGTTTTAGTAAAAACGGTTTTAGTAAAAACGGTTTTAGTAAAAACGGTTTTAGTAAAAACGGTTTTAGTAAAAACGGTTTTGGTAAAAACGGTTTTAGTAAAATCGGTTTAAGTATAAATAGTTTTATTGAAAACGGTTTCAGTAAAAACGGTTTTAGTAAAAACGGTTTTAGTAAAATCGGTTTAAGTATAAATTGTTTTATTGAAAACGATTTCAGTAAAAACGGTTTTACTAAAAACGTTTTAAGTAAAAACGATTTTAGTAAAAACGGTTTTAGTAAAAACGGTTTTAGTAAAAACAGTTTTAGTAAAAACGGTTTTGGTTAAAACGGTTTTAGTAAAATCGGTTTTAGTAAAAATTGTTTTAGTGAAAACGGTTTAAGTAAAAACGTTTTAAGTAAAAACGGTTTTAGTAAAAACGGTTTTAGTAAAATCGGTTTGGTAAAAACGGTTTTAGTAAAATCGGTGTTGGTAAAAACGGTTTTAGTAAAATCGGTTTTAGTAAAAACGGTTTTAGTAAAATCGGTTTAAGTATAAATAATTTTAGTGAAAACGATTTTAGTAAAAACGATTTTAGTAAAAACGGTTTTAGTAAAAACGGTTTTAGTAAAAACGGTTTTAGTAAAAGCGGTTTTAGTAAAAATGGTTTTAGTAAAAACGGTTTTAGTAAAAACGGTTTTAGTAAAAACGGTTTTAGTAAAAACGGATTTAGTAAAAACGGTTTTAGTAAAAACGGTTTTTGTAAAAACGGTTTTTGTTAAAAAGGTTTTAGTAAAAACGGTTTTAGTAAAAACGGTTTTTCAAAAACGATTTTAATAAAAACTGTTTTAGTAAAATCTGTTTAAGTAAAACTGGATTAAAAACGGGTTTAGTATAAACAGTTTTTAGTGAAAACAGTTTGGTTTTAAAAGGTTATAGTGAAAACGGTTTTAGTATAAAGGGATTCAGTAAAAAAGTTTTAGTATAAACGCATTTATTAAAAACTGTTTTAAGAAAACGGTTACATAAACGGATTTAGTAAAAACGATTTTTAGTATAAATGGTTTTAGTAAAACTGTTATTAATATAAACTGTTTCAGTAAAATATGTTTTGGTAGAAATGATTTTAGTATAAACGGTTGTTTTTTATATTCATTTTTTGGAAATTTTTTTTTTTCGAATTTTTAAATTTTTTTTTTTTGGAATTTAAAAAAAATAATTTTTTTGTTGAAAAAAAAAATTCGGGTTAAAAAATATTTTTTCCGATTTTGACCCATTGTAGGTCCAACTTACTATGGTCTTATATACATACGTCGTTTCAAAGGTCTTTGAAATATCTATCATTAGATATCCATATTGTCTATATTAATGTCTTAGTAATCCAGATATAGGTCAAAAATCGAGGTTGTCTTGGTTTTTTCCTCATATCTCAGCCATTTGTGGACCGATTTTGCTGATTTTAAATAGCAAAATTCTCGAAAGCATGTCTGACAGAATTATTGAAGATTTGGATCCCGAAGATATCTGGGGTCTTCAGAAAATTGATTTCAACAGACGGACATGGCTTAATCGACTCCGCTATCTATAAATGGAAATGAAAAATGTAGAAATTACAAACGGAATGACAAACTTATATATACCCTTCTCACGAAGGTGAAGAGTATAACTAGGGATGCTAAACGGGACTAGGGGTTTTACAAATCCCGGGATGCGGTATTTTAGAAATGTAAATCCCGGGATTCCGTAATTTTTCGGGACTTCGGAATTTTAGTTAAACGTCAAAAAACATCAAATTCAACAATAAAAAATATTTATTTCGTTAATGTAATTTAATTAAAAATATAACAAAGCAAAAACTAATGCAGTGAATTAAAATAAATTTTACACAAAAGATATTTCATATTTATAACCGTAATGATCGTTCGATTAATCGAATAATTTCTTACGAATTATTATTCGAACAATTTAAAAATGGCCATTTTCGAATAACGAATAATTCGAACAATTGTATGTAGAATAATCGAGTAAAACGAATAAATGTTCATATATGTATATTTAAATTTATTAAATTGTTAAATTTCAAATTAAATAATTTCAAATAATAATTTCGAATTTCTGAAATTCGACAAATAACTAAAGACAAAAGGGACTTTCGATCACTGTAAATGAGTGTTCCGATAGCTGCTTCTATAAATACATAAATATTACTGCAAGAAGTTTAAATTCTGAAAAAAAAGGTACGGAATAAAATATTTGTTATTTAGCTGGCGAAATATTAGAAGAATCGCAATTAATAATCAAAATTTTAACTTAGATTAAAGTGGAGTTGAATGTGATTTTGAAACGGTCGTCGAAAGTGATATTGAGGATGACATTTATAATGATTACATTGAAATAGATGAAGGCCATGATCTTAAAATACATGTACCTATATAAGTAAGTGTTGCAAAATATTTAATAAATCGAATGATAAACACAAATATTGCAAACTAACGTTTTGTTGCAAGAAAAGCAAGGAGTTCGTCTTATACATGATTTTGAACAACGCTCAAGATCTTTGTCTAACATAGTAATAAACTTTTTGCGTATTTGTAAATGCGTCAATCATGCACTCCCTCACTTCAAATTAGCCACATTCACTGACAATGATATCAAACTTTGGACATAATCCCTTTATTGTGTAATTCCCCAAGACCACTTTATTAAGCAAAGATTCGGCAACATTGATAGAGCTTGATGTCTAATACAATTTGTTATAAATAATTTAGAAATAGTGAATAATTAATTTATTAAAGAATTAGTTACTCAATTTAAAACCCGAATTAATGACCGACATAAGAAAGTTCTTAATACGTTTATATTGTATTTGAATTCAGGATCATGTCCAACTAGCTGAAATTTTTTAAAGCATAGCTCCAAAACGGAAACTAAAGGGTTTGCTAGACAATTGTTTTGTAGATTGTTCGGGAGTTAAACTGATCAGAATATTTCTGTTGAAAAATTAATGATGGACTTTGTTTTTGAATGTTTTTTAACATTATCAATACTTGAATTGTTAACTTTAATGTTATTTTTTGTTTTTCTTTAACAATAAAATATTTAAAAACCGACATCAAAACTTCATTCTTTACTTTTTGTTTAAAAAAATTAAATTATTCGAATAATTCGATTAATTTTAAACGTATGATCGAATTATTCGAACAAGTTAAAATCTCTTATTCGAATTATTCGTTTTATTAGAACAAGAGAAAAATCGAATAATTCGAATATCCTAGTACATATGCTAAGTTCATAGTAAATACAATGAGACCAATCGTGTAAAAACTGCATATTATTATATATTAATATTTCCCTTAAATTTTCTATACTAAATTCCTCCTAAATTGGATATTTGTGGTAAATGTTCCTTAAATTACCTATTTTGCCATTTATAGAAAATGTTTACCACGGATTTGACACATCCACGGAATTGCTGTACATAGTAAATTTACAATTTATACACCCGTGTTAGATTTGCATAGTAAATTTACCACAAACATTTACTACGGATATAGTAATTTTACTATTTTCGTGGTAAATTTAATATGTTCGTGGTAAATTTACTATTTTCGTGGTAAATTTACTACGAATATAGTAAATTTACTATATTCGTGGTAAATTTACCATATCCGTTAATTTTACTATTGTGATAAATTTACTACGTTCGTAGTAAATTTACTATATTCGTGGTAAATTTACTACGTCCGTAGTAAATTTACTATTTTCGTGGTAAATTTACTACAAATGTAGTAAGTTTACTATTTTCGTGGTAAATTTACTATTTTCGTGGTAAATTTACTACGTTCGTGGTAAAATTACTACGTTCGTAGTAAATTTACTATTACCACGGATTTGACACATCCACGGAATTGCTGTACATAGTAAATTTAGTAAATTTATTTATACACCCGTGTTAGATTTGCATAGTAAATTTACCACAAACATTTACTACGGATATAGTAATTTTACTATTTTCGTGGTAAATTTAATATGTTCGTGGTAAATTTACTATTTTCGTGGTAAATTTACTACGTCCGTAGTAAATTTACTATTTTCGTGGTAAATTTACTACAAATGTAGTAAATTTACTACAAATGTAGTAAGTTTACTATTTTCGTGGTAAATTTACTATTTTCGTGGTAAATTTACTACGTTCGTGGTAAAATTACTACGTTCGTAGTAAATTTACTATTTTCGTGGTAAAATTACTACGAACGTAGTAAATTAAAAAACATAATAAATTTACTACGAATATATATAGTAAATTTACCATATCCGTTAAAAATTAAATTCAAACTAGGCCAGTATTTTTAAACAATTTTTTTTATTTGACACATACAGTGGTGGCCATGAATTTAAGACAAAAATTGTTTGCTAAATTCCATGTAATTGTCAATTATTTTTTCAAATATTTCCACAAATATGTATGCATGAGGACTGTTTTAACACACAAGTATGTTTTATTCGACTGTGTCAATTCATACATATTCACCATGAACACATAAAATTTTTCTACAACTTGACCAAAACATTTTTTTTTTAAATAAACATATTTTCTCACATTTATATCATTATATTTTTATTATTATAAAATATTCGGACCAAATTTCGTATTTTTAGTTCCATTAGTTTCGGTCATATCATGTTATTAACAGCGGATGTTCGCTTTGGTGGGTCAACGTATATCCACATATCTTTGTCCATATATGTTTTACCGATTTTTTCAAACATTTTTCAGAAACTAGAAACATTAATAATAAATTTCATACCCTTAGAGTTCCTTTTATTTTGGCTCTATTGCACTTAAAATTCAGTTGATGAAAAAAATGCAGGTATTTGTCTTAAATTGGTGGCCACCACTGTACATTTCTTGATAGTCCAACAAAGGAAAATTAATGAAAATCTGGAAATATTTGGATCCGTTATTATCAAACAACTGGAGTAGAGTGGGTGAAAATGTTAAAATTTAATTTTCAAATGCGAATATCTCCTAAGCTATAATAAATAATTGATAGGTTTTTTGTATTGATTGACGAGGAGATTCTACATGTGTAATTTTTTAGAAATCAGAACTCAAACGAAGAAATGCGATCGTTTTAATCGTGCTACTTTGGGGACCCCTGTCCGCGCCCCTGCTTGGCCCATGTGGCCCTTATTCAAAATTTAAACTTGAATACACTTCCTCTTTGCGCATGTGAAATTTCTTTCAAACCGGACTAACCATATAGAAGTTACAGATTTATTTCTCACTTTTTTTTATATACCACTATGTGTGTCGCTTACGATAAAATTCGTTTACTGTAAAATGTAAATATTGACTTACGATAAAATCCTACCCCCTATATTTTTGAAGTTATTATCAATTTTGATATTCTGAGAACACTAAAACATCAGTCGGTCCATAAAATTTGAATTTCTTCAATAAAAAAAAAATATTTAGAAAATGTCGCTTACGATAATTTGGCGCTAAGGGCTCGATATCCCAATATATGGTTTAGAACCACACTTATCAACCCATTATTAAGCCCCTCTAATCACATCCAGAAAAGTATGTAATTACTTTTGCTGTAAAATAGGGAAGAAATACTTTTGCAAAAAAGTACCAAAGAATGTTTACACATTAATTAGTAATTGAATTTCAAATAGTTAGTGTGTTAGTTTTTAATGGATTTTAGGATTGTTTATTTTACTTTATAAGTTCGTTAATATTAAATCGTAAATTTCCTGTTTTTATACTTTTTTTGGGCCCTTTTTTGTCCCCCCCCCTGTAGAAATGTTCATATTAATTGTCAGTAATACGTTCTATTTGAAAATAATATTTCATGGTGTTTTTATGGAGAAAATGTATTTTGATAAAGAATACAATTTTTAGGACTAAAGAATTCGAATTTCAAAAAAAGTACCAAAAGGATTTCTAGTCTTTATTAAGCTGAATCAAATGCTTCTACTTCTACGTTTAATTATTTAGGCGATAAATGTATTAATATAGGGTTCTACGGGGACTATGACCACTTGAGTTTCGAATTTCCAAAAAGTACCTGACACCTGTCTGGTACTTATATACCCTTCACCTTCGTGAGAAGGGTATATGTAAGTTTGTAATTTCCACAATATAATTTTCCGACCCTATAAAGTATATATATTCTGGATCCTTATAGATAGCGGAGTCGATTAAGCCATGTCCGTCTGTTGAAATCAATTTTCTGAAGACCGCAGATAGCTTCGGTATTCAAATCTTCAATAATTCTGTCAGGCATGCTTTCGAGAAGTTTCCTATTTAAAATCAGCAAAATCGGTCCACATATGGCTGAGATATGATTTCGGAAAAAAAATTTTAACACGAATTTTTTTTCAAAAAAAAAAAATTTAAATTTAAAAAAAAAAATTTTAAAATTTTAAAAAAAAATCCATAAAAAATTTTCCAAAAAATTAAAAACACAACTTTGGAAAAAAAATAAATTTTGCTTCCCGCAAGGAAATTTTAGACAAAAAGCTTTTAAAGAAATTTGATTCAACTTTAAGCAGTATTCAGAAATTTTTTAAAATAATTTTTCAAATTTATTGTTTGTTTTAAAAGCTTAGAGAATTTACCTCTAAAAATACATATTTATTAATTTAAAATTTATTTTGTTTTCTTTCCAGGTATGTGTGTTTTCCAAATTATCCTTTAAAATTCTAGTAAGTTTTTTTTTTAAAGATTACATTTATCTATTTGAATCACAATATTATTACAAATTTGTCAACAAAACCAATACGATTTTTCAAAAAAGAAAAAAAAAACAATAAATCATAATTAAAAAGACTTAATCGGCTTAAAAACAAATAAAAAACGTATATCTATTCATTTGGCCAAACTGACGACTGACTTGTAACCATCAATACAAATCTCCGGACTTTTAACAACAACAGCAACAAACAATTTAAAACTAGTCCTCATCATCATCACCATAATTCTCATCCGCATAATCGTCCTAAGATTAAACTCACAGCATAATGAAACCCTCCTAGAAATAAAAAAAAAAATCGACAGACAGCAGGACACATCTTAATTTTAACACTCTTCAAACCAAACATTATTTCAACTCGGCTCAGTTCAGCTCCCTGCTTTCGTTTCCATCAATACCAGTAGACCAAACAAAAGGAGTAACTAGAAGTGAGTGAGTGTGTGTTTGTGTGTGTGTCAAACTAACTACTCTAACACGAGCCTTTTTGGTCACAGCAGGACATCTACGGGTGGTCTCTGTCTCTAAGTTGAACAGATTTGTGTCTGCTGCTTTAGTTGCTCGTTCCTACTCTCCAGCATAATTTCCACTATGTTTGACATTCAGACCGAGGTTAGTCGTTAGACATGACAAAAACAACAATAACAACTACAACCAACAGCATCAGTGGCACCATAACCATTACAAAAATGTATGCAGTTAATTTTTTTTTGTTTGGTGTTGCATTGTTATGCAGCATGCAACACTTCTCTTTTGAATAAGCAACACAGTATGTATGTATTTAGATGCGAGAAGAACTTTAAATTCTTTAAATAATACAGTTTAGCCTTTTGTTTTGTGCAAAATTTATTTTTGTTTTGTTTTTTTTTTTAAACAACAGCTGTTAAATTTGGTTGCAAAAATATAATCCTTTTGGTTTACTAACCAAACAAATCTGGTAAGAAATGTATTAACTAAATGAAAATGCAAATTAAAATCCAATTTTGTAAAACGTTCTAGTTTTGGTTCAGTACTAGTTCAGTTCTAATTCAAGTTCAGTTCTAGTTCAGTTCTAGTTCAGTTCTAGTTCAGTTCTAGTTCAGTTCTAGTTCAGTTCTAGTTCAGTTCTAGTTCAGTTCTAGTTCAGTTCTAGTTCAGTTCTAGTTCAGTTCTAGTTCAGTTCTAGTTCAGTTCTAGTTCTAGTTCAGTTCTAGTTCAGTTCTAGTTCTAGTTCAGTTCTAGTTCAGTTCTAGTTCAGTTCTAGTTCAGTTCTAGTTCAGTTCTAGTTCAGTTCTAGTTCAGTTCTAGTTCAGTTCTAGTTCAGTTCTAGTTCAGTTCTAGTTCAGTTCTAGTTCAGTTCTAGTTCAGTTCTAGTTCAGTTCTAGTTCAGTTCTAGTTCAGTTCTAGTTCAGTTCTAGTTCAGTTCTAGTTCAGTTCTAGTTCAGTTCTAGTTCAGTTCTAGTTCAGTTCTAGTTCAGTTCTAGTTCAGTTCTAGTTCAGTTCTAGTTCAGTTCTAGTTCAGTTCTAGTTCAGTTCTAGTTCAGTTCTAGTTCAGTTCTAGTTCAGTTCTAGTTCAGTTCTAGTTCAGTTCTAGTTCAGTTCTAGTTCAGTTCTAGTTCAGTTCTAGTTCAGTTCTAGTTCAGTTCTAGTTCAGTTCTAGTTCAGTTCTAGTTCAGTTCTAGTTCAGTTCTAGTTCAGTTCTAGTTCAGTTCTAGTTCAGTTCTAGTTCAGTTCTAGTTCAGTTCTAGTTCAGTTCTAGTTCAGTTCTAGTTCAGTTCTAGTTCAGTTCTAGTTCAGTTCTAGTTCAGTTCTAGTTCAGTTCTAGTTCAGTTCTAGTTCAGTTCTAGTTCAGTTCTAGTTCAGTTCTAGTTCAGTTCTAGTTCAGTTCTAGTTCAGTTCTAGTTCAGTTCTAGTTCAGTTCTAGTTCAGTTCTAGTTCAGTTCTAGTTCAGTTCTAGTTCAGTTCTAGTTCAGTTCTAGTTCAGTTCTAGTTCAGTTCTAGTTCAGTTCTAGTTCAGTTCTAGTTCAGTTCTAGTTCAGTTCTAGTTCAGTTCTAGTTCAGGTTCTAGTTCAGGTTCTAGTTCAGCTAAATATGTTCTCGGTCTCTTTCCAAACTCTTTACATTTTGTTCGTTTCCAAAAAAATATCATAGGGCGAAGTCATTACAA
Organism: Calliphora vicina; assembly: GCF_958450345.1. Taxonomy (NCBI): domain Eukaryota; kingdom Metazoa; phylum Arthropoda; class Insecta; order Diptera; family Calliphoridae; genus Calliphora; species Calliphora vicina. Next base: position 129,306,202 of record NC_088781.1, read on the forward strand.
GATTTTGTAGATGAAGAAAATTAGTTTAGTGTTGAACATTTGAATTTAGAACTTCAAAGTAATTTCAAATTTGTTTTATACGATCTCAATTTAGCCTCAACTTCATTTTAAATTAAACTCCATCATTTCTACTCCTTGATCTACCTTAAACAGCCCTTAGTTTTATTTTTAGTATTTAATACGTCTAGTGATGGGTTACATGAATATAGCTCGCTGTTGCTCTATTGTTTTTCTGCTACAAAAAAATGAACAACATGCGCAATTTTCTCAATTTTCCACTTCACTGAGTAAATGCATCTTAATTTGGAAGAAGAACAAAAAACAACTACGTTTCACGGCTTTCTAGCGTTTCTATCTATTATTTTCTTAAAAGGATAAACAATGGCACACATGTGTGTTTTGCAAAAAAATCGAAGAAAAGAACAAAAAAGGTTGCCTAGTTTTGTTGTCGTTATTAGTTGAGAAATTACGCATCAATTTGAATCCTTTAACATTATATGCGCTCTATTTATTAACGAAAAAAACGGTTCTCAAGAATACACAACAGCAACAAAAGAAAAGAAAACGAAAGTTTCTTGTTGTTCATTTACAGTTTCATTTCAGTAACAATTTGTGCTGTTTTCTTGAATGAATTTGATTTAAGGAATAATGAAACTGTCAAATCAAATCTTATCAAAGAATTGTAAAACAGAAAATAGTAAAGCGTAATTGTATCAATTACAGTTTAGCGTTTGTTAGAAAAAAGGGATTTTACTTTTAATAAAAGGCTGCAGTTAGTGAAAAGTTTTAATTGTTGGAAGGTTATTTCTACATGACTAGTTTCAAGACAAATTAGAAAAAAATGTTTCTTGTTTTCATTAATACAAATTGAAATTTTCAATAGCATGACTTAATTTAAAATGTATTAAAAATCAACACTTTCCTCATATTTAAATGACATACAAAATATATACAAACATTTGAGTTTGATTAAGAAAAACTCCCAGGTAATTACAGTATTTAAATATTTATAAACATTAAGGTGGCTGCGTTCGTAAGTAGGCAGCTGTGTATGTGGCAAACTAAAATGCAAGATTAATTTATTTTATGAAGCAAAAAGATGCTGATTTCTAAATTTCAAGAATAGTTCTTTCCTAGTATTAGAACCAGTATCTTTTCTAGTATTAGAACCAGTATCTTTTCTAGTTTTAGTTCTATTCTAGTTTTGTTCTGTTCTAGTTCTGTTCTAGTTCTGTTCTAGTTCTGTTCTAGTTCTGTTCTAGTTCTGTTCTAGTTCTGTTCTAGTTCTGTTCTAGTTCTGTTCTAGTTCTGTTCTAGTTCTGTTCTAGTTCTGTTCTAGTTCTGTTCTAGTTCTGTTCTAGTTCTGTTCTAGTTCTGTTCTAGTTCTGTTCTAGTTCTGTTCTAGTTCTGTTCTAGTTCTGTTCTAGTTCTGTTCTAGTTCTGTTCTAGTTCTGTTCTAGTTCTGTTCTAGTTCTGTTCTAGTTCTGTTCTAGTTCTGTTCTAGTTCTGTTCTAGTTCTGTTCTAGTTCTGTTCTAGTTCTGTTCTAGTTCTGTTCTAGTTCTGTTCTAGTTCTGTTCTAGTTCTGTTCTAGTTCTGTTCTAGTTCTGTTCTAGTTCTGTTCTAGTTCTGTTCTAGTTCTGTTCTAGTTCTGTTCTAGTTCTGTTCTAGTTCTGTTCTAGTTCTGTTCTAGTTCTGTTCTAGTTCTGTTCTAGTTCTGTTCTAGTTCTGTTCTAGTTCTGTTCTAGTTCTGTTCTAGTTCTGTTCTAGTTCTGTTCTAGTTCTGTTCTAGTTCTGTTCTAGTTCTGTTCTAGTTCTTTTTAGTCTGGAACTAAAATAAGTTTAGTTTTGTCTCCTTTCTAATGTTTCATATAAAATAAGCAAATCTAGTCTGTGGAATAAAGGGTGGCAAAAATTGAGGCTAAACAAAGCGGGTCATATAAACAGCATTAACAAAACACAGACTAAGAAAATTGAAAAATAATTTCCAAGAAAATGTATAAACTTAAAGATATTGCTTAAATTATTCAAAAATAAAACACAGTTTTCATTTGTTTAAAACTTAAGAAATTATTTATGATGACTTTTATGATTTTTTTTGCAATAAACTACTCTAAAGGAAAATTTTAATTTCTTTAGAAACTTACAATTGTTTGTTTGGTAAATATTGTGGTTTGATGCAGTAAAAATTTAAGGAAAAATATGCAAAATCGGATTGAATCGAATAAAACAATAGAATCTATACAAAATTAATGAACTAAAACTATTTACCGCTGAAACATGTATGAGAATTAAATTCAATTCATAATAACATACAAAATGTATTTGAAAATTGTTGAAATAAAAAAAGTCATAAAATTTTATATATTTTTGAAAATTGACACTAATGGCTCATAAAATTTAAATGCAATTCAAATAAACACACACACACACTCACTCAATGTGTATGAAAACCAACAAACAGAAAAAGGACTCTTTAGAAATGTCCTTGATAGAAATTGTGTTTGTGTTTACAATGCACACATTAAATATTAAAACAATTTTTTTCATCTTTCTGTGCAGACTTCACAAAACCGCATGTGAATAGTTTTGAAATTGAAAAGTTTTTTTTTCTTTTGATACAATATTTTTGAATTGAAAATTGAAATCAAACAACATACTTGTCGTTTTGACACATCATAAAATAGCCAACGTGATACAAAGCAAAAAGCCACAGGACATTTTTCTTCATAGGCAAACATTTCTTTAAAACAATATGTAGCAAGGTGTTTTCTAACCATTTGAAAGAATCTAAATTTCTTTAAAATTTTCAATGGTCGAACAAAGTAAATTTAGAAGAAGACATTATTAGTCATAAATTGCAAATGAAATGAGCCAAAACGAATCCTTTTGCAATATTTTCTTTACAAAAGAAATCTTTCGTTACACTTTTAGCAAAATAGTTTTTAAAACAAAAAGAATTTCTAATATAAAGATCAGCCAGTCTGTTTAAAAGATCACTCAGTCATTGAGTAATATACAAAGAAAATTATAAAAAAATTCATCGAAATTTATGGCTCATAATTTATCAGATTCTATTGTCGGGGCAATTCTAGCAAATTTTGTGTTTTTTCTTTAGTTGAAAAAGATTGAATAAAGCAATAAATTTGTTACAACTGTCTGTGAGGTCTTAAATTAGAAGTGATATGAATTGTTTAATCAATTGAACTGTATAAAAAAACCAAATGCTGATACAATTGTTTTAGTACATTAGAAGTTAGAAATTCAGATTTATTCCTGTTCTCATATTTTCGGATGTTAAATTTTTATAAATTCCTACAAAATTCTGTTAAATATATTCAAACTTTTGTGTTAGAAATTATTCTTAATTTATTTGAAAACCATTTAAATGGTGGAAAAAACCAGCTTTAGACTAAAGTTTGGTTTGCAACCAAGTGTTCCCCTTGAAATTTTGTTCGGAAGTTCAGCTTTTTTGAAAGATATTTTGTCTAGTTTAAAATTGATGGGCAACTATTTGGTGAATGACTTAAAAAAGCTATGACCTTTTCCCATCTTTCCTGAAACATACACACAGAAAAGAGATTCGTGATAGCAACCGAATTTGTTGCCAATCGAATAATTCATTTGTACATATAGAATATTTCGGTTCTATCAACAGAAAGTAAGTTGATAAAGAAGAATTTCGGTTGTAGCAACCAAACTTTTGTTACCCCTTTCAAAATTTTGTAACCACAACTGAAAAAGTCGGTCACTAAGGTGGAATCATTCGATTGGCAACAAATTCGGTTGCTATCACGAATCTGTTTTCTCTGTGTATGGATTCCGAGCCAAAAGAACTGCTAATCTTTTGAAGAACGAAACAAGCAAATTTCGAATACTCTGTTCTGATATGCCCCAGAGAGAGCGTTCTCCATCTATCGAAACAAATAGTATTCGGACGGGCAGGTCTGGACTATAAGGCGAGTGAGGCAAAACTTCCCAGCACTTCATTCTAAATACTTTCTAACAGATATTGCAACATGTCGCCGAGCGTTTTCATGCTGGAATATTACAGATTCATAACTCTCTCTCTCTGTTTGAATGAAGGTATATTTGGCTTTGGCATCGATACGGCTGATTGGCCGGGCTCTACATACGATCGTTTCGTTTCGGGTTATCTTAATGGATCTATTTTTCATCGGAAGTATTGATTAGGTGCAAAAATGATTTTCTTTTGAGGTCTCTTGGCTTCTATTTTTATGGCACCCAATTTCCATGCTTTTGGATGAATCCTGCTGCTCGCAAACGTTTTGAAATTAGCTGATTGAGTAGCTCCCAATGATTTTGCAAGCTCTTGTTGAGTTTGACAACAATGTTCATGAAGTAATGCCTGCAATTATTGGTCTTTTTTGGTTGGCCTGGACGATCTTTGTCTTCCGTGTCAAATCACCACTTCCGAACCGAACAAACAAATTCACCATAAGCTTCGGTGACCAATCGGTGTGCTTCAGAGGCAATTTTGTTGAAATTAATGACGCTGGTTGGCACAAAATTCGAATGATTTAAGTCATACACAGAAAAAAACGACAAAATTTTTAAGTGATTAAAAAAAATTGTTAATTTTAAGTTCAACTATGAAACAATTTTTTTATTTAAATTATTTTTAAATTGTTATACTAACAATTTCTTATACTAGTTTTTTATCAACAATTCAATTGTTGAAATTTATTTGAATATAGAATGAATGAATAAATGGAAACTAATAGGAATTTGGCGAATTGTTAAGAGCCAATGAACAAGGTATTTATATTAATTATGTTGTTGTACGTATCCAGAGAAAAAATTGGACAAACAATCTTTAAAAGAAATATTCTTTTTACAGAGTTTGAAAGATCGATATAACCTTCCTTTACAAACAATCTTCGACATAATTTTATGACAAGGAATCTACTTGTATACCATCCGTAGCGTGATGTTGCAGCTTCTGTGCTTGCAAGATTATAATCACTATAGTAAGTATTAAGAAATCTGTAGAAATCATGTATAAATATAAGATTTATACGATTTTGTTACGATCGGTCCATAATTAGTCATAGCTCCCATATAGACCCGCTTCCGACCCACTTTAACGTGCATAAATCGCTAAGTAATAGACATAAATCACACGACCCAATTTCATGGCGATCGGTCCATAATTGATCATAGCTCCCATATATGGCCCACTTCCGAAAATCACTCAAAAATATAAATTATTGAAATTTTAAAAGAAAAATGATTTTGCTCTTTTACTTAGTGTAGGGTATTATATGGTCGGGCTTGACCGACTTTTATGTCAATGATTTCTCAAAAAAAAACTAATAATTTGCATTAAATTCAATATCATTTTCATCACAATTATGTCAACAATATTGTCAATAAACAATTTGTTATATTTTATATATTCTTTATTAAACTAAAACAATAATACTCAATAGATTTTTATTTAAAGCAATGTCAACCAATCTCAGCCCCACAGCACGAACATTTATCGGATTTTTACACTAAGACAACACGAACGCCAAAAAAACTCCCAACAAAGAGTTCAAATAAGTCACAAACCTATACCTTCTCATTTAAATTTGAAAGCCTTAAAATAACTACTCATTTAAAGTATTTCTCTTTTTGGTGTTCCCTGATTTAAACTAATTCTTGTTGTACCTTTGTGAGGGTGTCAACCTGTCTTTACAACAAAACCACTACTGCCAGCCTTGCGTTTTATTTTACAAAACAAAAATCAGCCCCTGTCAAACTCTAGTATCGTATCAATATTTAAATACAAACAACAATATTATCTAAAATACTTGTAAATAAATATAAGCAGGGGTAAAAAATATTGTGTAGAGGTATTATTTCCCAAGGAAGCACAAATTTTAAGGAAGACTGTAGGTGTATTGTTTGTATTTTTTTACGGTCTTATCTGAGTTGAAAATCATGTCACTGTGTTAAGGAGCTGTCTTCTCTCTCTCTCTCTCTCTCTATATATAAATTTAAATAACAACAACCATAAAATTATTATTATTATTGTTGTTGTTGTTTGGTATAGATTTCACACGGTGTTTTTCATTCACCCCTTCCTCCTACTCCTAAACATATGCTGAGGTTTTATTTAGTTTTATCTTTAAAGGGAATTTACAAGGGAAGTTTTGAAAACAGGAAAACTGTTTAGGAGGAAATAAAGGAAGTGAATTTTATGACAATAGAGACAACAGAAAATGTATTAAGTGATTTTGTTGAGGAAAGAAGAAATGTATAAGAAAAGGTTTAATAAACTCTTGAAAGAAGGTTGCAACACCTGTGTTTGATAAGGATTTTTCGTATGTAAAAAAATCTTGAGAGATACTTGTAAATATAATAGAGAAAAAGAAGCAATGAACTCATTGAATCTCTAAAAAGTTTAATAACATGAGATTGGAAATAAAAATAATAAAAAAAAAATTAGTAATTTCAGAACTAAATTAAATTTGTTGTTTTAAAATTGTACAAAAAATTCATATTAAACAATTAAATTGTATTTTGTTCCACATCAAAGTCTTAAACAATTTTCACCATTACAAAATATTAGTTAAAATCAAATATCGCAAAATATTTGTATACTATTTAAAAAAAAACACCATGACCTATTGGAAAAAAGAAACATAAAATAAATAGGTTCACATATATTTTTTTAATTGTCCTTCAAAATTAAAGTTTTTCTCAATTCAAAAAATTTCATGAAATTTTATTTTTTGCAAAAAAATGTATTTTAATTTCAAAATTGCAAACGATTTTCATTATGAACTATTAAGAAAATTAAATACTAAAGAAATCGGTTTATAAATATTTGTTTAATTAGCGATAAAACCTTGATAATTTTTGTTAACTACCAAAAATTTTAAAATTTGGTTAAAATTTTCTTTATTACAAAATTTTAGTCAAAACCAAATATCACAAAATATTTTTATATTATTTAAGAGAAAACACCATGACCTATTAAAAAAATTAATTATAAACTAATTCGGTTTATATATATCTTTTTTTAGTCCCTCAAACTTCAAACTTTTTTATCAATTCAAAAAATTTAAAAATTTCATGAAATTTAATTTTTTGAAAAAAATTTATATTAATTTCAAAATTGCTAACTATTTTTTTGTTATTTGATAGCTAACATTATGAACTATTAAAAAAATGAAATACTGAAGAAATCGGTTTATATATTTTTTTAATTAGTCTTCAAACCTTGATCATTTTTGTTAACTACAAAAAAATGTTTAAATTTGGAGTAATATTAAATTTTATTTAAAATCAAATATCGCAGAATATTTGTATACTATTTAAGAGAAAACACCATGACCTATTGCAAAAATTAAACATAAACTAAATCGGTTTATATATATTTTTGCAATAGTCCCTCAAACTTCAAACTTTTTTATCAATTCAAAAAAAAAATTAAAATTTCATGAAATTTAATTTTTGCTAAATTTTTTTTATTAATTTCAATATAGCAAAATATTTTTTTGTTATTTGATAGATAACATTATGAACTATTAAACAAATTAAATACTTAAGAAATCTGTTTATAGATATTTCTTTAATTGGCCTTCAAATCTGGATCAATTTTGTAAACTACCAAAAATTTTTAAATTTTGTAAAATTTTCTTTATTACAAAATTTTAGTGAAAATCAATTATCGCAAAATATTTCTATATTATTTAAGAGGAAACAGCATGAACTATTGGAAAAATTAAACATAAACTAAATCGGGTTATATATATTTTTTCAATAGTCCCTCAAACTTCAAACATTTTTATCAAATTTTAAAATTTCATGAAATTTTATTTTTTGCACAACATTTATTTTAATTTCAAAATCGCAAAATATTTTTTTGTTATTTGATAGCTAACATTATGGACTATTAAAAATTTTAAATACTAAAGAAATTGGTTTATATATATTTTTTTAATTAGCCATCAAACTTTGATCATTTTTGTTAACTACCAAAAAATTTAAAATTTGGAATAATATTAAATTTTAGTTAAAATCAAATATCGAAAAATATTTGTATACTATTTAAGAGAAAACACCATGACCTATGGGAAAAATTAAACATAAACTAAATTGGTTTATATATATTTGTTCAGCAGTCCCTCAAACATAAACCTTTTTTCTTAATTCAAAAAATTTTAAAATTTCATAAAATTTTATTTTTTACAAAAAATGTATTTTAGTTTCAAAATCGCAAAATATTTTTCTTTTATTTGATGGATAACATTATTAACTATTAAGAAATTTAAATATTAAAGAAATTGGTTTATATATATTTCTTTAATTGGCCTTCAAATCTGGATCAGTTTTGTAAACTAAAAAAATTTTAAATTTGGTAAAATTTTCACTATTACATAATTTTAGTAAAAACCAAATATCGCAAATCATTTGTTTATCATTTAAGAGAAAACACCATGACCTATTGGACAAATTAAACATAAACTAAATCGGTTTATATATATTTTTGCAATAGTCCCTCAAACTTCAAACTTTTTTATCAATTCAAAAAATTTCATGAAATTTAATTAATTTCAATAACGCAAAATATTTTTTTGTTATTTGATAGATAACATTATGAACTATTAAAAAAACAAATACTAAAGAAATCGGTTTATAAATATTTGTTTAATTAGAGATCAAACCTTGATAATTTTTGTTAACTACCAAAAATTTAAAAATTTGGAAAAATTTTCTTTATTACTAAATTTTAGTTAAAATCAAATATCGCAAAATATTTGTATATCATTTAAGAGAACACACCATGACCTATTGGAAAAATTAAACATAAACTAAATCGGTTTATATATATTTTTGCAATAGTCCCTCAAACTTCAAACTTTTTTATCAATTCAAAAAATTTAAAAATTTAATGAAATTTTATTTTTTGCCAAAAATTTATTTTAATTTCAAAACCGCAAAATATGTTTTTGTTATTTGATAGATAACATTATGAACTATTAAGAAAATTAAATACTAAAGAAATCGGTTTATATCTATTTTTTTAATTAGCCTTCAAACCTTGATCATTTTTGTTAAATACAAACAAATTTTAACTTTGGAATAATATTAAATTTTAGTTAAAATCAAATATCGCAAAATATTTGTATACTATTAAAGAGAAAACACCATGAGCTATTGGAAAAATTAATTATAAACTAAATCGGTTTATATATATTTTTTTAATAGTCCCTCAAACTTCAAACTTTTTTATCAATTCAAAAAATTTTAAAATTTAATGAAATTTTATTTTTTGTCAAAAATTTATTTTAATTTCAAAATCGCAAAATATTTTTTTGTTATTTGATAGATAACATTATGAACTATTAAGAAAATTAAATACTAAAGAAATTGGTTTATATATATTTTTTTAATTGGCCTTCAAATCTGGATCAGTTTTGTAAACTACCAAGAATTTTAAAATTTGGTACAATTTTCACTATTGCATAATTTTAGTAAAAATCAAATATCGCAAAATATTTTTATATTATTTAAGAGAAAACATCATGACCTATTGGAAAAAAGAAACATTAACAAAATCGGTTTATATATATTTTTGCAATAGTCCCTCAAACTTCAAACTTTTTTATCAGTCCAAATAATTTTAAAATTTCATAAAATTTTATTTTTTACAAAAAATATATTTTAGTTTCAAAATCGCAAAATATTTTTTTGTTATTTGATAGATAACATAATGTACTATTAAAAAAATTAAATACTAAAGAAATCGGTTTATATATATTTGTTTAATTAGCGATCAAACTTTGGTAATTTTTGTTAACTACCAAAAATTTAAAAATTTGGAAAAATTTGCTTTATTACTAAATTTTAGTTAAAATCAAATATCGCAAAATATTTATATATTATTTAAGAGAAAACACCATGACCTATTGGAAAAATTAAACACTAACTAAATCGGTTTACATATATTTTTTCAACAGTCCCTCAAACTTCAAACATTTTTATCAAATTTTAAAATTGAATGAAATTTTATTTTTTGCCAAAAATTTATTTTAATTTCAAAACCGCAAAATATTTTTTTGTTATTTGATAGCTAACATTATGAACTATTAAAAAATTTAAATACTAAAGAAATTGGTTAATAGATTTTCTTTTTATTAGCTTAAAAACTTTGATCAGTTTTGTAAATTAACAAAAAAATACTAAAAGATTCATTAGGGCCAAAAATTTTGATTAATGTAAAATTGCAAAATATTTTTTTGTTATCTAATAGCTAACATTCTTATCATTAAATGCAATAAAAATTAACTAAATTGCTTAATATAAATATTTTTAAAATAACCTCAAACTTTAAGAATTTCTAACATTTAAAAAAAGTTCAAAAATCTAATATTTAATAAATAAAATGCCTAAAGCAATCAATTTATAGACAAATTTCTTTTACAGGAAAGACTTTAAAATTATTTGTTTAATAAATAGTACAACTTCTCTGTTTATTAGTCTATATCGAGAGCCGTTTTTAATGTCTATTTAAAAATTACTTAAATTTTGTTTATCATCAATATGTTCTCATTTGTTCCACTAAATCCATAACAAACATTTGTGTGTCTAGAAATGTTTTCACCTTGGTTTTTTAATCCCAGTTCTTTAACATTTTTCTTTCCATTTCAAATATTGAAATGAAATTGTTATAATTTTGTGTAGACAAAGATTGAGACAATTGTGACACAGTGCTTAGAAAACAAGCAATAACCCCTTCTTCATATCTTGTCATTTCTTAAATCCTTTGACCCCTTAAGGCCTGTATACACACACATTATAACGAAACGGGGTATGATTAGATTGCGTTGTTGTTTTTGTTCCTATTTAATTAGCTGCATTTGTTGTTTCCTGTGTCTTGTGTGACCCCACTGTAAACGAATTTGTTTGTTTATTTGTATTTTGGTTTCAGTTACCGATCGCTCTCAAACGATCGTCCAAGACAATTATTTATTTAAATTAGTTTGTTGGTAAAACAAATAAAGTCGCGACACAAGATGTTGAGGAAGGCAAGATCGATTGGTTTGGTTTGAGCGCTGCGACATAAAGGCGTTAAAATGTTATTGTTATGTTGGATAAGATAAGAAAATGTTGATTATATTTGAATATTCTAAAAAGGCTTGGGAAAAATTACACATGATACCCATAAAATAAATAATAAAGCGCCTCTTAAAGTAGCAACATAATTTGACAAAGATCATTTGAAATTTCTGAAACTACATGACTTACAAAGACACTAATGAACAGCCATGATCAAAATGCTCTCATATTTTTAATGAGAGAGGATCTCTGTGTTAAATTTATAAAAAAGTTGAAAAGATTTTCGAATTTTTAACGGTTTTATTTTAAGTTCCAGCTAACAACAACTTTAATATTATTGATAAATGATCTTCGCAAAACCTCTAGGAAATCTTGACATTATGCATAATTTCGAAATTAAACTATAATGAAAACTAAAACATGACAGTGCAAAATTTTGGAAATATGTAAAAAACAGAACAGTTCCCAGGTTTGCAAAAAAATAACTCACAACAATGATCCCTAAACCCTTAACCATATAAAAAACAACCGCCAAATCAAATCGTGTATGCAAATTTTCTTTATATGTTTTAGTTACAAACCAAATCTAATGATCTTCCCTTCAAAATAAAAAATGTAGTAATCAATCAATATCTACAAGAGGAAAAAATAAAATAATTGATTTTGTAAAAAAAAAGCAAAAATCAATAAATAATCAGCAATGATGGAAAAGATGCTGGCTAGCTGTCTGGTGGTGGTTTAAAAGCTGTTGATGCTCCGCATACAAGCAAAAAGAATGTTGTTGCTTATTATGATTGACAGCTGTCAAAGGTTAATCAGTCATTATTAAGGATTTGAAAAACACAATACACACATTTAAATATGACTTTGCCAAAGGATTGTAAAAAAAAGGTGAAAGGGTTACAGAGCAAATTTGACTTTTGCAAAGGGTGTTTGTAAATATCTAATTTTCAAAAGAGAAATGGAAAAATAATTGAACATGGATTTGTAATTTGCATTTGCCAAGACATTTAAAGATTTAAGGATAACTCAGATAAATTAAAGAATTTGTCTTACAGCTTGCTGCAGATGACAAAAGTCTAAATATTGTATTTTCCAACTATATTTAAAAAAGACGAAATTTGGTCTTTACATTTAATTGCTTTTGTAACCCGCATTTTGCAAAATGTACTGCAAACACAATTTAGAGAGCCATTGTTCATTTCGTACTTAAACGTTCTTTTTATTCCTGTCGTTTCTAACCTTTTAAATCTATAACAAAAAATATAAATAAAAATAGAAAAATAAGGTTAAGTATGACTATGCTGTAGTTATTTTGGTCTGAGACACCCTACAACCAAGAGGAAAGCATAACTAGAACAGAACTAGAACAGAACTAGAACTAGAACAGAACTAGAACAGAACTAGAACAGAACTAGAACAGAACTAGAACAGAACTAGAACAGAACTAGAACAGAACTAGAACAGAACTAGAACAGAACTAGAACAGAACTAGAACAGAACTAGAACAGAACTAGAACAGAACTAGAACAGAACTAGAACAGAACTAGAACAGAACTAGAACAGAACTAGAACAGAACTAGAACAGAACTAGAACAGAACTAGAACAGAACTAGAACAGAACTAGAACAGAACTAGAACAGAACTAGAACAGAACTAGAACAGAACTAGAACAGAACTAGAACAGAACTAGAACAGAACTAGAACAGAACTAGAACAGAACTAGAACAGAACTAGAACAGAACTAGAACAGAACTAGAACAGAACTAGAACAGAACTAGAACAGAACTAGAACAGAACTAGAACAGAACTAGAACAGAACTAGAACAGAACTAGAACAGAACTAGAACAGAACTAGAACAGAACTAGAACAGAACTAGAACAGAACTAGAACAGAACTAGAACAGAACTAGAACAGAACTAGAACAGAACTAGAACAGAACTAGAACAGAACTAGAACAGAACTAGAACAGAACTAGAACAGAACTAGAACAGAACTAGAACAGAACTAGAACAGAACTAGAACAGAACTAGAACAGAACTAGAACAGAACTAGAACAGAACTAGAACAGAACTAGAACAGAACTAGAACAGAACTAGAACAGAACTAGAACAGAACTAGAACAGAACTAGAACAGAACTAGAACAGAACTAGAACTGACACACAGTGGTTTAGAAACTTTTTTTTTGGAAATAATTCGGTATCTCGGGAACTATTGGAGATATTATTACAAAATTTCACATGGTTAGAGCTGAGGTGTTTTTGAGTTGAATTACATTTGTTCAGCTTCCTAGGGGTAATACGGGCCAGTTTGTGCCCCCTCAAAGTTGGTCACCTCGGGTCTCAAAATTTTTAAAAAAATCCCCAAAAATTCATTTATGATCCGAATGAGCTGAAATTTAAAATATAAATAGTCCTTGAGAAGATCTACAAAAAATACGCTTACATGTGTAGGTTATCTCCTTCAGTAGAAGAGATATTTACGTTTATTTTTTTTTTTTTTAATTTTGCTCGATTTTTTTTTTGTTTTTTAGATATGGCGGCCCTACTGAGGGTCGATTTTTTTTTTCAAAATATCAGCTATATTGGCAATAAAATTCTAAATAAAATAAAAACAACTTGGTAACAGTTATCTCGTCCGTGTAAAAAGTTACACGCATCCAAAGTTGGAACATGTAAAATGGGCCTAATTTTTTACGATTTTTCCTAAAAAAGTCCCTATATTTTTTCTTTTGTAGAAACAAATTTTCTTTGGGACTATATACAATTTTTATATGTTCCGGAAAGAAGACTTAATGCAAAATCATGTAAAGTAAAATTGAGCTCACTTAAGCGGACACAGTATCCCCCAGACCTATCCAAACTTGGACAATTTAAAAAAAAATATTTAGGTTTCAGTAAAAAATTTTAAAAAGGCAAAGCACCGATTCTCGAAAAGGTTCCGTATTTGTATAAGCCTATATGTTGTTTAAATACTTAGAAAGTTGTTTTACTATCACACGGTAAATAGCGTCACAGTAGGCACTTTTCTAAAAAAAACTCAGTTTTTGGAACACATTTTCCCCGTTTTAGGAATTTCGGTATTTGAAAATAAAAAATGTCAAAAATTATAATGTCATTAATTTAAGGACATTTGGATCTAAATCAGTTCCCAATTTTGTTATGATATCTTTAACCGTTAAAATTTTACATTAAATCAAATTTTATATTTTTATTCGTGGAAAATCACCATATGAAAGTTTTTTTAGTTTTTAAGGTAAATGAAGTCCCAAAATTTTATAAAATTATTTAATTTTACTAAAATATCAATCCTCAGGTCATAATGTTTTCAACAGTATCAAATACTTATATAAAAAGCCTTTATTTACTCCTCAGAAGTTCCACAAACCTTGCCCGCTTTGACAAATTTGTACGTTTTTTCATATTTGATTTAATGTAAAATTTTAACGGTTAAAGATATCATAACAAAATTGGGAACTAATTTAGATCCAAATGTCCTTAAATTAATGACATTATAATTTTTGACATTTTTTATTTTCAAATACCGAAATTCCTAAAACGGGGAAAATGTGTTCCAAAAACTGAGTTTTTTTAGAAAAGTGCCTACTGTGACGCTATTTACCGAGTGATAGTAAAACAACTTTCTAAGTATTTAAACAACATATAGGGTTATACAAATACGGAACTTTTTCGAGGATCGGTGCTTTGCCTTTTTAGAATTTTTTACTGAAACCTAAATATTTTTTTTAAAATTGTCCAAGTTTGGATAGGTCTGGGGGATACTGTGTCTGCTTAAGTTAGCCCAATTTTACTTTACATGCTTTTGCATTAAGTTTTCTTTCCGGAACATATACAAATTGTATATAGTCCCAAAGAAAATTTGTTTCTACAAAAGAAGAAATATAGGGACTTTTTTAGGAAAAATCGTAAAAAATTAGGCCCATTTTACATGTTCCAACTTTGGATGCGTGTAACTTTTTACACGGACGAGATAACTGTTACCAAGTTTTTTTTATTTTATTTAGAATTTTATTGCCAATATAGCTGATATTTTGAAAAAAAATTCGACCCTCCGTAGGGCCGCCATATCTAAAAAACAAAAAAAATTCCAGCAAAATTAAAAAAAAAAAAAAAATAAACCTAAATATCTCTTCAACTGAAGGAGATAACCTACACATGTAAGCGTATTTTTTGTAGATCTTCTCAAGGACTATTTATATTTTAAATTTCAGCTCATTCGGATCATAAATGCATTTTTGGGAATTTTTTTTAAAATTTTGAGACCCGAGGTGACCAACTTTGAGGGGGCACAAACTGGCCCGTATTACCCCTAGGAAGCTGAACAAATGCAATTCAACTCAAAAACACCTCAGCTCTAACCATGTGAAATTTTGTAATAATATCTCCAATAGTTCCCGAGATACCGAATTATTTCCAAAAAAAAAAGTTTCTAAACCACTGTGTGACACTAGAACTGACACTAGAACTGACACTAGAAATGGCACTAGAACTGACACTAGAACTGAAACTAGAACTGAAACTAGTACTGAACTAGAACCTAAACAAGAACTCTGAACTAGCTCTGAGTTGATAACTAATAGTGCATTAATGTTTCGTTGTTTATCGCATTTACTCTTGCTCACAAGTACATGGTTTCCTCACAGGTTTTTACATCACTCTAATGACCTTTTTTCACTCCTGACACAAACTACAACTACTTCCCCCATATTCCCGTAAACGATGTGTTCGAAGTCATGTCACGACTCACAACATCTCTCATGTTAAGTCGCGGCTGCACTCATAATGTGTGTTGTGGATTTTTAATGATGACGTCGATGAGGACGACATAATGATGAGGAGGATGTCAATGCAAGTGATGGTGTTGGGTGGTGGTGGTTGAAAATCTGTGCCCGATATTTTTGTTGTTGTTGGCATTGTTGTTATTTTTGTGCTAAAAGTTCAGTTTATTGTGCTAAAAATGTTTCAACATTTTCGCTAATGATTTCAATTATGTTTTTCATTTCATTAATTTAAAGGAATTTCGTTTAACGACTACTGTTGACACTAATCACTGAAATGTTTGTTATAAACATCATTAATCATTGGACAAATCTATAGAAGAATTCTTTGGAATAAAATAAAGCCAAACAATATTTAATTGTTTTAGAATTTTTTGAAATGAAACGATTTAATGGCGCTGTAAACTTTAGGCGCGTGGTTAATGACTTTTGGACAATAAAAATAAAAGAATATAAAATGCTGGTATTGTGAATTTATTGATCATTAATCTTGTTGTTGAAATATTTGATAACCAGGAACTAAATAAATGACGTAAATCTTTATAGAACTAATTTTATAAATATTATTCAACTAAAGTATTTTAAAACATTTTATATAAAGATTTTTTTTAAAACTTTAGAGTTTCGCAATTATAGAATTCAAATAAATTCCCACCGAAAATCTTTGTTATAAAACCATAATAATTTGTCCAAATGTATTTCCAAATCAATTCACAAGATCATAAATTTTCCTATAACCGTAAATAATCAATGTTTTCATAATTTTTCTTTACGCCACGATGGCATTTTGTCCCAAAGACATAAAAATATGTTTTTTTTTTTTGCAAAAAGTCATAAAACTATAATTTTAATTAGCGTAAAATTTGCTTGGGTTTTTAAAAGCAATAACATTTCTTGCTTTATATTTGAACTTCATTAAGGCTACATATGACTATTTACCCCTTTTATTGCTCGAAATCTACTGTATTCAATGTTGGCAAATGTTTCGCAAAATTATAAATCAAAATTTATGACATTTAGCAGAGAGAATTGCTGTGGTTTTGTCAGTGGTGAAAACAGGCACAATACAAAACAAGAGATAAACATGAATATTAACACACTGAGATTACAAAGAGACAACAAGGATATTAATATCATAAAAAAGGGATAATAAATTAATAACTACAATAAGAGGCAATAAAATAAATATTTTCGCACATTAACAGCTAAAGGTTTTTGGCGCTTAACAATAAAGTTTATCATTAGAGAAGAACAGAACATTTTGGTAAAAATCGATTTTTAGTATAAAAAAATTCAAATATATTGTAGAAAAATCAGGGTAAACAGTTGGGTACTTTTTGAAAATAACTGTTTCACCAAAAATATCTGAAAATTCAAACTTGATGGGTTGAAAAAACTTTAAAATATTTGAAAGGAGACATGGTTTGTAGAGCTGCTGAAAAGTAACTATAAGCTCTTGATATAAGTATTTGGTATTGGTGAAAATCTTAGGACTTGAAGATTAATATTTTAGTAAAATGAAATAATTTTATAAATTTTTCAAACCTCATTTAGCTTAAAAACTAAAAAAATTATAATATGGGGATTTTCCATGAAGAAAAATATAAAATTTGAATTAACATAAAATTTTAAGGGTTAAAGATATGATAACAAAATTTGGAACTAATATAGATCCAAATGTTTTGAAATCAATGGCATTATAATTTTTGTAAATTTCTATTTTTAAATACCGAAATTCCTAAAACGGGCAAAATGTGTTCCAAAATCTAAGTTTTTTTATAAAAGTGATCACTGTGCCATTATTTCTTGCGTGATAGTAAAAGAAAACTTTGTATGGCTTTAAGTAACATATAGATCTATACAAATATGAAGCTCTTTCGAGGATCGGTGCTTTGAGTTTTTAGAATTTTTTACTTAAACCTAAAATTTTTTTTCAAAATTGTCAAACTTTGTTTATGGCTAAGGAGGGCTATAGCCACTGAAATGAGAAAAATTTTATTTTATCTGATTATGCATTAAGTTCTATTTTCGGTTTATATAAAAATTATATATAGCCTCGAAGAAAATTTTATTTTATAAAAGAAAAATTATTGGGATCTTTTTGGGAAAAGACCTTTTCCTAAGTTCCAACTTTGGATGCTTGTAACTTTTTATAGCAACGAGATAACTGCTAGCAAGTTGTCTTTATTTCATTCAGAATTTTATTCAGAATAATATAGCCAATATTAAAAAAATTGTGGACCCTCTGTAAGCCCGCCATATTTAAAAATCCAAAAAAAAAGATCAAGCAAATTTAAAAAAAGAAATAAAAAAACCTAAATATCTTATGAACTAAACGAGATAACTTAAACATCTAAAGGTATTTTTTGTAGATCTTCTCAAATACTACTTATATTTAAAATTTTAACTCTTTTGGATCATAAATGGATTTTTGGCGATTTTTTTAAAAAAAAAAATGTGAGGTGTGACCCGAGGTGACCAACTTTGAAAGGCCACCCCCTAGCTCCCATTTCGCCTACGAAGCTGAACAACTGTAAATCAACTCGAAAACACCTCAGCTCTAAGTTTAAGAAATTTCGTTACGATATCTTTAATAGTTCCCGAGATAACGAATTATTCCCAAAAAATATACGTTTCTAAATTAGCGAAATTTTTCCTCCTAAAAAATTTTGTGAAATTTTGAGCATTTCTGTATTCTTTTAAGATTTCTAATTATTTTTTGTAGATCTTCTCAAGTACTATTTATATTTAAAATTTTAACTCATTTGGATCATAAATGGATTTTTGGCGATTTTAAAAAAAAAAATGTGAGGTGTGACCAACTTTGAAAGGCCATCCCCTAGCCCCCATTTCGCCTACGAAGCTAAACAACTGGAAATCAACTCGAAATACCTCAGCTCTAACCTTAAGAAATTTCGTTACGATATCTTCAATAGTTCCCGAGATAACGAATTATTCCCAAAAAAAATAGACGTTTCTAAATTAGCGAAATTTTCCTCCTAAAAAAACTTTTATAAAAAATTTTGTGAAATTTTGAGCATTTCTGTATTCTTTTAAGATTTCTAATTATTTTTTGTAGATCTCCTCAAGTACTATTTATATTTAAAATTTTAATTCATTTGGATCATAAATCGATTTTTGGCAATTTTTTTAAAAAAATGTGAGGTGTGACCCGAGGTGACCAACTTTGAAAGGCCATCCCCTAGCTGCCATTTCGCCTACGAAGCTGAACAACTGCAAATCTACTCAAAAACACCTCAGCTCTAACCTTAAGAAATTTTGTTGTGATATCTTTAACAGTTCCCGAGATAACAAATTATTCCCAAAAAATAGACGTTTCTAAATTAGCGAAATTTTCCTCCTAAAAAAAACTTTAAAAAAAATTTAAAGAAATTTTTAAAATTTCTATATTCTTTTAAGATTTCTAATTAATTATTCCATTTTTGATAAAAAATTATTAAAACATTTTGTTCTAATGAGTTAAAAAATTTACATAATTTTTTAAATTTTATATTTTTTAAATATAAAAAACACGTCAAATCATTTAGAAATAACAAAACATTTTGATTAGCTTTTAAAGAAATTAAGGGAAAATTTCTATAAAATCTTACTTAAACATTACACTGCTTTGCTCTTTAAGAAAAATATACAAACTCATGATCATCATCACAGCTGTGAAATTTACCACCAAATTACAATACAGCAGCATCTCAAAATCTTTTCAACCAAAAACATGACATCATAAAAGAATTTGACATGTTTTCAATTTAGGTCCTTTCTTTTTTAAATAAAAAATTTAGCTTGATTTGCATTTTTAATCTCATAAGGATACAAATGATCATGTAGATCATGTTTTCTTTTTTTGCTCTCTCTCTCAAGTACATTAACATTTGAAATTTATGAATGACTCAGGGATATATTTTACTTTGTTTACATGAAAGAGATATTGTTGAGGTTTTAACGGATTACAAGCATTTTTTGTGGAAATGTAGATCACTTTTATTATTTATTGTTTATTACGATTAGTTGTGTTACAAATTCATGTCATTGTTTTTATGTTTTTTTTTTGAGTTTGATGGAATGTCAGTCATGCTTGAGTAATTAAAAATGTTTAATGGGAAAATTTGTCATTTTCCTAGAGATTTGTTACAAATATCTGGTGTGTTTTTTTAAAAAAAGGAAGTTTAAGTTGACACCCCTTAAACCTAAGTTTTAAACATCTTGATGGGACACTTGATTTTTATTTTTTTCAATTCTTTAAAAAACATTTTTTTTCAGTTTTGTTCCATTTTTGAAGCTGAATTAAAAAAACATATATTAAGGGATTTAATAAGACTTTACGGATTTTAATAGATCATGGAGTTGTCTATGAAATATTAAAAAAACATAGTGTGATTTCTAGCTTTATTAAATTTTTATAATAAAAAGAAAATTTCAGTTTTTTTTGTTGCAAAAATATCAAAATTTTATTAAATATTAATAATGAAGTGGTTGGGAGGTTTCGCCTCACCCGCCTTATAGTCCAGACCTTGCTCAGGCCAACTACTATTTTTTTCGATCGTTGCAGATCGCTCGGAGTATCCGATATTGGCTTGATCCGTTCTTGACCTCAAAAGATGATCAGTTTTTTTTGGCTCGAAATCCATGTTGTCAAAAAGATGGCAAAAAGATCCCGCATTATTAAGTCATACCCCCAATATTTCGTTTATATCTAACAATTTTTTAAAAATTATTAACGAAAATACATTTTATATCCATTTTTCTCACATTTCCCATTTTATCTTAAAACAAATTTACACCATCTTCTTTTGCACAAAACTGGCCATTTGTCCCAAAGGAAATTAATGTTATAGTAACTAGAAATTTCTATTTCATTTTGAAATATTCACATGTATTCAAATAGCCATAGACACTATCAAACACACAAATATCCTAAGGCCTTTTGATGACATGGTTTTCAGCAGAAAATTAAAAAAAAACCTAGAAAAAATCCATCCATTTTATTTAAACGAAAGTGAAATTTTTAATGGAAAAAAAAATCAAAAGAGAGAAAATGAAAAGACGACTTAATCAAACAAAAATTTGTTTCCTTTCAAAGCAGTATCCTTTTTATTCTAACTAACTACATGGCTGGACTACAAACTAGCTCGAAATAAAAGAGAAAAACTGCATATTTTAATATAGGTGACAGGATATAAAGACAAAATGGAAATTTAAATAGAGTAATTGAAAGTGAAAGATGAGGAGACACACACAAAACTACTACTTACCACTTAAAAGAGGGCAGTAGTCTTGTTGTTTTTTTGCTTAGAAAAACCTGAAAAAGGAAAAAAAAATTAGGTAGCCAGGCTAATTTCTATGGTCAAGGAATTTAACAAAAGGCAAAAGACAATAATAAATAATTAAACTCATCAGAAATGTGTGCCTATATGTCTTCTAAGAGAATGCAGACAAAAGGCAACTGTCAATAAATTGTCCCACTTTAAATAGTGTTAAATATAGAGAGACTGAAAGAGAGAAAATTTGTAAATAAATCATTTAACAGGAATTTAAAACAAGAGGCTATTTAGCTAAGAAATTCTAAAGCAAATTATTTTGCATTTATTTTAATCAAAAGAAATTATTATAAGGAATAATAAAAATTAAATAAAATTGTAATAAAATGTACTAAAAATGCTCCATACTTAAGGTTCGAAGGACCATTTTTTCAAAATCAGTTTAATTAAAACTATTTAAACGAATAGCAATCAAATATAAATGTTCAATAAATATCTTATTATAGAAATTCATAAAATTACCAAAAAAGGAAAATTTCATCTATATAGGAAACAAAATATCAGATTTTCAATTCTTCTCAAAATCCATGTTAATTATTTTCAGGAAAATCTTAATTTATTATGTGGTAGAGGAGGACATGATCTACTGAAAACCATAAAATTTAATTAAATATTTTAATATATATTTTCTTAACATTCAAGCAAACTTCATTATTTTTGTATGAAGAAGTCAACTTTTCAAGTCCTTAAAAAATTTAAATTAAAAACTTTATCGAGAGATTTTTTTTAAGTATTTAATGGATGACTTTATGGTCTATCAAAAAATAGAAAAACCAATTGAATCAATAAATATATATTTTTTTAATTTATCATCAAACTTTCACAAATTTTTTGTGTTAAAATAATAAAACACAAGTAAACTTATTTGCGAATAAATTCGAAAGGAATCCATTGATTTTTATGATCGATATCTTAATTTATTCCTATCTCATGTGGCTTTGCGACAAAGCAATAAATCTAAACAATATCTGGCGTTTTCGATTTTTCATGATTTTTTTAAAACAAAAAAAATTTTGTATTTTCATGTAAAAAATTAATTTTTTTCTTCAATTTGTTATTATAACTCCGAAACTACTAAGCCGATTAAAACGCAATATATATGTGAAAATTTGTACATAGCATGGGGAAAATGTTTTCAAAATTCAATCAATCGAAAGAAGATTATTAACTACTCAATTTTATATATATCAAACAAAACACAAAAATTTTGTGAAAATGAGCGAATTCACTTAATTGTGAATAAATTCGAAAAGAATCCATCGATTTTTATGATCGTTATTTCATTTTGTTGCTATTATATGTGGCTTTGCGTTAAAGCAATAAACCTGATAATATCTGCCGTTTTCGATTTTTCATAAGTTTTTTTTATAACAAAAAAATTAGCTAATTTCACCTAAAAAAATATTTTTGCTTAAATTTGTTATTATAACTCCGAAACTACTGAGCCGATTGAAACACAATATACATATAAACGGATATAAGGTTATGTAAATCTCAACTTTTCTAAGTTTATTTTAATAACATCGTACTAACCCTTTTTGAGTTATCATTAATTATGTGGAGAAACGTTTGAAAAAATTACAATTTTATTTAAACATTTTTTTTTTAAAAAACTCTCCATAGAATTTAAAATTTGGACGAAATTTGTACTACTGGAACAACAATACATCAAAATTGTGTAAAATTATTTCGATTCGGTTGCCCTGTGTTATCAATCAATGTTTAATGATTTTGTCCTAAAAATTCAAATTTTAATTTTATGAACAAATTTAATAGTCTTTTTTTTCGCAAGATTATTTTATTTTATCAAATAGATAACTTAAAGATCTACAAAAAACTAAAAAAATTATTTAAATTTGTAAATATATATTTTTTTAATTTACCATCAAACATTAGTAAAAATTAAACAATGTTTTTTATGTAGTTTAACAAATGTAACATTTTCAATACTTCAAAATTTAAAATCGTACAATATTATTATATTATCTGGTAGATAAGATCACTAGCTACCTAAATCTATAATAATCTTTTACATAGGTTAATATATAATTTTTTGCTTATCAATCAAACTTTAAGGTTTTTGTACTAAAAAGTTAAATTTTAATTTTATGAAAAAAAATAAATTTTCTGTTTTTTGCAAGATTGTTTTTTATTTTATCTACTAGATTACACAATGATCTTTCAAAAACAAAAACAATTATTTGAATCTGTTAATATATATATTTTTAATATAACATTAAAGTTTCAAAAGTTTGTAACAATATTTGATACGTAGTTGAAAATTAACAGATTTTCAGTACTTAATAATTTCAAATTAAATTGAAAATCGTACAATATTATTATATTATCTGGTAGATAAGATCACTAGCTACCTAAATTTATACTAATATTTTACATTGGTTAATATATAATTTTTTGCTTATCAATCAAACTTTAATGTTTTTGTACTAAAAAGTCAAATTTCTTGTTTCATGAAAAAAAAAAATTTATTCTTTTTTCTCAAGATTTTTTTATTTTATCTAATAGATAACACAATGATCTTCCAAAAACAAGAACAATTATTTGAATCTGTTAATATATATTTTCTTAATATAACAGAAACTTTCAAAAATTTGTAGCAATATTTAATACGTAGCTTAAAAAGGTCAGATATTCAGTACTTCAAAATTTTAAATTAAATTTATAATCATACAATTTTATTATATTATCTGGTAGATAATATCACTAGCTACCTAAATCTATACTAATATTTTACTTTGGCAAATATATAATTTTTTGCTTATCAATCAAACTTTAAGGTTTTTGTACTAAAAATTTAAAATTTTCATTTTATCCGAAAATAAATTTTTACTGGTTATCGCAAAATTATTTTATTTTATTTAATAGATAACACAAATAGCTACTAAAAACTGAATAAAAATATTTAAATTTGTAAATTTATATTTGTTAAATGAACCATCAAACTTTTTTAGATTCTTGACTTGAAATATTTAAGGTATTTTTCAAATTATTAAGCGAAAAATTCTTTATTTTTTCTCTAGAATTTCGATGTATTTTTAAATCTTCGCCTTTATCTCCCAAAATTCTTTACACTTCACTGGGTATTAGAATTTTCTTAACAATCAATAATAAATTTAATTTCATTCTTTAGTCATTCATCCCCATGTATTGTATATTTTGCATACTTTAAAAGTAATTAATCATAATTTTTGCCAATGATCCTCGCCAAAAAGGATCGTTTCTCTTTAATTTTTGAAAATAAGTGACCGCAGAAGATTTCAAGGCTATTTAAAGCAAAAACAAAGTACATTTCCCAACAACAAAGTACATTTCCCCACAACATATTTTTTATGATTTATTTCTTATAAAAACCCTAAAAATCAGAAAAACTCATTTGTCATTTTCAAAAACTAAAATCATTAAATAAAACTCTGAATAATAGAATAAAACTAAAGGGAAAAATTGTGTAATGTTCTTTAACATTTAAACCACATTTTTCCATTCCATTATTACACAAAATCTTTTTATACAACTTAGTAAAACTCCGTCCGACATAATTATATCTTATGTTTAACATAGAAAATGATTGATCGTATCACATGATCTTGAAATCTTTACATTTCATTTGGTTTTGGTCATCAAGTGTAAGTAATTTGTTTAAATTACATTGAAATATTTTCATTACATTTTCTTTACTTTTCATTCCTTTGTCTGTTATGTCTTTGAACTAGCAGCAGATCTTCTTCGCTCAATGAAATTGATCGTAATTTGATGACATTTATATTCCATAGACTTTTTTATTTTCATTTGGAGATCTATTGTTAAAGAAAGTTTTGTATTCTTTTTATTTGAATTGTTGGTTACTAAATGTTACTTTTGATAGAAAGACAGAAAAAATGAATGAATTTATGTAAGTTTCTTATCAAATAGCTCCTTTGTAACTCGATCAGTTATTTGTTATTTATTCTTTTCATTGAAGTGTGTGTTTTTTGTTTGTCTGTTGATGGTATTTCGTTTTTTATAACTTTTTTTTTTATATAAAATAAAAAAATTGTAATTGTTTGACTAATTGCCTGGGGTTTATTTCTTTTTATATTTTATTTTATTGCCTTTGAAGTGGATCGTTTAGTTGTTAAAAGAAAATAGATCCATTACATTAAAAAGAACACAGTTAATTTGTGTTTGAGATGACAGATGACAGGGTTCTTTAAGAGAAAAATAAAATTTCTTCAGATTGAATTTTACTTTATAGCTAACTTTTTAAGATTTTTATGCTTGGAAAAATCGTAGCTAAAGAGTTTGCAATATATGAATTTCGCTTAAAGTGAAGTGTTACAATAAAATAATTTTGAGAAAAACCAAGAAAATTTATTTTTGAATAAACTGATAATTTGTATTTTTAATACAAAATTATTAAACTTTGATTGATAAGCAAAAAATTATATATGTATTAAACAATACAAGTTTTTATTATAGATTTTAGTAGATGGTGTTGTTATCTATAAGATAATATAATAAAACTGTATGATTTTTAATTTAATTTGAAATTTTGAAGTAATGGAAATCTGACATTATTTAAACTATGTAAAAAAAAAATTGCTTCATTTTTACTAAAGTTTGATGGTAAATTAAGAAAATACATATTTAAAAATTTAAATAATTTTTTTAGTTTTCAGTAGATCTTTAAGTTATCTATTAGATAAAATAAAATTATTTTGCGAAAATCCAAGAAAATTAAATTTTTGGATAAAATGAAAATTTTGAATTTTTAGTACAAAAACCTTAAAGTTTGATTGATAAGCAAAAAATTATATATTATTCAAAGTAAAATATTATTATAGATTTAGGTAGCTAATGATCTTATCTACCAGATAATATAATAATATTGTACGATTTTCAATTCAATTTGAAATTATTAAGTACTGAAAATCTGTTAATTTTCAGCTACATATCAAATATTGTTACAAACTTTTTAAAATTTAATGTTATATTAAAAATATATATGTTAACAGATTCAAATCAATGTTCTTGTTTTTTGAAAGATCATTGTGTTATCTATTAGATACAATGAAGTGATCTTGCGAAAAAAGGAGAATTAATAATTTTTTCATAAAATTAAAATGTGACTTTTTAGTACAAAATCACTAAACTTTGATTGATAAGCATAATATTATATATTAAGCAATACAAGTTTTTATTATAGATTTTAGTAGATGGTGTTGTTATCTATAAGATAATATAATAAAACTATATGATTTTTAATTTGACTTGAATTTTTGAAGTATTGAAAATTTGACATTATTTAAACTATGTAAAAAAAATATTGTTTAATTTTTACTAAAGTTTGATGGTAAATTAAGAAAATATATATTTACAAATTTAAATAATTTTTTAGTTTTCAGTAGATCTTTGTTTTATCTATTAGATGTAGTAAAATAATCTTGCGAAAAGGGAGAATTTAATTTTTTCATAAAATTAAAATTTGACTTTTTATTACAAAATCATTAAAGTTTGATTGATAAGCAAAAACTTATATATTAACCAAAGTAAAATATTATTATAGATTTAGGTAGCTATTGATCTTATCTACCAGATAATATAATAATATTGTACGATTTTCTATTTAATTTGAAATTATTAAGTATTGAAAATCTTACATTTGTAAAAAGTACATAAAAATTATTGTTTCATATTTATTAAAGTTTGATGGTAAATTAAAAAAATATATATTTACAAATTTAAATATTTTTTTTTAGTTTTTAGTATATCTTTAAGTTATCTATTAGATAAAATAA
The DNA here is from genome assembly GCF_958450345.1 of Calliphora vicina. NCBI lineage: Eukaryota > Metazoa > Arthropoda > Insecta > Diptera > Calliphoridae > Calliphora > Calliphora vicina. Next base: position 129,333,207 of record NC_088781.1, read on the forward strand.
AATCATTTTGCGAAAAAAGAAGAAAATTTAATTTTTTTATAAAATTAAAATTTTAAGTTTTAGTACAAAAACATTAAACATTGATTGATAACACAGGGCAACCAAATCGAAATAATTTTACACAATTTTGATGTATTGTTGTTCCAGTAGTACAAATATCGTCCAAATTTTAAATTCTATGGAGAGTTTAAAAAAAAAAAATTTTTAAATAAAATTGTAATTTTTTTAAACCTTTCTCCACATAATTAATGATAACTCAAAAATGGCTAATCCGATATTATTAAAAAAAACTTAGTAAAGTTGAGATTTACATAACCTTTAATCCATTTATATATTGTGTTTCAATCGGCTCAATAGTTTCGGAGTTATAATAACAAATTGAAGAAAAAAAATAATTTTTTACATGAAAATAGCAAATTTTTTTGTTTTAAAAAAATCATGAAAAATCGAAAACGGCAGATATTATTCAGATTTATTGCCTTAACGCAAAGCCACATAAAATAGCAACAAAATGAAATAACGATCATAAAAATCTATTGATTCTTTTCAAATTTATTCACAATTAAGTGAATTCGCTCATTTTCACAAAATTTTTGTGTTTTGTTTGATATACATAAAATTTAGTAGTTAATAATCTTCTTTCGATTGATTGAATTTTGAAAACATTTTCCCCATGCTATGTAGAAATTTTCACATATATATTGCGTTTTAATAGGCTCCGTAGTTTCGGAGTTATAATAACAAATTGAAGAAAAAAATTAATTTTTAACATGAAAATACAAAATTTTTTTGTTTTAAAAAAATCATGAAAAATCGAAAACGCCAGATATTGTTCAGATTTATTGCCTTAACGCAAAGCCACATGAGATAGGAACAAATTGAGATATCGATCATAAAAATCAATGGATTCCTTTCGAATTTATTCACAAATAAGTTTACTTGTGTTTTTTTATTTTAACAAAAAAAATTTGTGAAAGTTTGATGTCAGATTTAAAAAATATTTATTTATTGATTTAATTTGTTTTACTATTTTTTGATAGATCATGATGTCAGCTATTAAATACTTCAAAAAAATCTGGTGATAATGTTTTTAATTTAATTATTTGAAGACTTGAAAATTTGTCTTTTTCATACATAAATATTGAAGTTTGCTTGAATGTTAAAAAACTATATATGAAAAAAATTTAATTAAATTTTATGGTTTTCAGTAGATCATGTCCTCAGCTACCACATAATAAATTAATATTTTCCTGAAAATGATTAACATGGATTTTGTGAAAAATTGAAAATCTCATATTTTGTTGCCTATAAAAGATTTTTTTTAATTTTATTTATTTCATATTTTGCTTTATAAGTTTCCAAATACTTGAGAATTTATAATTTTTCCATATTGACACCTTTAACCTTTTTATATTGTATAATGTCAACTCTTTAAAGGACAGAATCCCCGTGGTGTTTTTGTTATAATTTAGATTTCGCACTTATGTGCAACTTTTAAATTCAATTTATGGTAAACAAATAGAAGAAAAAAAATATGCCAGCTATATTACTCTCATGCAAGTGTCGATGACATTTTAGAGGCTCTTAAACACCTCATGTCAAATGTGAAAACAGTGAAGAAAAAAACAACAATACTTAAAATCCTTTAAAAAGGATATGTGTAGAGTAGCCATATGTGTCTGTATTAGCACTCATGTATACCCTTTCCTTAAAAAAGAATTGCAAAAAAAAGGGTTAGAATAAATAGAAATAATTTAAGTTCTTTACAGGCAGGCCAGGATTTTGTAAAGATCTTAAGAAAGATGTCCTGTGAAGAACACTTAAAGCAAGATGAAGTTAAACTGCAACATTACATTGTTTGCTCTTTCTTTTAGATTCTTTTATATTTTTTTATAAAATAGAGCACTTTACACGTTACCTCTAATGTTTTGCTTTTTTATTTTGCCAAAAACATAAAGAAACCTTAAGGGCGAGTAGCTGTCAAAGGCTGGAAAAAGGTTTATTTTTTACTTCCTGTTTTAGTTAAAAGTTTAGTTAGGCAATTTTTTATAATGTTTCTGTTATATTTGTTATGTATGTGACAATTGTTAAACCCTTATATTTTGCTTAAAGATATACAAAACGTTTTTTTTTTAAAATTTTGATTGTCTAAGAATTTGTTTGCTTTAATTTCAATAAAATTTAACAAATTCTCAACCTTGTAAATGTTTTTGAGGTCCTCTCACACACAAACCTTTTTCATTAACTGTGGGCCAAAGGATTATTTGCTCTCATTTTGTTTATACGTTAAATTGCCTTAAGGCATGTTACACTGCTGTGACAAATATTGAGAAAAAAAACTGTCCTTGCAAAAATAAATTCTCATATTCAATGCTAAAAGAATTAAGTCAGCGGTTTACCTGCTGAGCTGAGATTTATTTGTTTTTATTTTTCTTTTTTTGTTTAGAGGCGGCCTCTTTTAATTTCTTTGTGTTACTTTTTCTTTATTTCTTTAATTTTATTAATCTATTTTCTTTTATTTTCCCATAAGTTCCATTTTATGCTTGATCAATGCTTAAATAGGATTTAAAATTTTAGTTTAAAGTTAGAACAAAATAGAACATGTTGTGGGTTTTTGTGTGTTTTTAAAGAAAAATTCCAGATTTGTGTTAAGGCTTTGTGGAGGGATTAAAAAAAATAACATGTCACAATATCTTTTGAAATAAAAAAGGAAGCTGGACTGTAAAAAACAACTCACCTGTTTTGAAAATTTAAAAAAATTTAAAAAGATTTTTTTAAATAAATTTTAAAGAGTGCTATATCTTATAAATAAACCCTTCACCCAAGTATAATTTAAGCCAAGAAAATTATAAGCCATTTTTGATGAAAAAACAAGTAAGAAAGTATGGTCGGTCAAGCCCGACCATATAATACCCTACACTAAGTAAAAAAGCAAAAAAAAATTTTCTTTTAAAATTTCAATAATTTATATTTTTGAGTGATTTTCGGAAGTGGGCCTTATATGGGGGCTATGAACCGATCACCATAAAATTAGGTCGTGTGATTTATGTGTATATTGAAGTTAACTATGTTGAATTTTGTGTGTTTACCAACATTTTTAAGCGATTTATGCACGTTAAAGTGATTTTCGGAAGCGGGTCTATATGGGAGCTATGACTAATTATGGACCGATCGTAACAAAATTTGGTGACATGAATTTTGTGTATATAAAACTTATTTGGAGCGGAATTTGTGGAGATACATATATAAATTAAACATTTATGGCCGATAAAGTCCAATTTCGGGAGGACATTTGTATGGGGGCTAGGTGAAATAATGGACCGATTTCAGCCAGTTTCAATAGGCTTGGTCCTTGAGCCGAAAAAATAATATGTATCAAATTTCATTGAAATATCTTCAAAATTGCGACCTGTACTCTGCTTAATCGACTCAGAAAGTGATTCTAAGTCGATCGGTATACTTTAAGGTGGGTGTTAGACTAATATTTTTGGGCGTTACAAAGATCTGCACAAACGCATAATACCCTCCCCACTATGGTGGTGTAGGGTATAAAAATTTGGAATAAAATTATTGTTCTAGAAAACAAGTAAGAGAGCTATATTCGGCTGTGCCGCATCTTAAATACCCTTCACCAAATTATACTTCAAAATAAAAATTTTAAATATTTTTAGGTAAACAAAATTTTTTTTTTTTTCCAAAGTTGTTTTTATTTAATTTTTTAGAAAAATTTTTTTTTTTAGTTTTTTTAAATTTAAATTTTTTTTTTTAAATTTAAAATTTTTTTTTTGGATTTTTATTTTTTTTAATTTATAGCGAATAACAACTTTTGGTGAAAAAAAAATTCGGGTGAAAAAATATTTGTTCTGATTTTACCCATTGTAGCTCCAACTTACTACGGTCTAATAGCGACCGAGCCGGAAGAATTTCGGAGATATTGATGTATGAATCGTGTATGTAAGTTATTGGGGGCTTCGGAAAGTTGATTTCAACACACAGACGGACATGGCTATATCGATTCTGCTATCTATAACGCTCCAGAATATATATACTTTATGGGGTCGCAAATGAAAAATGTGGAAATTACAAACGGAATGACAAACTTATATATACCCTTGCCATTCATGGTGAAGGGTATAAAAAGGAAGCTTGGACGGTCTTTGAAATATTTTGCTGATTTTAAATAGGAAACTTCTCGAAAGCTTGTCTGACAGAATTATTGAAGATTTGGATCCCGAAGATATCTGGGGTCTTCAGAAAATTGATTTCAACAGACAGACGGACATGGCTTAATCGACTCCGCTATCTATAAGGATCCAGAATATATGTATATACATTATAGGGTCGGAAAATTATATTGTGGAAATTACAAACAATCTTATATATACCCTTCTCACGAAGTTGAAGGATATAAAAAGGAAGCTAGACTGGAAAAAACAACTCACCTATTTTGAAAATTTAAAAAGATTTTTTTATTTTTTTATAGTTATATGGTTTAAGAAAATATTAAAAACAATTTTTGGTGAAAAACAAATAAGCGAGCTATATTCGGCCGTGCCGAATCTTATATACCCTTCACCAAATATACTTCAAAATAAAAACTTAAAATATTTTTAGGTAAAATTTTTTTTTTCAAAGTATTTTTTTAATTTTTTGGAAAAATTTTTTTTCGAATTTTTTTTTAAATTTAAATTTTTTTTTGTTTTTTAAATTTTTTTTAATACATATTTAGCGAAAAAAGCTTTTGGTGAAAAAAAATCGGTGTAAAAAATATTTTTTCCGATTTTGACCAATTGTAGGTCCAACTTACTATGGTCTTATATACGTCGCACAGAGGCGCCCGTAGAACAAGTGAGGTTGCAAAAATCAAAAATTTTATGTTCCCCTAAAGATATTGAATAAACCTATTTTACAGTAAATTGTCCAACGATTTCAAATATGCTACTCTTATTACAATCAGATTTTTGGTTCAGAAGATATATAGCCCTTCAAAGTTGGCTGATTTTCAGTTTTCAAAAAACAGACCATTTATAGGTAATTTGGTCCGCTTTCAGATACAATATATCGAAAACTATATAACGGATCGTCATTATTGTTGATTCTATATGATAGATCTTAAAAAAAAAAAAAATTAATCTTTTCTGGAATAATTTTAAATCATAAAAGCCTTTACAAAGAAACATAAAAAGTCAAAAATTTTTAAAAAATGCTTTATTTTACTTCCCATAAAATTGATTTTTTAATAAATTTCAACTTTGCTAACCCATAAGTAGGCACCATTTTCAAACACTCATTTCATAGGCTAATCAATTATCTATCATAGTCCTTTTAAATTTTTTTAATTATCTCATTTGGTTGAAAAGTTATGATTTTTGCAACGAAAAAACTCAAATGGCGCCACTGTGCGTCGTTGCAAAGGTCTTTGAAATATCTAACATTAGATATCCATAGTGTCTATATTAATGACTTAATAATCCAGATGTTGTCCTGATTTTTTCCTTATATCTCAGACATTTGTGGACCAATTTTCTCGATTTTAAATAGCAACCGAGCCGGAAGAATTCCGGAGATATTGATGTATGAATTGTGTATGTAAGTTATTTGGGGGCTTCGGAAAGTTGATTTCAACAGACAGACGGACATGGCTTAATCGACTCCGCTATCAATAGGGATCCAAAATATATATACTTTATAGGGTCGCAAAATTATATTGTGGAAATTACAAACGGAATGACAAACTTATATACATATGAAGGGTATAAAAATGGGCAGAAGAAAATATAATTTTTGAGAAAAAAAATTTGGTGCAAAATAAGTGAAAAAATCGAGGTAGTCGCTGTTTTTTGCTTATATCTCAGCCATTTGTGGGCCGATTTTCTCCATATTAAATAGCAATCTAAGTCTATAGCGGTTATATTGCTGCATCCATCATGTTTGTAAGTTATTTGGTGGCTTCGGAAGGTTGATTTCAACATACAGAAGGGCAGACGGATATGGCTATATCGACTCCGCTATCTATGTGGGATTCCGAACCAAAAGAACTGCTCATATTTTGAAGACAAGAACGAATCAAGCAAATATCGGGTTCTCTGTGCCAAAGTGAAGCGTATCACAGTGATAGCGTTCTGCATCGATCGAAACAAATAGTAGTGGGACGTGGCACGGTCTGGACTATAAGGAGGGTGAGGCAAAACTTTCCCACCACTTCATTTTAAATACTTTTTAACAGGTACTGTAACATGTGTCCTAGCGTTGTCATGATGGAATATTACGTTTTTATGTCTGGTCGCATATTTTGGGCGTTTTGCGTCCAATGCTCGCTTCAAACAGGTTCCCTCTGTTGGTCTGGTCAGATCTCAGCAGGTCATAATAGATAGGACACTTTTGCTCCCACCAAATACAGAGAATTACCTTAGAGCTATGGATATTTGGCTTTGGTATCGATTCGGCAGGTTGGCCGGGCTTCAAATACAATCTCTTATGCTTCGGGTTATTGTAATGGATAATTTTTCATCACAAGTAATGATTTGGTGCAAAATGAGTTTTTTTTTTGGCATGAAAGAAATCTGTTATTATGTTGTTATTTGACTTCAAATAACCCCAATAGTATCAAATCACACCATCTAGATGGCCGATCATCAAATCAAGAGAGTGCATGAACAGAAAATGTGTCATGCAAGTGAAACCGTGTTGTTTTCGTATTAAGCACAAGTAACTGCCTGATCAACATCCTCATTTTCGAAGAAGTTTGGTTCAATAATGCCTGCAGCCGTAAATTCACACCAAACCATGAGACATTGTGTATGGATTTTTTTTTCGGCAATCACATGTGGATTGTGGTGCAGTTTTTGTTTCCATCCGGGGTATGCTAAGTATGTCCAGGTTTTTTAAAGGTCTGATTCCTTTGAAATCTTCTTTACCACAGATCTGTGGTCGAATCCTTCTAATAAAGGATTCGACGAGATAAACGCTTCAGCTCTGGGTCAGCTAACGACTTATTATTATAAAGTAAATGTAACGGATGCAATCCAAGAAGATGAATTCGTTGGCTCTATAAATTAGGACTGAGTATAATCCGATGAGACAAATGCTTCGGCTCTCGGTCGACTAATGACTAATTATTTGTAAATTAGCTTATGTATGCGATCCGATAAATAAATTCTTCAACTCTCGTCGAATAATCTCTCTCTCGTGCGAATTTTAACATCGGTATTACTACGAAGTAAGAATTATGGATTCGTTTAATTATGCTTTGTTACCCGGGAGCAAAGTATAAGTAGATCGCAGTGTTGCCACCAAGAAAATTATAAACTACACATGTCTCATACCTAAATTACACATACGAGAAAAAATTACACATGTAAATAAATGTTCGTGATTTCAATAGGAGAAATGGTCTAAAATTGTCATAAATATAAAAGGTTTGTCATAGTGGACTCTGGGATGTTTGGACCAAATACGATCACTTTATTGTTAATGGACAATTTTCACTTGCGGTGATTTTAATTTATCCAGGAATTGGATATATGAGGGATATTAAAGCAAGGTCTCTGTTTTTTAGTGAACTTTTCTAATTTAATGAATTCTTGAGATCGGTCAAATATATCAATTCCAAATACGCTTTTAACAAATATTAATCAATGTTCATTCGGAGATTGTTCCATTGGAAATTGTTACATTTCTATTAAAATTTAACAATATTTAAAAAATAGCACTCCGTTTGCTTTCAAATTTGAATTTATTCCTAATTTAAGTGCTTTGAAATCAGTTTTGTTTTCCGTTTCAAAGATAAATATTTTTTACTATTTGTTTAAAAATTATAGCTCTGATCATTTTCCTTCCCAGTAAATACTTTACCAGTAAAATCTTGTAACGTTTATATTTTTAAAATTTGTAGTTATAAATTTGAAATAAAGCTTCCAAAATAGTAAATCGTAAGTCAATTTTATTGTTTGTTATTTAAAACACACACCAGACACCAGACAGACAATAGCATAAACACAAAACAGTTCTTACGGGTATAAAAAATAACTAGTAACAATTTGTAAATAAATTTTTCTCACACAAATTCCTACGTTCTTGTTTTTATACCCTTCACCTTCGTGGATATTCTGAATCCTTATATATAGCGGAGTCGATTAAGCCATGTCCGTCTGTCTGTTGAAATCAATTTTGTGAAGACCCCAGATATATTCGGGATCCAAATCTTGAATAATTCTGTCAGACATGCTTTCGAGAAGTTTGCTATTTAAAATCCGTCCATAAATAACGGAGATATGAGCAAAAATCTGAGACAACCTCTGAAAATTTCATCAATATATACATACACAATAAAATGTTTATGACATGTTTAAAGTTTATTTTAATTGTTTTTTTTTACATTTTATTTAAATGTTGTTCTTTTTTTTTTGTCCAACAACCCTTCCTTTTTCTAATAAAAACTCGTTGATTTTTTTAACACAAATTGACCAACTTTTTAAACTACATCGTGCTACACTTCACCAACCCTTTTGTGTTCAATGGGACACTTTAATCCTCAAAAAACTTAAAAAAAACTGACCACTTTATTTTAAAAAAAAAATAACATTCCAAAATTGATTGCACATTTAATGGTTTTTAAGGCATTTTTCCTTAAGAGAGAGAGAAAATAAAACAAAGAGAAAAAATCCTAACAAAATATAAAATGTTTTTTTTTTGGAAAAAAGCGTTAAGTGGTTAAGCATGCGCGTTTAATTAAAAATGCAGAAAAAATGTAAAGGAAAATTGCATTAGTTAAGGGCACGCGACTGGAAAAAAGAACATGAAATTGACATGACTTGGCTGGTCATTATAGAAATATGAAAAAAAGAAACTGACCAGTCATACAAGTGCTAAAGTGCAGCTTGTGTTTATTTTGTAAAACTATTTGATAAATGATGTAAATGAATTTGAAAAACACAGCAGGACTCGGCTTCATACATATTTCATATTCAAATTATAACGGCTGTAGTTTTAATTTAATCCCGCATAATTTGTTTAAGTTTGCCAATATTTGAGAAGTGTAGTTTTTTTCCATTTTTGCAAATATTTTGTAATTGAACTTGCTGACCTTTAAGTTGTGTAAATCAGGGTAAATGTTGTAACGATACCACATTGTGTTAATATGCTGGCAATATTCTATTAACTCAAGCAGAACATGTTCTTCCAAATTAAGCCAAAATTTTATGTTACAAACATACTTGACGCAAAAGCAATATAGATTTTGCACATAAACTAAATCCTATTATTTTGGGTTGTAATATTAAGCCAGCAAATATTAAAGGACACACTTCATTAAACTAACCCTTAGCAGCAAGAGAACACAAGTTTGTAGGTATTGTATGGATAGAGCTAGGTCGACTGGGAAAGCCAGCTTCACTGCACTTTACAAAAGTGGAGGAAAAAGATATTTAAGGAGTGTTAGCACAGAATGGGGCAGAATCAAAATATTTTGGAAATAAATCTGGCATTTCTAAACGGCTGGTCAAATCGGGATAAAATTTTACGTGGGCACAGCCAAGGAGTATTTGAGTTTAAGTTATTAAAATAGGCCATACAAATGCTCCAGGGGCGTCGATATTGGGGCTCAAAATAGGGTACCTTCGACATATAAAATTTTTAAACACGTGCCATTTTTTTGTTTCCCATCCGATTTCAAAGATTTTAATATTTTTGAAAAGCGCTCGGCTAGGTCTTCAAAAACTTGCGTGTGCTATTTATCTCTTCTAATTTTTGAGTTATAGGCATTTAAAAATTTAAATTTTAAAATTTGGTTGGCTATTTTAAAAATATAGGGCGTAATTTCGGACCTAATCGACTAGAATTTTTTTTGTTAGTTAGACAACTAAATTATCAATAATATACAAAAGATTTGAGGTCAATATCTATTATGGATCCAAAAAAAAACGATTTTCAATTTAAATATTAAAAAAATAGTTGATTTTTGCTGTTTTTAGGCGAAAAGGTGACTTAACTCTTTTTTAATTAAAATAAAACTTTATTTAAGAACATATAACTATTTTATGTTTTTCAGTAAGGTATCTCTACGGAGAAAATTTTGGTATAAAAAACATGTTCTATTTTTGAAATATGTCGCCCCTACGCCCCACAGTGCTATGAGAGAAAAAAAGATGGAAATAAATCTGTAACTTCTAAACCCTTAGTCCGATTTGAATGAAATTTCACAATCGCAAAGAGGAAGTGTAGTCGAGTTTAAGTTTTGAACTTGGACCTCATGAGCCCACCATGAGCTGGGCCAGGGGTCCCCAAAGTAGTACACCTCGGGTATGTTCAATTTTAAAAATGATCCTATTTCTTCGTTTGTGTTCCGATTTCAAAAAAATTACACATATAGAATCTTCTTGCCGAGCACTACATAAAACTTCAATTATCTCTTATAGCTTAGGAGATATTTGCATTTGAAAATTAGATTTTCAACATTTTTACCCACCCTACTCCAGTTTTTTGATGACCGCGGTTCCAAATATTTCCCGATTTTCTCCATTTTTCTTTTGTAGGATTAACTACAGATGTATATATCAAATAAAGAAAGAATTGTTTAAAAATAATAACTAAATTCAAAAATTTTAAAAAGGCGATTTTTCGCTATTTTTTTTGGGAAAAAAGTACTTTTATTTTTTTTAAGTTATCTAAAAAATTTCTAAGAGGATGTATAATGAATTTGTACTGTTTGAAAAGCTAACTTTACATCAAATATTTTAAATGAAAAAAAGTTTATAATTTTTGATACCGAGGGGACCAGGTCCATTCAAAAAACGCCTATTTTTTATGTAAAATTCAACTTTAGGGAAAAAATTCTCAAATCGCATATTCGATATGAAAATAAAGTAACCGATTTTAGGTGGCCCAATATGTTTCTAATTATTTTGTAAAGGGTTCCAATAACCCCGCCCCTGGTATGAATATTATAGGCAAAAAACGAAAAAATCCCATTTTTGGGATTTTCCAAGACTTTTTTTGGAAATTGCGGAATACTTGATAACAAATTTCAAAATTTGTTTTTATTTTTCCATTTTAAATAGAAAAATCTACATAACTGTGCAATTTCATTAAAAAATATTCATAAATAAAAATTTAATTTCAATTTGAAACATTTTTATTTATGCAAAAACTCAATAAAAAGCATTTTTTGTTATATTTTTCAAAATAGTATTCCATGAATTTTTTAATTGTTAAAAGTTATATACATTTTTGAAAAGTAGACAAAATCCTCTATACATTGATATATAACATGTCTACCTTATGTTTTTTACGTGGCAAATAAATTAGAGAAAACTTAACAACTCGCTTAGAATTTTTGCCCTAAAGTTTAATTTTACATAAAAAATAGGTGTTTTTTGAATGCACCTGGTCCCTTCGGTAACAACAATTTTTAATGTTTTTTTTTCTCATTTAAAATATTTTATGAAAACTTTGCTTTCAGAAAGTATAAAATCCTTATACATCCTCTTAGAAATTTTTTGCGATAACGTAAAAAGAAAAAAGTTCTTTTTTTCCCAAAAAATTAATGAAAAATCGCCTTTTTTAAAATTTTTTAAATTCAAATGCATATAACTTTGGACTTAGTCATTATTTTTAAACAATTCTTTTTTCTATTTGAGACATACATATGTTGTTAGTCCAATAAAGGAAAACTGGAGAAAATCGTGAAATATTTGGATACGCTGTTATCAAATAACTGAAGTAGGCTGGGTAAAAATGTTGAAAATTTTATTTTTAAATGCAAATATCTCCTAAGCTATAAGAGATAATTGATAGCTGTAGTGCTCGATGAGAAGATTCAATATGTGTAATTTTTTTAAATCGAATCACAAACGAAGAAATAGAATCATTTTAAAAATGTAACATACCCGAGGTGTCCTACTTTGAGGACCCTTGGTCGCGCCCCTGGTGAGCGCATGAGGTCCACGTTCAAAACTTAAGCTCGACAACACTTCTTTTTTGCGCATGTGAAATTTCATTCAAACCAATCTAACCATTTAGAAGTTACAGATTTATTTCCCTCTTTTTTTCTATACGATATAATTCGTTTACTGTAAAATGTAAACATTTGGTCAATTCACAAGGTCTCTTATCATGTCATATTCTCATAATATCCTAATATTTCACAATGCTTTTTATTGTTTTTCAAGCAAAAAATGTCCTAAAATAATACTACTCTGTATGCCATGTTTATTGTGTTATCGTAACCAACCAAGAGACCTGCGCCGAATGCCTAAGAGTTGGTTAAGCCGAGCTGCCGAGTCGTGATATATTAGGGCATTATGACAATATGACTGATAAGAGGGCTTGTGAATTGACCAATTGACTTACGATAAAATCTTTTCCCCTATAATTTTGAAGTTATTAACAATTTTGATATTCTGAGAACTCTAAAAAATCAGTCGGTCCATAAAATTTAAATTTTTGCAATAAAAAAAAATAGAAAATGTCGCTTACGATAATTTGGCGCTAAGGGCATAAAAAATATATTTTTTTTTATCAAAATTTCAACTTTGGGCCACATGTTTTAAAAACCCAAAGCTGGCATCAGAAAACAGAAAGCAGCTTTGAAAACCTTGATGTGTTCCCTATTTATCCCCAAAGTGTTTTCCCAGAACCGAAAGAAATGGACTAAATTAAAAAAAAAAAAAACCATTTTTGGGATATTCGCTTCAATTTTTAGGAATTGCGGGATTACCTTTGTCCTTTTGACAAGTTTTTTTTGAAATTGTTATTTAGAATGACAAATTTAAAAAACGTTGAAAATTTCATTTCAAATTTCTTTGCTCAAATAATGCGTTTATAATGCGTTTGTGCAGATATTTGTAACGCCCAAAAATATTAGTCTGACACCCACCTTAAAGTATACCGATCGACTTAGAATCACTTTCTGAGTCGATTAAACGATGTCCGTCCGTCTGGCTGGCTGTCCATGTAAACCTTGTGCGCAGAGTACAGGTCGCAATTTTGAAGATATTTCGATCAAATTTGGTACATATTATTTTTTTGGACCAAGGACGAAGCCTATTGAAACTGGCTGAAATCGGTCCATTATTTCACCTAGCCCCCATACAAATGTCCTTCCGAAATTGGACTTTATCGGTCATAAATGTTTAATTATACCCTACACCACCATAGTGGGGAGGGTATTATGCGTTTGTGCAGATGTGTGTAACGCCCACCTTAAAGTATACCGATCGACTTAGAATCACTTTCTGAGTCGATTAAACGATGTCCGTCCGTCCGTCTGGCTGGCTGGTTGGCTGTCCAAGTAAACCTTGTGCGCAGAGTACAGGTCGCAATTTTGAAGATATTTCGATCAAATTTGGTGCATATTATTTTTTCGGCCCAAGGACCAAGCCTATTGAACCTGGTTGAAATCGGTCCATTATTTCACCTAGCCCCCATACAAATGTCCTTCCGAAATTGGACTTTATCGGTCATAAATGTTTAATTTATATATGTATCTCCACAAATTCCGCTCCAAATAAGTTTTATATACACAAAATTCATGTCACCAGATTTTGTTACGATCGGTCCATAATTAGTCATAGCTCCCATATAGACCCGCTTCCGAAAATCACTTTAACGTGCGTAAATCTCTTAAAAATGTTGGTATATATACAAAATTCAACACAAAAAACTTTCATATAGACATAAATCACTCGACCTAATTTCATGGTGATCGGTCAATAATTGGTCATAGCCCCCATATAAGGCCCACTTCCGAAAATCACTCAAAAATACAAATTATTGAAATTTTAAAAGAAAAATGTGTTTGCTCTTTTACTTAGTGTGACCGACCATACTTTCTTACTTGTTTAATTTTTGGTTTTACAAAAAAATCTCATTTCAATATCTCAATCAGATTCAAAAATATGCCACTTTAAAGCTTTGTCCTTCAAAAATATTACACTTTTTCTTACTAAATTTTTTTTTTAAATTTTCTTAGTCACATTATAATATGAAAAACTGCAATATTTTTGGAGGACGAAGTTTTAAAGTGGCATATTTTTGAATCTAATTAACCAGCCGTTTAGAAATGCCAGTTTTATTTACAAAAAAAATTGATTCTGCCCCACTGTGCGATGTATAGCCCACCCTTGTCTTTCAGTTATTTCGAGTCAGTAGTCAGCCTTCATTTTCAGAGATTCGGAGAAATTTAGAACAATATCCTTCAGTGTAAGTCTGAACAAACTGGTCTTGGTGAAATTTGAATTATCCATTTGTATGTTTAAATCAAATTTACTCAGTTAGTAGACACTTTTAAAGACATCTTTAGCTATATTTTTACTTCTTATAGATCTAGAAAGATCGCTATTGAAAATCAGCAAAATCGGATACTACATGACTAAAATATGACTAAATTTTAAGAAACAAATATTTTCTTTAAACTACAAATTGTGCATAAAATAGAGTCGCAAACTTGTATAAATATTTCTAAGATCACACAGTAGCGATCGTTGAAATAAATTCTAGATATTAGAAGCAATGAATATTGATTTATAAAATTGTGTGTTTAAATCAATTTTTTCCAGCCAACTGACTATTTTGACAAAATTTTTACAAATATTTTTGTTTTTCAAGGACCAAAAAATATCGGTATTAAAAATTGGCAAAATCGTACCATAAATAACTGAGATATAAGTCAATTATGAAATAGATCTGGAAATCTTTAGGAAATGCCAACTGATAACTTGACTGTCCAACAACTTTTTGTACATTTTATGGCGTCACAACTGTAACGATTAATTAATTATATCACCCATAAAAAGCGTGCCAACTATTAAAACTCCAGCAAAAATTACAAAAATTATGACAAACAATTATTTGTTTTCTAACATCATCACAACATACACACAAAAAGAAACTTTACTCTAGAATAAATATTACAACACCAGTGTCCAGCATAAAACTAACGACCGTTGCAAATTAAAACAAATCCTTTTTTAAACATATTTCTAACATGAAATTTTTCGTAAACATTTTGTTCACCAACAACCACCACCGCCATCCTCATCATCGTTTACAAAACGCGTTACATCACTCTTTTCTATTAAAATCTAACGAAAAACCCTCGCACATGTAACTGCATTTAAGGACTCTCATTGCTATTGTCCTTGTAACTTAACACAAACGCAGACACACGTATATTAACAGACAAATACGTATCCTAGGAAGGACATTATTAAGCATATTTAGTGTAATAAATGTAACATTTTATTGTTATTTTTTTCGTTTCTCTCTGCTGCTGCATTTTTATTTGAATCCTTCTCTCTCTCTCGTCTAGTTTGGTTACGCTTCGCTGTCTGTGATTTTCAAATTTTCTGTTGCGTTTAAATCTGACAATTTCATAAAATTAGAAGTGTCAAATAAAATTGTTTAGTTTATGACTTGCTTTTGTTTTGTTATAGATTAGCTGTCATGGAGAAGGGTAAATATTTTGGGGATTTATATAAAAATAAGGAATATTAAAGTATTTAACTGATATTGAAGGGGAATTATGAGCTGAATGGAGGTTATTAAAAAGACAACATTTGCAGTAAATCTTAAGAAGAGCAGATTAAAGCATTTGCAGGAAATTCAGTTCTAGTTCAGTTCTTGTTCAGTTCTACATCAGTTATAATTCAATTTTGTTATAAAATAAAATTAATTTGATTATTAAATTAATTTTATTTTATAACAAAATTGAATTATAACTGATGTAGAACTGAACAAGAACTGAACTAGAACTGAACTAGAACTGAACTAGAACAGAACTAGAACAGAACTAGAACAGAACTAGAACAGAACTAGAACAGAACTAGAACAGAACTAGAACAGAACTAGAACAGAACTAGAACAGAACTAGAACAGAACTAGAACAGAACTAGAACAGAACTAGAACAGAACTAGAACAGAACTAGAACAGAACTAGAACAGAACTAGAACAGAACTAGAACAGAACTAGAACAGAACTAGAACAGAACTAGAACAGAACTAGAACAGAACTAGAACAGAACTAGAACTAGAACAGAACTAGAACAGAACTAGAACAGAACTAGAACAGAACTAGAACAGAACTAGAACAGAACTAGAACAGAACTAGAACAGAACTAGAACAGAACTAGAACAGAACTAGAACAGAACTAGAACAGAACTAGAACAGAACTAGAACAGAACTAGAACAGAACTAGAACAGAACTAGAACAGAACTAGAACAGAACTAGAACAGAACTAGAACAGAACTAGAACAGAACTAGAACAGAACTAGAACAGAACTAGAACAGAACTAGAACAGAACTAGAACAGAACTAGAACAGAACTAGAACAGAACTAGAACAGAACTAGAACAGAACTAGAACAGAACTAGAACAGAACTAGAACAGAACTAGAACAGAACTAGAACAGAACTAGAACAGAACTAGAACAGAACTAGAACAGAACTAGAACAGAACTAGAACAGAACTAGAACAGAACTAGAACAGAACTAGAACAGAACTAGAACAGAACTAGAACAGAACTAGAACAGAACTAGAACAGAACTAGAACAGAACTAGAACAGAACTAGAACAGAACTAGAACAGAACTAGAACAGAACTAGAACAGAACTAGAACAGAACTAGAACAGAACTAGAACAGAACTAGAACAGAACTAGAACAGAACTAGAACAGAACTAGAACAGAACTAGAACAGAACTAGAACAGAACTAGAACAGAACTAGAACAGAACTAGAACAGAACTAGAACAGAACTAGAACAGAACTAGAACAGAACTAGAACAGAACTAGAACAGAACTAGAACAGAACTAGAACAGAACTAGAACAGAACTAGAACTAGAACAGAACTAGAACAGAACTAGAACAGAACTAGAACAGAACTAGAACAGAACTAGAACAGAACTAGAACAGAACTAGAACAGAACTAGAACAGAACTTGAACAGAACTAGAACCTGAACTAGAACCTGAACCTGAAGTAGAATCTGAACCTGAACTAGGACCTGAACTAAATCTTGAACTAGAACCTGAAATAGAACCTAAATTAGAACCTGAAATAGAACCTGAACTAGGACCTGAACTAGAATCTGAATCTGAACTAGGACCTGAACTAGAACCTGAACTAATACCTGAACTAGAAACAGAACTAGAACTGAACTAGAACTGAACAAGAAAATACACTAGTTCAGTTCTATCTGAATTTTGGTTATTTATTTTTGCTTCAAGTTTCAAAATTGCATAAGTAATTAATTTGGAATGTGTTTATGCTTTCACTTTCCCTCTTTCACTTGAATGCAAATTTAGCTAGTTTAATTTAAATTAGAATTTCAAATAAATTCAAGCTTTTGAATAAATTTGGTTAACAGCTTTTCACGCTAAAAAATACACCCCTTTTTTCAAAAATAACCACACATACAGCTCGTTTAGTTAACAAGATTATAAAAATGCACTGAAACGTGCTGTTGTTTCGAAAATAAAAAATTAAAAACTACAAAAAATGGATGCTTTGCTTGGCTTGGCATCTGGTTTTTTCCGAACATTTTCATACAGATACAGGACATTTCATCAACTGTCCATCATTAGTTAAAAAGGAAAAAGTATGAAATGAAAAGTTTGTTTTTTTATATTTCCAGTTAAGCTGCTGCTTCAGGGAAAGGGGTAAATTTCTGACCTTTAATGTTGTGTCTGAGGATTTACACATGTGGGCCAGAGACATGGCTGGTTAGATTTTGTGTGTTTGATTAGAGGTTGATGGTGGTTTTTTTGTCTGTTTAGTAGTTCATGGTATGTTTAGGTGGTGGGTATTTTATGTTTTGATAAAAGGATTGTTATGAGATTGTTGTCTATGATTTTTTGGAATTTATCTAACAAAATTACTTATTCTGTACGCGTAATATATGTTATGTTTACTTTAAATACAGCACAATAAGCTGGTGCTTGAGGATTATTTTTATGTTTGTAAAAAACACAATAGCTAAAGGCTTTCAAATAACAAATATTTTGTTTGAGGCTTTTGTTTGCTTTAGTTGGAGAGCTAAAAATTATTAGATACAAATCTATAAGTTATTAGAAAGCCTAGAATTTTAACCCGTTTTTTAGGGCAAATGTAATAGAAGTTTAAATGATAAAACATGGAAAAAAGCAGCTGTACTAAAACAAATTTCTGCAAAAAAAAAAACGAAAGCAGAAATTTACATTTTGTACTTGACAACATCTGTTTAACATTAAATGCCAAATCATGAGGATGAGATGACTTCATTAACATTTTCTTTAATTAAACAAAAGCCAACAAAAAAAATCACTTTCCTTGATGGTTGCAGCCACCTCGCCATTGTTAAAGTGTAACGAATCTTGGCGTTGCACAAAAAAAAACAGAACCTACACTGGACATAAACTCAGCAGGACTTTTAATGTTGAAAGGAAGAAAAACAAAAAAACAACAGCAATAACAATTATTTACACAGCAGTATAGATGATGACTGAATGGCTGTCTGTATAAATTAATGAATGAATGACTGAGTGAGTGACTGACCACTATCATCTCTAAAACAGAGAGGAACGAATGCACGAACCCCCTTTTTAATAAGTGGAACAAATTCATCAACATTCATTACCCTGAACATGTTGCAACATCACATGAAACAAAAGGGGTTGTCGTCATTAACACACAAAACAGTGTCTCAAACATACATGATGATGTTGATTATCCTTTAAAGAGACCAAGGGATTTTAAAGAGCAAAACGAGACAGAGAGAGTGAGTGAGTAAGTCCGACAACTGTAATATGACACCACTTGTACGCAATAACCAGCCCAATAAAACCAAGTGAAAAAAATAAACTATAATCCTGTTTGCAATACGGTCAGTCAAATGGACAGACTTTTCACAAACTATTTGAACAATTCTAGGTTTGTATGTGTTTTATGTCAACTGACGTCTGTCATAATTAAAATATGACGCGTGTCATATATCCCTCAATACAATACGCTTGATAAACAATAGAGTCAACTTGTATGCATTCAGGTTTTTCCTACTATTTTTTTTTGTTGTTGCTTCCTCTGACGCTTTAACAGAGTGTTAAAAGTAAACGGAAGTTACTGAAATTTTTTCCATACAAAGTAAATTTTTTTCTGTTTCGTTACGGAAAATAAACAATATTTTTTGTTTTTTTGTAGAAATTGCGGAAACATATTTAAACAAAGATGTGGTAGTTTAGCCAGGAAGAGTCAAGTTAAAAAATAATGAATATTAAGGTTGGAATATAAAGACGAAATTTTAAAACTGTACCATTTTTATATTTCGCTGAAAAGAAGATAATTTTAGCTTCAATCGCAGGTATTTTTATACTCCAATTTAACTTCAATCTTATTCCTTTTTATACTCCAATTTTAGCTTCAATCATAGAACTTTTTATAATCCAATTTTAGTTCAAATGTAGGTCTTTTTATCCACTAAATTTAGCTTCAATCGAAAGTCTTTTTATCCATTTATTTTGGCTTCAATCGTAGGTCTTTTTATACTCCAATTTTAGCTTCAATCGTAGGTCTTTTTATACTCCAATTTTAGCTGCAATCTTAGGTCTTTTAATGTTCCAATTTTAACTTCAATCGTAGGTCTTTTAAACTCCAATTTTAGCTTCAATCATGGGACTTTTTATCTACCAATTTTATCTTCAATCTTAGGTCATTTTATCCACCAATTTTTGGTTCCATCATAGGTCTTTTTATAATCCAATTTTAGCTTCAATCGCAGGTCTTTTTATTCTTCAATTCTAGCTTCAATAGAAGGTCTTTTTATACTCCAATTTTAGGCTCAATCGTAGGAATTTTTATCTACCAATTTTGGCTTCAATCTTAGGTCATATGATCCACCAATTTTTGGCTCAATCATAGGTCTTTTTATACTCCAATTTTAGCTTCAATCATAGGTCTTTTAATACTCTAATTTTAGCCTCAATCATAGGACTTTTTATTCTCCAATTTTAGCTTCAATCGCAGGTCATTTTATCCACCAATTTTAGCTTCAATCTTAGGTCTTTTAATATTGCAATTTTAACTTCAATCGTAGGTCTTTTAAACTCCAATTTTAGCTTCAATCATAGGACTTTTTATACTCTATCGTAGGTCCTTTTATCCACCAATTTTTGATTCAATCATAGGTCTTTTTATACTCCAATTTTAGCTTCAATCATAGGTCTTTTTATACTCTAATTTTAGCCTCAATCGTAGGTTCTTTTATCCACCAATTTTTGGCTCAATCATAGGTCTTTTTATACTCCAATTTTAGCTTCAATCATAGGTCTTTCTATACTCTAATTTTAGCCTCAATCGTAGGTCCTTTTATCCACCAATTTTAGCTTCAATCGCAAGTCTTTTTATTCTCCAATTTTAGCTTGACTCGCAGGTCATTTTATCCACCAATTTTTGGTTCAATCATAGGTCTTTTTATACTCCTCAATCGTAGATCTTTTTATACTCAAATTTTAGGCTCAATCGTAGGAATTTTTATCCACCAATTTTGGCTTCAATCTTAGGTCATTTGATCCACCAATTTTTGGCTCAATCATAGGTCTTTTTATACTCCAATTTTAGCCTCAATCGTAGATCTTTTTATTCTCCAATTTTAGCCTCAATCGTAGGTCTTTTTATCCACCAATTTTAGCTTCAATCTTATGTCATTTTATCCACCAATTTTTGGTTCAATTATATGTCTTTTTATACTCCAATTTTAGCTTCATTTGTAAGTCTTTTTATCTACCAACTTTAGCTTCAATTGCAGGTCATTTTATCCGCCAATTTTTGGTTCAATCATAGGCCTTTTTATACTCCAATTTTAGCCTCAATCTTTGGTCTTTTTATCCAACAATTTTAGCTTCAATCGCATTTCATTTCATCCACCAATTTTTGGTTCAATCATAGGCCTTTTTATACTTCAATTTTAGCTTCATTTGTATGTCTTTTTATCCACCAATTTTAGCTTCAATCTTAGGTCATTTTATCCACCAATTTTTGGTTCAATCATAGGTCTTTTTATACTCCAATATTAGCTTCATTTGTAGGTCTTTTTATCCTACAATTTTAGCTTCAATCGCAGGTCTTTTTATCCACCAATTGTAGTTTCAATCGTAGGTCTTTTTATTTTCCAATGTCAGCTTCAATCGTAGGTCTTTTTATACTAAAATTTTAACTTCATTCGTAGGTCTTTTTATTCTCCAATTTTAGCCTCAATCCCAGGTCTTTTTATACTCCAATTTTATTTTCAATCGTAGGTCTTTTTATACTCCAATTTTAACTTTAATCGCGGGTCTGTTTATATTCCAATTTTAGCTTCAATCATAGGTCTATTTATACTCTAATTTTAGCTTCAAACGTAGATCTTTTTATCCACCAATTTTATCTTCAATCGCAGGACTTTTTTTCCACCAATTTTGGCCTCAATCTGAGGTCTTTTTATACTCCAATTTTAGATTCAATCATAGGGTTTTTATACTCCAATTTTAGCTTGAATCGTACGTCTTTTTATTCACCAATTTTAGCTTCAATCGCGGGTCTTTTTGTCCACCAATTTTAACTTCAATATTACGCCTTTTAATCCACCAATTTTAACTTCAATTGTTTTTCTAATTTATGTATGTAGTTACGTTATTTTTTAAAATATTGTTTAATAAATTAATCTTCTTATCCACAAGTTATTAAAACAATTATGTATATGAACCAATTATGAGCTCATAAATAATCTACCTCTTGTGTCAAATTTTGAAATTTGCCATATTTTCATTTCATTTTTACTTTCATTTTCCACGCACCCACATACACATAGTTTCGTTATTAAATGTATAAAATATACAAAATGTGTTGCTATTTGCATTTCAAAACTATAAAAGAAGACAACAGAAAAACAAAACTGTTTGTTTAATTGTACCGCCCAAATGAGGTATTTAAAATTACAAACAACAATTCTCCAAAGCACAGGTGTAATTTAAAAAAAATAAAAAATATGAAGAAACAAAAGAAATATAGAATGTATTCAATGAATGAATACCGCATCATGACTCACTCCTTTACAAAAAATAAACACCTACTTGTTACTCCTCCTTCTGCTCGTCCTGCAGTTCAGTTTAGACTCCTCTCTCCATAATTCTATTCATGATAATTACACATTTATACAGACATCAGACAGCTAAATAATGTTTGTTGTTCGGTTGCATGCCCCTTAGTAGGTGCACAGTGTTCAAAAACAAAGTCATGGTGTTATGTGCGTTTATTAGTGTAAAGACACGCGCTACTTTTCTCCTTAACGCAGTCTATAGAGGATTCACGCTTGTTTTTTTGTTATGTTTAACATTTTCATTGAAAAGAAAAACTGTTTCAAACTACACAGAACAAAAAAGAGCGAGAGTCCTTTTTTTAATGGAAAAAAAAGTTGCAAAAATATTTACATACTTTTTCACATGCATTTAAGTTGGAATGTATGTGTTAATTTTGTATTTGTGTCAGGATGATGTCGTTGCCGCTGCTGTAAATAACTTTAAATTGTGGCATTTTAAGTATAATTATGTCAGTTTGTGTGTCTATTTAGTTTGTTAAATTGTTTGTTGCCTCTCTTACTCACATAAAGACTTTAATTTGTCTGATAGCTGTTTATTAACATCATAAATTGTAATTATTTAGAAACGAAATTTAGCATTTAGTTTGAAAAATTTATAATTATAGGTTTGTTATAGGTTTAGGGATTAGTGTGGGGAAATTAAGATGTCAGAGAAATTAAGAAATAAGGAAATCCAAGGAGTTATAGAAATAGTATAATTTGAAAACCATAAGAAGGCTGTGGAATTTTTGGTATTTTTTTACATCAATTCTAGATCTTTTTATACTTGAATTTTGGCTTCAATCGAAGATATTTTTATACTTGAATTTTAGTAATCTAATTTCAGCTTCAATCGTAGATCTTTTTATTCTTCAATTTTGGCTTCATTCGTAGATCTTTTTATACTTAAATTTTCGCTAAAATCTTAGATCTTTTTATACTTGAATTTTCGCTTCAATCGAAGATCTTTTTATACTTGAATTTTAGCTTCTATCATAGACCTTTTTATACTTGAATTTTAGCTTCAATCATAAACCTTTTTATACTTGAATTTTAGCTTCTATCATAGACCTTTTTATACTTAAATTTTACCTTCAATCATAAACCTTTTTATACTTGAATTTTAGCTTCAATCATAAACCTTTTTATACTTGAATTTTAGCTTCAATCATAAACCTTTTTATACTTGAATTTTAGCTTCAATCGTAGATTTTTTATACTTGAATTTTATCATACAATTTTATATCTTTTTATACTTGAATTTTGGCTTCATTCTAGTTCATTTTATACTTGAATGTTAGCTTCAATCGTGGATCTCTTTATACTTGAATTTTAGCTTCAATCATGGATCTCTTTATACTTGAATTTTAGCTTCAATAGTGGATCTCTTTATACTTGAATTTTAGCTTCAATCGTAGATCTTTGTATACTTGAAATTTAGCTGCAATCATGGACCTCTTTATACTTGAATTATAGCTTAAATCGAAGATCTTTTTATTCTTCAATTTTAGTTTCAATTGTAGATTTTTTAAGCTTGAATTTTAGCTTCAATCGTATATCTTTTTATGCTTGAATTTTAGCTTCAATCGTGGATCTCTTTATACTTGAATTTTAGCTTCAATCGAAAATCTTTTTATTCTTCAATTTTAGTTTCAATCGTAGATCTTTTTATGTATGAATTTTAGTTTCAATCGTATATCTTTTTATGCTTGAATTTTAGCTTCAATCGTATATCTTTTTATGCTTGAATTTTAGCTTCAATCGTGGATCTCTTTATACTTGAATTTTAGCTTCAATCGTTGATCTTTTTATACTTGAATTTTATCATCGAATTTTTATACTTGAATTTTGGTTACATTCGTAGTCAATTTTGTACTTGAATTTTAGCTTCAATCGTAGATCTTTTTATACATGAATTTTAGCTGCAATCATGGATCTCTTTATACTTGAAATTTAGCTGCAATCATGGATCTCTTTATACTTGAATTTTTGCTTAAATCGAAGATCTTTTTATTCTTCAATTTTAGTTTCAATCGTAGATCTTTTTATGCTTGAATTTTAGCTTCAATCGTATATCTTTTTATGCTTGAAGTTTAGCTTCAATCGTGGATCTCTTTATACTTGAATTTTAGCTTCAATCGTGGATCTCTTTATACTTGAATTTTAGCTTCAATCGAGGATCTCTTTATACTTGAATTTTAGCTTCAATCGTAGATCTTTTTATACTTGAAATTTAGCTGCAATCATGGATCTCTTTATACTTGAATTTTAGCTTCAATCGTGGATCTCTTTTTACTTGAATTTTAGCTTCAATCGTAGATGTTTTTATACTTGAATTTTAGCTGCAATCGTGGATCTCTTTATACTTGAATTTTAGCTTCAATCGTAGATCTCTTTATACTTGAATTTTAGCTTCAATCCTAGATCTTTTTATACTTGAATTTTATCATCCAATTTTAGATATTTTTATACGTGAATTTTATCATCCAATTTTAGATCTTTTTATACTTGAATTTTGGCTTCATTCGTAATTAATTTTATACTTGAATTTTAGCTTCAATCGTAGAACTTTTTATACTTGATTTTTGGCTTCATTCGTAGTTAATTTTATACTTGAATTTTAGTTTCAATCGTAGATCTTTTTATACTTGAATTTTAGCTGCAATCATGGATCTCTTTATACTTGAATTATAGCTGCAATCGTGGATCTCTTTGCATTTGAATTTTAGCTTCAATCGTGGATTTCTTTATACTTGAATTTTAGCTTCGATCGTGTATCTCTTTATACTTGAATTTTAGCTTCAATCATGGATCTCTTTATACTTGAATTTTAGCTTCAATCGTGGATCTCTTTGCACTTGAATTTTAGCTTCAATCGTGGATCTCTTTATACTTGAATTTTAGCTTCAATCCTAAAACATTTTATACTTGAATTTCTTCATCCAATTTTATATAATTTTATACTTTAATTTTAGCTGCAATCCTGGATCCTTTTATACTTGAATTTTAACTTCAATCGTAGATCTTTTTATACTTGAATTTTTGCTTAAATCGTAGATATTTTTTACTTCAATATTAGCTTGAATATTAGATCCTTTTATACTTGAATTTTAGCTTCAATCCTAGATCTTTTTATACTAGAATTTTAGCTTCAATTGTAGATCATTTTATTCTTGAATTTTAGCTGCAATCGAACATCTTTTTATACAAGAATTTTCTGAATTCTGATCCCGCTTTACATGATCTTGCTGAGATGATCCTCTTGATTTTTTTTCTCAAATATTAAATTTACTGATAAATCGTTACTTATTTTTAAATTTCTTATTATTTCTTTTCAGGTATGTTGAATCTTTCCTTAATTTAAACCAAACATATTGTAAGTATTTAACGCCCTGGTTTTTTATACACCAAAATTATCTTTACTAAACATAAATAACATATCAGGCAGTTTACTTTTGCTTGATAAATGCTTACCCATTATCTTAATCCTTTTCTTACAAATTGTTTATCAATAAACATTCAAAATTTAAAAAAAAAATCCTGACAAAAAACCTCAAAAGTAACTCCCTACTTTTAAAAAAAAAACAAGATTATAAACACATTTTTTATCTCAAAAGATTAATATCCTGGCAATTTATTTATGTATTAGACGTAAAAAAAACCTAATAACAAATTGTTAGCATGTTTAAGAATCATTGAAAAATGGTTGGAAAATCTTTTAAACATCATCAAGACTGAATGTTTGATACAATTCAGTCATGTAATAAATGAAGGCAACATTAAGATCATGTTACACTTTATTGTACAAGACATCTTGCAACATTGATCATTGTTTTCAACAATCAAATGGAGAGAGAGGGTGACTTTCTGAGACGATCTCTTTGGTTATCTTTGATTTTTCGTTGGTGTGTTACCATTTAGACTTTGATTGATTTCAACATGAACTAAATAGTTTTGAAAAATTGTTTTCGGCTACTGGGCTTTTATGTTCTTTTTTGGAAAATATCGGATTTTTGGTAGAATTTTGTATAGATTTTTTTAAGCAAAATTTGGTGTTGATTTGGGGTAATCTATCAAAGATTTGTAACGGTTTATTTGAAATCGGTTTGGGAATTTTATTAAATTTAAAAAGACTTAGATTTATTTAAGACATTTAATTGTAACAAGATAAATTGCCAAATTCATTATCAAATTTGAAATTTGTTGAAGGATTTTAAAACCAAAGTTTGAAAGCAACATCAAAAAATTTACATCAAATTTTAAAAAAAAAACTCAAAGCTTTCAATATTTTCGATTTTTTTTATTTTATTAACAAAATCGTTAACCTACTTTTTAAAAAATGATATCACTTTTAGCCTAAAATTATATTTTTTTTATTTATAAAAATTCTACTACTTTAACCCCTACAAATATCACTTGAAAATTATTTTTTTTTTAAGAATTTCACAAATAAATTTAATGTTGTCATGCTTTATTAACGTCCCGCTAAAGGAAAATAATAAATAATTTCTATGAAAAAAAAGAAAAAACTAATAAAGTTACTTAAAAATGTTTGTTAAACTGTCAAAGTGTCTGAAACAAAATTTGTTCTCCTCTATTTTGGAAATGTATGAAAAATTTTATTGTTGTTTTGCAACAACCCTTGTTCACTAAAAATTGCTTGCAATTTTAAAGACGTTTTCGCAAACATTTTGCTAATAATGTTCGCTTAAATCAAATGAACTTTAACCCACAACTAATACATGTTATTTAGATGTAGAGCAACATGAAATGGAATAAAACCACCCTGGTATTCCTTTTAAAAGATTAATTTTTTTTATTAAAAAAATGGCAGATAATTTTTAGTAATTTTTTTTGGGTGTAACTGTGATATTTTTTAAGAAAAAAAGCATTGAAAATTATGAGAAAATGTTTTATTTATCAAGAAAAGGTACAAAAAATAAGTCCAATTAATTTCATTACAACCCAAATTCATTGAAATCATAAAAATTATAAAAACTTATTAATTATGCCGGAAAAAAACCAACAAGTTTTACTTGAATTTTAGGTCTTTTTATAATAAAATTTTAGCTTCAATCATAGGTCGTTTTATACTCCAATTTTAGCTTCAATTGTGGGTCTTTTTATACTCCAACTTTAGCTTCAATGTACATCTTTTAATAATACAATTTTAGCTTTAGTCATAGGTCTTTTTATACTCCAATTTTATATTCAATCGTAGGTCTTTTTGTACTCAATTTTGGCTTCAATCTTAGGTCTTTTTATACTCCAATTTTACCTTCAATCGTAGGTCTTTTTATATTCCAATTTTGGCTTCAATCCCAGGTCTATTTATACTCCAATTTTAGCTTCAATCGTAGATCTTTTTATACTCTAGTTTTAGCTTCAATCTTAGGTCTATTTATACTTAAATTTTAGCTTGAATCGTAGGTATTTTTATCCACCAATTTTAACTTCAATTGTAGGTCTTTTTATGCTCTAGTTTTATCTTCAATCTTAGGTCTTTTTATACTCCAATTTTGGCTTCAATCGTAGTTCTTTTTATACTCCAATTTTAGCTTCAATCGTAGGTCTTTTTATAATCTACTTTATACTTCAATTTTAGCTTGAATCGTAGGTTTTTTTATCCACCAATTTTAACTTCAATTGTAGGTCTTTTTATACTCTAGTTTTATCTTCAATCTTAGGTCTTTTTATACTCCAATTTTAGCTTCAATCGTAGGTCTTTTTATGGTTCAATCATAGGTCTTTTTATACTCAAATTTTAGCTTCAATCTTAGGCCTTTTTATTCTCCAATTTAAATTTCAATCGTAGGTCTTTTTATACTCCAAATTTAGCTTCAATCTTAGACCTTTTTAATCTCTAATTTTAGCTTCAGGTAGGTAGGCTTCAGTAGGTATTTTTATTCTCCAATTTTAGCTTCAAGCGTACGACTTTTTATATTCCAATTTTAGCTTCAGTCATAGGTCTTTTAGTACTCCAATTTAAGCTTCAATTGTGGGTCTTTTTATACTCCAATTTTAGCTTCAATCTTAGTCCTTTTTATACTACAATTTTAGCTTCAATCGTAGGTCTTTTTATTAACTAATTTTAGCTTTAATCGTAGGTCTTTTTATACTCCAATTTCAGCTTCAATCTTAGGTCTTTTTATACTCCAATTTCAGCTTCAATCGTAGGTGTTTTTATACTCCAATTTTAGCTTCTATCATAGGTCTTTTTATATTCCAATTTTAGCTTCAATTGTAGGTCTTTTAATACTCCAATTTTAGCTTCAATCGTAGGTCTTTTTATACTCCAATTCTAGCTCCAATCGTAGGTCTTTTTATATTCCAATTTTAGCTTCAATCGTAGGTCTTTTTATACTCCAATTTTAGCTTCAATTTCAGGTCTTTTTATATTCCAATTTTAGCTTCAATCGTAGGTATTTTTATATTCTAATTTTGGCTTCTATATCAGGCCTTTTTATATTCCAATTTTAGCTTCAGTCGTAGGTCTTTATATATTCCAATTTTTGCCTCAATCCTAGGTCTTTTTATACTCGAATTTTAGCTTTAATCCCAGGTCTTTATATACTCCAATTTTAGGTTCAATCGTAGGTCTTTTTATATTCTAATTTTGGCTTCTATATCAGGTGTTTTTAGATTCCAGTTTTAGCTTCAATCGTAGGTCTTTTTATACTCCAATTTTAGCCTCAATCCCAGGTCTTTTTATACTCCAATTTTAGCTTCATTCGTAGGTCTTTTTATATTCTAATTTTGGCTTCTATCTCAGGCCTTTTTATACTCCAATTTTAGCTTCATTCGTAGGTCTTTTTATATTCTAATTTTGGCTTCTATCTCAGGCCTTTTTATACTCCAATTTAAGCTTCAATTGAAGGTATTTTTATACTCCAATTTTAGCTACAATCATAGGTCTTTCTATACTAAAATTTTAGCTTCATGTAGGTCTTTTTTACTCCAATTTTAGGTGCATTCGTAGGTCTTTTAATACTCAAATTTTAGCTTCATTTTTATACTCCAATTTTAACTTCAATCGTAGATAGGTCCTTTTATTCTTCAATTTTAGCTCCAATCGTAAGTCTTTTTATCCACCAATTTTAGCTGCATTCGTAGGTCTTTTAATACTCCAATTTTAACTTCATTTGTGGGTCTTTTTATACTCCAATTTTAGCCTCAATCCCAGGTCTTTTTATACTCCAATTTTAGCTTCAATCGTAGGTCTTTTTATACTCAAATTTTAGCTTCAATCTTAGGCCTTTTTATTCTTTAATTTAAGGTCCTATCGTAGATCTTTTTATACTCCAATTTTAGCTTCAATCTTAGGCCTTTTTAATCTCCAATTTTAGCTTCAATCATACATCTTTTAATAATCCAATTTTAGCTGCAATCGTAGGTTTTTTATACTCCAACTTTAGCTTCAATCGAAGGTCCTTTAATACTTCAATTTTATTTTCAATCGTAGGTCTTTTTATACTCCAATTTTATATTCAATCGTAGGTCTTTTTATACTCCAATTTTAGCTTCAAACGTAGGTCTTTTTGTACTCAATTTTGGCTTCAATCTTAGGTCTTTTTATACTCCAATTTTACCTTCAATCGTAGGTCTTTTTATATTCCAATTTTGGCTTCAATCCCAGGTCTATTTATACTCCAATTTTAGCTTCAATCGTAGATCTTTTTATACTCTAGTTTTAGCTTCAATCTTAGGTCTATTTATACTTAAATTTTAGCTTGAATCGTAGGTATTTTTATCCACCAATTTTAACTTCAATTGTAGGTCTTTTTATGCTCTAGTTTTATCTTCAATCTTAGGTCTTTTTATACTCCAATTTTGGCTTCAATCGTAGTTCTTTTTATACTCCAATTTTAGCTTCAATCGTAGGTCTTTTTATAATCTACTTTATACTTCAATTTTAGCTTGAATCGTAGGTTTTTTTATCCACCAATTTTAACTTCAATTGTAGGTCTTTTTATACTCTAGTTTTATCTTCAATCTTAGGTCTTTTTATACTCCAATTTTAGCTTCAATCGTAGGTCTTTTTATACTCCAATTTTAGCTTTTTTATTCTCCAATTTATGGTTCAATCATAGGTGTTTTTATACTCCAATTTTATATTCAATCGTAGGTCTTTTTATACTCCAATTTTAGCTTCAAACGTAGGTCTTTTTATAGTCCAATTTTGGTTTCTATCTCAGGACTTTTTATACTCCAATTTTAGCTTCAATCGTAGGTCTTTTTATACTCTAGTTTTAGCTTCAATCTTAGGTCTATTTATACTTCAATTTTAGCTTGAATCGTAGGTCTTTTTATCCACCAATTTTAACTTCAATCGTAGGTCTTTTTATACTCTAGTTTTATCTTCAATATTAGGTCTTTTTGTATTCCAATTTTGGCTTCAATCGTAGATCTTTTTATATTCCAATTTTGGCATCAATCCCAGGTCTATTTATACTCCATTTTTAGCTTCAATCGTAGATCTTTTTATACTCTAGTTTTAGCTTCAATCTTAGGTCTATTTATACTTCAATTTTAGCTTGAATCTTAGGTCTTTTATCCACCAATTTTAACTTCAATTGTAGGTATTTTTATGCTCTAGTTTTATCTTCAATCTTAGGTCTTTTGATACTCCAATTTTGGCTTCAATCATAGGTCTTTTTATACTCCAATTTTAGCTTCAATCGTAGGTCTTTTTATAATCTACTTTATACTTCAATTTTAGCTTGAATCGTAGGTTTTTTATCCACCAATTTTAACTTTAATTGTAGGTCTTTTTATACTCTAGTTTTATCTTCAATCTTAGGTCTTTTTATACTCCAATTAAAGTTTCAATCGTAGGTATTTTTATACTCCAAATTTAGCTTCATTTGTAGGTATTTTTTAGCTTCAAGCGTACGACTTTTTATATTCCAATTTTAACTTCAGGCATAGGTCTTTTAGTACTCCAATTTCAGCTTCAATCGTAGGTGTTTTTATACTCCAATTTTAGCTTCTATCGTAGGTCTTTTTATACTCCAATTTTAGCTTCAATCCCGGGTCTTTTTATATTCCAATTTTGGCTTCTATCTCAGGCCTTTTTATATTCCAATTTTAGCTTCAGTCATAGGTCTTTTAGTACTCCAATTGTGGGTCTTTTTATACTCCAATTTTAGCTTCAATCTTAGTCCTTTTTATACCACAATTATAGCTTAAATCGTAGGTCTTTTTATACTCCAATTTTAGCCTCAATCCCAGGTCTTTTTATACTCCAATTTTATTTTCAATCGTAGGTCTTTTTATTCTCCAATTTTAGCTTCAATCGAAAGTCCTTTAATACTTCAATTTTTACTCCAGTCGTAGGTCTTTTTATACTCCAATTTAATGTTCAATCGTAGATCTTTTTATACTCCAATTTTAGCTTCAATCGTAGGTCTTTTTATTCTCCAATTTAAGGTTCAATCGTAGGTTTTTTTATACTCAAATTTTAGCTTCAATCTTAGGCCTTTTTATGTTCCAATTTTAGCTTCAATCTTAGGCCTTTTTATGTTCCAATTTTAACTTCAATCCCAGGTATTTTTATACTCCAGTTTTAGCTTCAATCCCAGGACTTTTTATACTCCAATTTTAGCTCCAATCGTAGGTCTTTTTATACTCCAATTTTAGCTTCAATCCCAGGTCTTTTTATACTCCAATTTAAGCTTCAATTGAAGGTATTTTTATACTCCAATTTTAGCTGCAATCATAGGTCTTTCTATACTAAAATTTTAGCTTGATTGTAGGTCTTTTTTACTCCAATTTTAGGTGCATTCGTAGTACTTTTAATACTCAAATGTTAGCTTCATTTGTAGGTCTTTTTATACTCCAATTTTAACTTCAATCGTAGATAGGTCCTTTTATTCTTCAATTTTAGCTTCAATCGTAGGTCTTTTTATCCACCAATTTTAGCTGCATTCGTAGGTCTTTTAATACTCCAATTTTAACTTCATTTGTGGGTCTTTTTATACTCCAATTTTAGCTTCATTTGTAGGTCTTTTTATACTCCAATTTTAGCTTCAATCTTAGGCCTTTTTAATCTCCAATTTTAGCTTCATTTGTAGGTATTCTCCAATTATAGCTTCAATCGTACGACTTTTTATATTCCAATTTTAGCTTCAGTCATAGGTCTTTTATACTCCAATTTTAGCTTCAGTGATATGTCTTTTAATACTCCAATTTTAGCTTCAATTGTTGGTCTTTTTGTTCTCGAATTTTAGCTACAATCGTAAGTCTTTTTAAACTCCAGTTTTAGCATCAATCGTAAGTCTTTTTAAACTCCAGTTTTAGCATCAATCGCAGGTCTTTTTATACTCCAATTTTAGCTGCAAGCGTATGTCTTTTTATACTCTAATCGTAGGTCTTTTTATACTCCAATTTTAGCATAAATTTTCTCTCTTTTCTTTCAATTTAAAGTTCTCGACCTCTATAAAAAAAATCGCTTTATAATATGTTCAGAATTAATTTGTAAATGTTAGAAACTTTGAAGTATTTACTTGTACCTTGTACCTTGATCAGTTTAAGACTACTGTAGCTTTTTCTATGTTGAAATTTAAGATATATTTACTTAATAATCTGAAGCCTATAATATAACTATATCTCTGTTATTCCAATTATGCTTCGAATTTTGGTGAAAAACTCTAGATCTTATTCACGATTTTTTTACATACTGAAATGTCGAAATTTTCTGGAAGTGTCTGACTTTAGTTATTCATATCTTTTGAAAATAAAGTCGGATTTTATTGATTTATGTAACATTTGAAAGGTTATTGTTTCCTCTTTAAATTGCTTATTAAAAAACTTAATATATTTATAATTATTTATAAAATTATTGTGGCAAACGATGAAATTGTTTTTTAGTAAATTCCTGGTGATCATATATGTTCCACTGTGAAGCTCTACTACATCCTCTTATGTGCTTCAACTTATGATCTCTTACCAGACACACATTCTGTAACTTGATATTCCAAGTTTTTTTTTTGACTCAAAGTTCCGAAAAATTCGCGATTTTATTCACTAGTTTTTATTGTCGAAAATTGTAGAAAATTTGTTGGTTGCTTTAGTTATCATTTGAAAATTATGCTGGAATTTATTGATTTCAGAAAAAAAATTGTATCTTCTGTAAGGTTAACTCTTTATTTAATAAACAAAGATTTTTTAGAACACTAGTTGAAGGTTTTAAAAAATTCGCGATTTTATTCACGATTTTTTTTATTTTTTGAAGACAAACAATTTCTTAAAGGGTTAACTTCTCGCCTTAATAACTTTTTAAGCTAAAGTCCAATTTCATTGATTTAAGAAGTATTTGAAGGGTGATTTCATCCTCTTTAAAAACCTTAAATAGAAAATATTATAATCAGAAATTTTCAGATCAATTTTAAATGTTTTGAAGGAAAAATTATTTGTTTCTGTTCAAATCTGCAACCTATTTATTTAGATGCTAACTAAATAGTTCACAAATTGAGGAAATTTTAATTTAAAATTTATTATATTTTTCCTATTCTTGTTTGAAATTCTTCATAAAATGTTTTAAATATTTAAAATTTATGTCTATTTATTTGCTGTACAAAAATTTCTTCATCTTTTATATGGTTTCCTTATGCAGTCCCCATTATATTTGTCCTGTATTAAGACATGTTCAAATATTTGTTTTTTCTTTTCCTTTTTACAAAAATTTATGCAACCATATGCAAATCTTTACAAACTGACCACATACAATTGTCATTTTCAAATTGTCTTACAGAACTTCTTTAAGGGTGGCTTTCTTTTTTTTTTGTTGAATTGTGAAATTCTTTTCTCTACTAGTCTTTGGGCAAATATTGAAATGTGTGGTATTTGAGGCAAATAAGTATTGAGTACAAGATGTTGTCTATACAGGCAAAAACTTAAAGTAAATATTGGCTGGAATCAAAGAATACAAAAAAGGGAACAAATGTGCCACAACATCATGAAATAAACACAAGACGATTTGCAAATATTTTTACAATCCGTTGGCTGCTTTTTGGTTAAAAATAAGCAGAGAATACTGAATGATTTAAAATATTAAAACGGCTTAGACACAGAAAATAATGCAAATAATGGAAAACAAAATCAATACGGTAGATGTGTTAAAGGAAACAATAGAAATTTACATGTTTCTTTCCCAAATCCCCCTATTTTGACTGTTAAGGGATTACAAAATGTAAAACATATTTTCTTTTTTGCATAAGACCCAGCCAATATTGTTCATAAATAAGGATGAAAATTAAAGTGTTGCAAAATTAAAGTTAATTTAAAATAAACACAGAGATTTGAACAAAAATCAGCTTAAAAGAGAAATATGTTTGGCCAGCAGCTGCTGCTTAAGACTTTAAAAACATTTTCCAAAACAATTTTCAAAATTATTCCAAATTTGTTAATCTTTTTTTATTTTAGAAATATTGCTTTAATTTTCTCACGTTTTTTAACCGAAAACTGTCATATATTTCCTTACAACAACCCTTCAATTTTGTTGTCAATTAAAATATTTTTTTGGGAAAATAAATAATTCATAACCTTTCCTGCTCATTAATAATTGCAACAATCTAATTTTTGCCATATTTTCCTTTTAATCAAGCATGAAAGGATTAAAATTTTAAGCATAAAATTATTTGGCAGAAATTTTTGCAAGAAATTTGCTAAAATCTCAAAGAATCCTCATCATAATTGCATGTTGTGTAACAAATTCAGGAATTGCATGCACAGCAGTTTTAAAACAATACAACATGACATAATTATTAGTTTGCACATCCTTTTTTCTTTGGCAGAAAGGGATGACTAAAGGAAATCCTTTCTGTGTGTTCATTTTCTTGAAGGGTTCTTTATGTTTTCTTTTTTTTTTTGCAAACAAAATAACAAGAAACATGAAATAATTTTGCTCAATAATGACACACGACATTTTCCTTGGTTGTAATAAAGATGATGCTGTGAAATTGTGCAACATTAATGGTGGCAAATTTTAAAGTAAAAATTTGCCACGGTAAAGGTGTGAAGTAATTGAGAAATAAGGACAACTAAAGATGAATGAAATTCTTTGCTGAAAAATAAAGTTCTAGTTCAGTTCTAGTTCTAGTTCAGTTCTAGTTCAGTTCTAGTTCAGTTCTAGTTCAGTTCTAGTTCAGTTCTAGTTCAGTTCTAGTTCAGTTCTAGTTCAGTTCTAGTTCAGTTCTAGTTCAGTTCTAGTTCAGTTCTAGTTCAGTTCTAGTTCAGTTCTAGTTCAGTTCTAGTTCAGTTCTAGTTCAGTTCTAGTTCAGTTCTAGTTCAGTTCTAGTTCACTTCTAGTTCAGTTCTAGTTCAGTTCTAGTTCAGTTCTAGTTCAGTTCTAGTTCAGTTCTAGTTCAGTTCTAGTTCAGTTCTAGTTCAGTTCTAGTTCAGTTCTAGTTCAGTTCTAGTTCAGTTCTAGTTCAGTTCTAGTTCAGTTCTAGTTCAGTTCTAGTTCAGTTCTAGTTCAGTTCTAGTTCAGTTCTAGTTCAGTTCTAGTTCAGTTCTAGTTCAGTTCTAGTTCAGTTCTAGTTCTAGTTCAGTTCTAGTTCAGTTCTAGTTCAGTTCTAGTTCAGTTCTAGTTCAGTTCTAGTTCAGTTCTAGTTCAGGTTCTAGTTCAGTTCTAGTTCAGGTTCTAGTTAAGGTTTTAGTCCAGGTTCTAATTCATGTTCTAGTTCAGGTTCTAGTAAAGTTTACTGTTTTATGTTTTCAAAAATATTGAATTTTATTAAAATTTGAATTGTTATTGATCAAATATTAAGAACAAAACTATTTCGCCTTAAAGCTCTCAATAGCTTGCCTTCCATGGCCTTGTTGCTATTATTATTTTGCTACAATATAATGATTTATATGAATGTCAAGATATTTATTTACAATATTTTTTTATTTATTCTATAAATAAATTGTTTATTTGTAATGAAATTTTTAACATGTAACAACCATTAAGAATTTGTTTATACTCGTACTTGGTATAATTTCGTAAATTGTTTCTCTTTTGTATTTTATTTTATTGTAATCAAGGCAATTTAACGTTTGATGAACTTTCTTTCAGCCGCAAGCAAAAAAAAGACATTATTATTTGTAAATGTAAAACACGCAAAACATTTTGCATTAATGATGTTTATTTATTGTAAATATTTAATGATAGAAAAGATTAAGAAATTTTGGGGCAGAAATAGTAACAACTAAAACAGAGAATTCAATATATTTGGACTGAAAAAAAATCCGAAATTGATTGAGGCTGAGAATAAGTCGTTTAATAGAAACCCTTAACTTTTGGTAAAAATAGGGGTCTATGAATTTTCCGGTTACCAGACACTTGTCTATATTTTGAACATTCTTGATAACCGCTAAAACGATTTTTATATGTTTTCCGGAGTCATTTTCTCTATAGCTGTTTATCTTTAAAGTAGGGTATCGTGTAAATATTTACAATTTTGATTTTCTGTATTGTTTCTATTTGTTGTTGCTCCCTCAAATACAAAAATAAACAAATATTTATGAATGAATATGTAAATCAAATTATGAATATCAAGGTTCAATTTCTGTTGTTGTAAATTTTATATTGAACTTGAAACGTTTCAATTTGAATGAAATTGAAAATACAAATTTAAATTGTTTACTTTAACACACAATTCCACAAAAAATATGATTTATACCATAAACAGGCCATAATAAGTAACACATGGATATTACAAAGAAAATCTATCAAGATTTTCTTTGATATTTTGAGATCAAGGGAAATGTCAAGACATTCGAACAAGTAATTTGTTTATACAAAGTCTCCAAAATAATGAATACTACAATATTGATTTGTAAAGAAATTAATATTAAGATTAAACATATTTAAAAGCAAAATTACTTGATTTTTAAGAAATAATTCTCTTGTTTACAAAGTAAATGAACTAGAAGTAGAACCTGAACTAGAATTGAACTGAACTAGAACTGAACTAGAACTGAACTAGAACTGAACTAGAACTGAACTAGAACTGAACTAGAACTGAACTAGAACTGAACTAGAACTGAACTAGAACTGAACTAGAACTGAACTAGAACTGAACTAGAACTGAACTAGAACTGAACTAGAACTGAACTAGAACTGAACTAGAACTGAACTAGAACTGAACTAGAACTGAACTAGAACTGAACTAGAACTGAACTAGAACTGAACTAGAACTGAACTAGAACTGAACTAGAACTGAACTAGAACTGAACTAGAACTGAACTAGAACTGAACTAGAACTGAACTAGAACTGAACTAGAACTGAACTAGAACTGAACTAGAACTGAACTAGAACTGAACTAGAACTGAACTAGAACTGAACTAGAACTGAACTAGAACTGAACTAGAACTGAACTAGAACTGAACTAGAACTGAACTAGAACTGAACTAGAACTGAACTAGAACTGAACTAGAACTGAACTAGAACTGAACTAGAACTGAACTAGAACTGAACTAGAACTGAACTAGAACTGAACTAGAACTGAACTAGAACTGAACTAGAACTGAACTAGAACTGAACTAGAACTGAACTAGAACTGAACTAGAACTGAACTAGAACTGAACTAGAACTGAACTAGAACTGAACTAGAACTGAACTAGAACTGAACTAGAACTGAACTAGAACTGAACTAGAACTGAACTAGAACTGAACTAGAACTGAACTAGAACTGAACTAGAACTGAACTAGAACTGAACTAGAACTGAACTAGAACTGAACTAGAACTGAACTAGAACTGAACTAGAACTGAACTAGAACTGAACTAGAACTGAACTAGAACTGAACTAGAACTGAACTAGAACTGAACTAGAACTGAACTAGAACTGAACTAGAACTGAACTAGAACTGAACTAGAACTGAACTAGAACTGAACTAGAACTGAACTAGAACTGAACTAGAACTGAACTAGAACTGAACTAGAACTGAACTAGAACTGAACTAGAACTGAACTAGAACTGAACTAGAACTGAACTAGAACTGAACTAGAACTGAACTAGAACCTGAACTAGAACTTGAACTAGAACCTGAACCTGAACTAGAACCTGAACTAGAACCTGAACTAGAACCTGAACTAGAACTAGAACCTGCTGAACTAGAACTAGAACCTGCTGAACTAGAACTAGAACCTGCTGAACTAGAACTAGAACCTGAACTAGAACCTGAACTAGAACCTGAACTAGAACATGAACTAGAACCTGAACTAGAACCTGAACTAGAACCTGAACTAGAACCTGAACTAGAACATGAACTAGAACCTGAACTAGAACCTGAACTAGAACCTGAACTAGAACTGAACTAGAACTGAACTAGAACCTGAACTAGAACCTGAACTAGAACCTGAACTAGAACTGAACTAGAACTGAACTAGAACTAATCTAGAACTGAACTAGAACTGAACTAGAACTGAACTAGAACTGAACTAGAACTGAACTAGAACTGAACTAGAACTGAACTAGAACTGAACTAGAACTGAACTAGAACTGAACTAGAACTGAACTAGAACTGAACTAGAACTGAACTAGAACTGAACTAGAACTGAACTAGAACTGAACTAGAACTGAACTAGAACTGAACTAGAACTGAACTAGAACTGAACTAGAACTGAACTAGAACTGAACTAGAACTGAACTAGAACTGAACTAGAACTGAACTAGAACTGAACTAGAACTGAACTAGAACTGAACTAGAACCTGAACTAGAACTTGAACTAGAACCTGAACCTGAACTAGAACCTGAACTAGAACCTGAACTAGAACCTGAACTAGAACTAGAACCTGCTGAACTAGAACTAGAACCTGCTGAACTAGAACTAGAACCTGAACTAGAACCTGAACTAGAACCTGAACTAGAACATGAACTAGAACCTGAACTAGAACCTGAACTAGAACCTGAACTAGAACCTGAACTAGAACATGAACTAGAACCTGAACTAGAACCTGAACTAGAACCTGAACTAGAACTGAACTAGAACTGAACTAGAACCTGAACTAGAACCTGAACTAGAACCTGAACTAGAACCTGAACTAGAACTGAACTAGAACTGAACTAGAACTAATCTAGAACTGAACTAGAACTGAACTAGAACTGAACTAGAACTAATCTAGAACTAAACTAGAAATTGACCTAAAACATTAATATTTGTTCGCTTTAAATTTAAATTCGTTGTAACTGTTTTCTGTAACATGAAACAGTGTCCCTTCAATTTTGCAATAAACTTTCAACTTTGTCATTTTGTTAATCTGACATTATATACATCTTAAAATCTTAAATTACTTGAGTAATTCATAAAAGCTTGCATCATTTTTCTTCTGTATTTTCTATAAATTTTAAATCATTAATCAAATCATATTAAGTCACCCCCATTCAAATGACAACATCTGGTGAATAATTGAATTTGAATACAAAACGACAACAATATTCAGAAATAATATAAAAAATCCATCAATGGCTTGTAATTTGTTTAAATTTAACGAATATTTTCAAACGCTGTTGTTTTATTTTTTTGTTTTTGTTTACAATCAAAATAACAGAAGTAAGTATGTATGTATTGTTTTTGTTTTTATTTTTATACCCTACACCACCATAGTGGGGAGGGTATTATGCGTTTGTGCAGATGTTTGTAACGCCCAAAAATATTAGTCTAACACCCACCTTAAAGTATACCGATCGACTTAGAATCATTTTCTGAGTCGATTAAGCGATGTCCGTCCGTCCGTCCGTCTGGTTGGCTGGCTGTCCATGTAAACCTTGTGCGCAGAGTACAGGTCGCAATTTTGCAGATATCTCGATCAAATTTGGTACATATTATTTTTTCGGCTCAAGGACCAAGCCTATTGAAACTGGCTGAAATCGGTCCACTATTTCACCTAGCCCCCATACGAATGTCCTCCCGAAATTGGACTTTATCGGTCATAAATGTTTAATTTATATATGTATCTCCACAAATTCCGCTCCAAATAAGTTTTATATACACAAAATTCATGTCACCAAATTTTGTTACGATCGGTCCATAATTAGTCATAGCTCCCATATAGACCCGCTTCCGAAAATCACTTTAACGTGCATAAATCGCTTAAAAATGTTGGTAAACACACAAAATTCAACATAGTTAACTTTAATATAGACATAAATCACATGACCTAATTTCATGGTGATCGGTCCATAATTGGTCATAGCCCCCATATAAGGCCCACTTCCGAAAATCACTCAAAAATACAAATTATTGAAATTTTAAAAGAAAATTTTTTTTGCTCTTTTACTTAGTGTAGGGTATTCTATGGTCGGGCTTGACCGACCATACTTTCTTACTTGTTTTATATTTTATTTGTTAGCGCTCTCAAATGACGTACTTTAGCTGTCATATTTGACACTTCAAAATTTGTTTTTATTTAAAAAAAAAACAAATTTCTAATAGGAAGTATATTGTTTGAGTACTTGCAAATATAATTAAATACCAAACAGAAGCTAAAGTTGGGAGTAAAGTAAAGTATAAAAAAAGGAAACGTAAAAAACACATTAAGGCCACTTCTATGTTATTTGTGGGCTACACAAAATAACGTAAGTGTTAAAGGAAGTTGGTGACAGTGGCACAAAAAACCACCCTCATTAGTTGAAAAGCTTTCAAATATTTCAAAATATTTTACTTAGAACTTAACAACAGATGTATTGGGTTGTTTTATGTATGTTTAGATTTGTTCCTGAGTCCAGGTTTTGCGGTATGGATGCTGATTTGACATTTTCCTTTACAATTCACTGCATATTTTAATTACATATTCGTATGCAGCATATTGTTATTTTTTTTTTTAATTAAAAAAGAGTGTATTTACATTTAATATGAGTATGATACAATATTGTATGACTCACACTTTCTCTGTGTCTGTGATGGTGGCTGTCTGTCATTTTGCCAAGTCAAGTGGAAATAATGATTTATACATATTTTTTTTTTTCATTTTTATTTGGGTGTCATGAAAATGTGATGACGTTTAAAAGGGGTGCATTATGAAATTATGGGGATTATAACAATATTGTCATAGATATTAGTGAAGTAGGAAACGATTTGTTGGTTACACAGGACTAACTGACAGGATTTGTAATTGAATTTTGTATATTATTGACTCCATGTGAATATACAGAATTTACATTTTTTTAATTTGCGAGATATGGGTATTGCGGTTCAGAAGTGGTGATTTTGACTTTATTATTTTATCAAAATTTTCTGTAATTTACTTGAGGTAAACAATGTCAACAATGATGTAAAGAATTAAAATTTATTTTACTTGTTTATAGATATATTTTAATAATCCTAGAAAGCGAAAAATCAATTGTTTACCTACTGTTTACACCATGTAAAATATTCAAAAAATTACGCAAACCTGTATAATTTTATAAAAATTTTAATAAAATGTTTCATAATTAGCTACTTTATTATAGCATTGTTTACATGAGGTAAATAGAGTAAAAATTTTATTAAATTTCAAAATTTATTTTTTTAACTTTTTTATTTTTATCAACATTTTCTGTCATTTACTTGAGATAAACAGTGTAAACAATGATGTAAAGAATTAAAATTTATTTTACTTGTTTATAGATATATTTTAATAATCATAGAAAGCTAAAAATTAATTGTTTACCTATTGTTTACACCATGTAAAATATTAAAAAAATGACGCAAACCTGTATAATTTTATAAAAATCGTAATCAAATGTTTCATAATTAGCTACTTTATTATTATAGCATTGTTTACATGGGGTAAATAGAGTAAAAAATTCATAAAATTTCAAAATTTTATTTTTTTTAACTTTTTATTTTTATCAAAATTTTCTGTAATTTACTTGAGCAAAACCATGAAAACAATGATGTAAAGAATTAAAATTTAGTTTACTTGTTTATAGATAAATTTTAATAATCATAGAAAGGGAAAAATCAATTGTTTACCTATTGTTTACATTATGTAAACTATTACAATTATGGCCTAAAAATGTATAATTTTATACAAATTTTAATAAAATGTTTCAAAATTACTTACTTAACTGTTATTGCATTATTTACATAAGGTAAATAATGTAAAACATTTATTAAATTTCAAAATTTTATTTTTTAATTTTTATAAAAAAATTTTGTAATTTACTTGAGGTAAACAAAGATGTAAAGAATTAAAATTTATTTTACTTGTTTATAGTTATATTTTAAAAATCGAATAATCAATTGTTTACATTATGTAAAATATTACAAATATTTCCTTAAAATGTATAATTTTATAAAAATCTTAATAAAATGTTACTTAACTATTATTGCATTATTTACATGAGATAAAAAATTTCAAAATTTCTTTCATTTTCAAAATTTTATTTTTTTTTTAATTTTTAGAAATTTTTTAAAACTTTTAAAATAATAATCATGTGTCTGGTGTAAAGAATGTCTTTACATAAGGTAAACAATGTAACGTATTTACTAAAATGTGTATTTATATGTATATATTATAAGACTTTACATGATTTTTTATTATTAATTTCTGTTTAAGATTTATTCGAACTTTTTACATTATTTACATAATGTAAATTATGCAAAATTACACCATGTAAACAATGTAAAAAATTATATAAAATATACAAAATTCTACAATTCGTATCATTGAATTTTTTTAAAACCATTTTTGGCTATAAATCATTTATTTACCCATTGTTTACATAATGTAAACAATATCAAAAACCATAAAAATCTATAAAAATTAACATTATTTGCAATTATATTAATTGGCTGAATTTAATTCCTACTTTTTACTTTATTTACATAAGGTAAACTATGTAAAGAATTCACTAAATTCATATTATAAGAATTTACATGGTTTTTTATTATTAACTTAAGTTTTTTACATAATGTAAATTATGTAAACAATGTAAATATTCATATAAAATATGCAAAATTCTATAATTATTTTCATTGAACTTTTGTAAAACCATTTTTGGCTATAAATCATTTATTTACCTATTGTTTACATAATGTAAACAGTGTCAAAAACAAGAAAAAACTATTAAAATGAAAACTATTTGCAGTTATATTAATTGGCTGAATTTATTTCCAACTTTTTACATTATTTACATAAGGTAAACAATGTAAAGAATTCACTAAATTATGTATTTGTATTCAATATTATTATAGTTTACATGCTTTTTATTATTAACTTCTGTTTAAGATTTATTAAAAGTTTTTACATAATGTAAATTATGTAAACAATGTAAATATGTATATAAAATATACTAAATTCTATAAAAATTTCCATTGAACTTTTGTAAAACCATTTTTGGCTATAAATCATTTATTTACCTATTGTTTACATAATGTAAACATTATCAAAAAGAAGATAAAACTATAAAAATTAACATTATTTGCAGTTGTTTCAAATGGCTGAATTTATTTGCAACTTTTTACATTATTTACACAAGGTAAACAATGTAAAGAATTCACTAAATTATGTATTTGTATTCAATATTGTAATATTTTACATGATTTTTAT
The DNA here is from genome assembly GCF_958450345.1 of Calliphora vicina. Taxonomy (NCBI): domain Eukaryota; kingdom Metazoa; phylum Arthropoda; class Insecta; order Diptera; family Calliphoridae; genus Calliphora; species Calliphora vicina. Next base: position 129,376,810 of record NC_088781.1, read on the forward strand.
TATTTACTTCTGTTTAAGATTTATTCAAAGTTTTTACATAATATAAATTATGTAAACAATGTAAAATATTATATAAAATATACAAAATTCTATAATTATTTTCAATGAACTTTTGTAAAACCATTTATGGCTATAAATCATTTATTTACCTATTGTTTACATAATGTAAACAATGTCAAAAACAAGATAAAACTATAAAAATTAACATTATTTGCAGTTGTTTCAAATGGCTGAATTTAATTCCTACTTTTTACATTATTTACATAAGGTAAACAATGTAAAGAATTCACTAAAATGTGTATTTGTATACAATATTGTTATAATTTACATGCTTTTTATTATTAACTTCTTTTTAAGATTTATTCAAAGTTTTTACATAATGTAAATTATGTAAACAATGTAAATATTTATATAAAATATACAAAATTCTATAATTATTTTCATTGAACTTATGTAAAACCATTTTTGGCTATAAATCATCTATTTACCTATTGTTTACATAATGTAAACAATGTCAAAACCCATACAAATCTATAAAAATTAACATTATTTGTAATTGTATTAATTGGCTGAATTTAATTCCTAATTTTTACTTTATTTACATAAGGTAAACTATGTAAAGAATTCACTAAATTCAATGTTGTAAGAATTTACATGGTTTTTTATTATTAACTTAAGTTTTTACATAATGTAAATTATGTAAACAATGTAAATATTCATATAGAATATACTAAATTCTATAATTATTTTCATTGAACTTTTCTAAAACCATTTTTGGCTATAAATCGTTTATTTACCTATTGTTTACATAATGTAAACAATGTCAAAAACAAGATAAAACTATAAAAATTAACATTATTTGCAATTATATTAATTGGCTGAATTTAATTCCTACTTTTTACTTTATTTACATAAGGTAAACAATGTAAAGAACTCTAAAAATTTTGTATATTTTAGGTAAATTATATTCAAAAGTAAATTTTTTTATTTTCTCTTCTTATCTTTTGCAACTTCTTAAAAGAAAAACATCATCTCATCACAACAAAAAAGCAAGCTGTCAAAATCAGCATGCGGAATCTTTCCAAAATAAACATTTAACACATACATTTTTCCAAGAATTGAAAGTGTTATAAGAAAGAAACATAAAATGTATAAAATATTTATATTCATCAGCTACTTTTACTAGCCCCCTCTTTACCCCTTTCAATGCCTCCACCCACTTTTAAACCAAACATTTAGCAAAAAGACATATAGACCAACAAAAAAAAAATTTGGCGCACGCATTTAAAAGATAAAGTGTAAAAATTAAGCAAGAAACAACAACTTATTTTAAAATAATATTTTGCATACATGATGTCATAAAATTGTCAAACACATTGTGTGTGTTCTAGCAAAAAAAAGAGAGCAAATTTCATAGCTCTTTTTGAATTTATAATAAAAATTCTTTTTGGCAAAATAAAACTATTCAAAAAAAAAATAAAAAAAATTATAGTGTAAATTGTCTGTCACTAAATTTGAATATAACATTCTGAAAAAAAAGTGAGAGCAAAACGACGGAAATCAAAATAGTTGTTGCTGTCTTTGGTGAGTATGTGTGTGACAGATAAATGTCATCAATCTTCATAGAAAAAACTTTAAGTAAAATGTGTGTTAGACATCAAGCAGACAAAATATTAAGATTTTTTTTTTTTTTTGTGTCATATTTAATATTTTTGGCAATTAGAACAAACATATTTATTTTTATTACAAAACCAAATTTTGCAATGAATCAGTTATTATTAAATGAAATATTTTTGAAATTATGACTAATGGTAATAGTTTCTCTCAAAATAAATATATTTTCATTTACAGTCATTCATTTAAACATCTATGATCTCATTATTTAAATAATTCCTTAGCTTTTTAAACATCTTTGTCATACATTTTGTAAAGTCAATGAAAGAAAGAGATATAAATCAATTATGTAAATATTTAATTATTTTTTATTAACACCATTTGAAAATATCTTGTCCGTTGCAAATAATTTCTTAAATCAATTAAATTTGCTATATTGCAAACAATCAAAAAAAAATTATTATACTCGATTCAGTTGTGTTTCTTTCTTTTGTCGTGATTTATAATAATTGCACTTTTGCTAGTATTTAACCTTTTTAAACCAACAATAATTTACGTTGTTTAAATAGTAGGGGTTTTCAGGGCAGATATGTAAAATATTTTCTATATTTTACTTAGAAAATATCAATTTCTGTTTGTATTTACTTATTGTTTACATAATGGCGTATCTTTTAAACACGGTTTTTGTTTTTAATAACTTATATGTCATTTTGAACGGTACTGTCAGTGTAAACAACAACGTTTTTTTTGATTCGAAAATTTCATATCTTGTGCCAATAAAGCTTAATTTGAAAAATGTTCCGCTGAAGCACTCCGATTGCTCAACAAATCTTATGGTGAATGTGGTCCTGCGGTTTCAACGTGCGCGAGATGGTTTGTGCGGTTCAGAAGTTTTGATTTTGACACGGAAGACAAAGATCGCTCAGGCCAGCCAAACAAATTTGCAAACATGATTGATACATCAATATATCGGGAATTCTTCCGGCTCGGTTGCTATTTAAAATCGAGAAAATACGCCCACAAATAAAAAAAAATCGGGAGAACCTCGATTTGTTGGCCTATTTTTGATCTACATCAGTAATGCGCAGCCCATACCACAATTGTGGAAAATAAAATCACACGTATTCTTATGCTCTTACATTTTACAACTAGGAATACGCATGAGCACTGGTGTATGACTTTTTCTTTATTTTTTCAGTTTTTGTATTTGTGTGTTTGTAGGTGCACTGAATAAAATAAAGAATTGAATGTGTTGGTGAGAGTAAGTGTATTGGTGAGAGGATTTATTTTTGCGAACCTCTGATCTACATATACCTGGATTACATTAATATAGACAATATGAATATCTAATCTATATATACATACAACAAATAAGAGATCTATATTCGGCTGTGCCGAATCTTATATACCCTTCACCAAATTATACTTTAAAATAAATTTTTTTAAATATTTCTAGGTAAACAAAATTTTTTTTTTCAAAATTGTTTTTTAATTTTTTTTAAAAAAAAAGTTTTTTCCAAATTTTTAAAAAAAAAATTTAAAAAATTTTTTTTTTAGTTTTTAAATTTTTTTTTATTTTTTTTTTTAAATTTTTGACAAAAAAATTTGTTGATGTAAAAAAATTCGGGTTAAAAAATATTTTTCCCGATTTTGACCCATTGCCGGTCCAACTTACTATAGCCTTATCTACATCGTTGCAATGGACTTTGAAATATCTATCATTAGATATACATATTGTCTATATTAATGACTTAGTAATCCATATATATGTAGATCAAAAATAGGTCAAAAATCGAGGTTGTCCCGGTTTTTAGCTCATATCTCCGTTATTTATGAACCGATTTTGCTGATTTTAAATAGCAAACTTCTCGAAAGCATGTCTAACAGAATTATTGATGATTTGGATCCCGAAGATATCTGGGGTCTTCAGAAAATTGATTTTAACAGACAGACGGACAGACAGACAGACGGACATGGCTTAATCGACTCCGCTATCTATAAGGATCCAGAATATATATACTTTATAGGGTCGGAAATGAAAAATGTAGAAATTACAAACGGAATGACAAACTTATATATACCCTTCTCACGAAGGTGAAGGGTATAAAAATTAAATGGTTCATGTATGTAATGGCATCACGTGAGAACGGCTGAAGCGATTTGGCTGATTTTTTTATACCTTTCACCTTCGTGAGAAGGGTATATATAAGTTTGTCATTCCGTTTGTAATTTCCACATTTTTCATTTGCGACCCCATAAAGTATATAAATTCTGGTTCCTTATAGATAGCGGAGTCGATTAAGCCATGCCCGTCTGTCTGTCTGTCTGTCTGTCTGTCTGTCTGTCTGTCTGTCTGTCTGTCTGTCTGTCTGTCTGTCTGTCTGTCTGTCTGTCTGTCTGTCTGTCTGTCTGTCTGTCTGTCTGTCTGTCTGTCTGTCTGTCTGTCTGTCTGTCTGTCTGTCTGTCTGTCTGTCTGTCTGTCTGTCTGTCTGTCTGTCTGTCTGTCTGTCTGTCTGTCTGTCTGTCTGTCTGTCTGTCTGTCTGTCTGTCTGTCTGTCTGTCTGTCTGTCTGTCTGTCTGTCTGTCTGTCTGTCTGTCCGTCTGTCTGTTGAAATCAATTTTCTGAAGACCCCAGATATCTTCGGAATCCAAATCTTCAATAATTCTGTCAGACATGCTTTCGAGAATTTTGCTATTTAAAATCAGCAAAATCGATTCACAAATGGCTGAGATATGAGGAAAAAACCAAGACAACCTCCATTTTTGACCTATATCTGGATTACTAAGACATTATTATAGACAATATGGATATCTAATGATAGATATTTCAAAGATATTTGCAACGACGTATATAAGACCATAGTAAGATGAACCTACAATGGGTCAAAATCGGAAAAAAAAATTGAATCCGAATTTTTTTTTTTCACAAAAAAAAATTTAAAAAACAAAAAAAAAATTTTTAAAACAAAAAAAAAAAATTTTTTAAATTTAAAAAAGAAAAATTAAAATTTAAAAAAAAAAACAAATTTAAATTTAAATAATCGAAAACAATTTTTTTTACAAACATTACAAAAAACAACTGAGAAAAAAATTAAATTTTGTTTAACTAAAAATATTTAAAATTTTGAAGTATAATTTGGTGAAGGGTATATAAGATTCGGCACAGCCGAATATAGCACTCTTACTTGTTTTTTATTCGATTCGAAATTTTCATGAGATGGTTTGTAAAGAAAAAAATTCAAAAATTCCGGGTAAAACTCGGATTTTTTTTTGGGAGTCCAGTCAACTGTAATAAAAAAAGCTCCCTAAAGTATGCAGTACAAATTTAGATATTTTATTTGAAAATAAATAAGAATAGGCTGGTGTGCGTGGGTTGGAGAAACTTGAAGAACTAACATTAGTAAATGCTACCGGGCGAAGCCGGTGCGGTCAACTAGTGATAGATATTTCAAAGTCCATTGCAACGATGTAGATAAGGCTATAGTAATTTGGACCTACAAATATTTTTTACCCAAAAAAAATAGTCACAAATTTTTTTTCAGTAATAAATTTAAAAATGTTTTTTTTTTAAAATTTAAAAAAAATAAATTTTGATTTCACATAATTCTTTACATATTTTAAGTTACATGAAATTCACTTACATGCGTAAATTCTTCTTCTTTTATTTTTGCTGTGGTACCGCAAATTTAAAAAAAAGTTTCTTTTTAACACACCTGTCTGTCTCCCTGTCTGTGTATTTAAATACACTTTTAATTTACTTACCTACCTTTAGGCATATTCTTTGCCACGTAAATCTAATTTGAAACTCAATTTAAAAATAATAAAACTCATTAAAATTACATTTCCAGCATATTGCTTTAACAATACTTTAATGAGAACAAGAAACTTGAAGAAAAAACAGTAGCCTACTTAAAGGCTACAAAAAAATACAGCATACCTTGAGGTCTTGAAAGCATAAAAAAGCCAGCAAATGAAAATAAATACTTTCATTAAAACACACATGCCTACATACTTGTACATTAACAAGAAAATAAGAACGAACCTCTAAGTAATTGAAAATTACACAGGAAATATGTCTGAAAAAATATATACATCAAAATCAGATTTTATAGCCTAAAAGCATGCTTAACAAAAATTAACAGATTTTTTTGTTAAAGAAATATATTTTAAAAGCAAATTTATTTAAATTTTCTACTTGTCTGACTATTTTTGGCCTTTAACCATTTGTTATAATGACATATTTTACTCCAGCTTTTTTTTACATTTCACTAAAAGTCATTTTCAGTTTAAGCTACATTTAAATCAATAAACTCAATTTAATAATTCAACAGACAAGAAAATAAATTTATTATAATGAATTTTTATATACTGCAGTGAACAAACCGTCTGTCTCTCCGTCCGTCCCACTATCTGTCTGCTCATGTTGATTTGTCTGTGCTGGGTTTACGGGCCATCTACTCTTTTGCTGGCTGGGTTTTCTTCTTCTTTTTTTCCTGGGATATTGAGTTGTTGTCATTTCTTTTCGTTTGTATTCAGTTTTTTGGGGTTGTTTGATGAAGACATTGAGCTTTTTTGTGTTCCATTTCAATATGTCATAAAGTATTTTGCCATGATAATCATATATTATGCTAACAGAGAGCAGAGATAGATAGAAATGAACAAAAAAAAGGTTGTTTTGGCATAAAAAGCAAAAATAAAACATCAAATATCCAAATTATCATGATGATTTTGAGTTTGGTTAAAGTGTCTAGCAAAGTCTTGCTAAAGAGGGTAAAGTTTTTTTTTTGTTTGGTTTTTAAGGGGGTAGACAAGAGAAGGCATTACAAAGTTATGCATTATTTATTTCTTATTACAACATAATGATTTAAGGTTTATTTCCTTCTTCTACTTCTTTAACTTATAAGGAGTTGTCTGTAATCATATTAACCTACTTTTTGTAATGATATAAAACCAACAAAACGAAATAAGAAAAACTACTTGTGTAATTTAATAAATATTTGATAATCAAATTATCAAAATAATAAAACAAATCCTGTGCAAGAGGATAAAACAAGTGGAACAAAAGAAACTTTATAAAAATACTTTAATTTATCCTATAAGTATGCTTTAGTTTACTGTTTTTTCTTTATTCTAAAGAGAAACTTTAAAATCCTCCTAACATTATGCTATAATTTTTTATTATTTTGCTGTGTTTTATATACTACAAGTACTATAAGCTTTAGTTTGTTTTGTTTTCTTTTTGCTTTTTTTTATTGTGCAAATATTTGCCTTGAATGTGCATACTAAAAATAGCAGAAACCTGATATAATAAAAGAAAAGTTTGCATTAAGCTTGTTAGCAGAGAAAATTTGAAAATTTTAGTTGAAAAAAAAAGAAAACACAACAAGGAAATGTATCCTAAAAGTATACTTAAGTTTACTTTATGACAATTTAGACTTTATTGTCGGTAAAAATTTGAAATTAGTTTTTGTTGCAGCAGCTTTTAAGGAGAGCGAAATAAGACAACAAGATTTTTTGATGATGATGTGGCAAAAATTCTGGAGTTGTGTATAAAAAGAAAAATATTTAATTATTAAGCTATTGCACATTTTATGTTATACATTGAAATTGAATTTAAATATCGTAACATGAACTAGAACATGAACTATAACCTGAACTAGAACCTGAGCTATAACCTGAACTAGATCCAGAACTATAGCCTGAACTAGAACTTGAACTAGAACTGAACTAGAACTGAACTAGAACTGAACTAGAACTGAACTAGAACTGAACTAGAACTGAACTAGAACTGAACTAGAACTGAACTAGAACTGAACTAGAACTGAACTAGAACTGAACTAGAACTGAACTAGAACTGAACTAGAACTGAACTAGAACTGAACTAGAACTGAACTAGAACTGAACTAGAACTGAACTAGAACTGAACTAGAACTGAACTAGAACTGAACTAGAACTGAACTAGAACTGAACTAGAACTGAACTAGAACTGAACTAGAACTGAACTAGAACTGAACTAGAACTGAACTAGAACTGAACTAGAACTGAACTAGAACTGAACTAGAACTGAACTAGAACTGAACTAGAACTGAACTAGAACTGAACTAGAACTGAACTAGAACTGAACTAGAACTGAACTAGAACTGAACTAGAACTGAACTAGAACTGAACTAGAACTGAACTAGAACTGAACTAGAACTGAACTAGAACTGAACTAGAACTGAACTAGAACTGAACTAGAACTGAACTAGAACTGAACTAGAACTGAACTAGAACTGAACTAGAACTGAACTAGAACTGAACTAGAACTGAACTAGAACTGAACTGAACTAGAACTGAACTGAACTAGAACTGAACTAGAACTGAACTAGAACTGAACTGAACTAGAACTGAACTAGAACTGAACTAGAACTGAACTAGAACTGAACTAGAACTGAACTAGAACTGAACTAGAACTGAACTAGAACTGAACTAGAACTGAACTAGAACTGAACTAGAACTGAACTAGAACTGAACTAGAACTGAACTAGAACTGAACTAGAACTGAACTAGAACTGAACTAGAACTGAACTAGAACTGAACTAGAACTGAACTAGAACTGAACTAGAACTGAACTAGAACTGAACTAGAACTGAACTAGAACTGAACTAGAACTGAACTAGAACTGAACTAGAACTGAACTAGAACTGAACTAGAACTGAACTAGAACTGAACTAGAACTGAACTAGAACTGAACTAGAACTGAACTAGAACTGAACTAGAACTGAACTAGAACTGAACTAGAACTGAACTAGAACTGAACTAGAACTGAACTAGAACTGAACTAGAACTGAACTAGAACTGAACTAGAACTGAACTAGAACTGAACTAGAACTGAACTAGAACTGAACTAGAACTGAACTAGAACTGAACTAGAACTGAACTAGAACTGAACTAGAACTGAACTAGAACTGAACTAGAACTGAACTAGAACTGAACTAGAACTGAACTAGAACTGAACTAGAACTGAACTAGAACTGAACTAGAACTGAACTAGAACTGAACTAGAACTGAACTAGAACTGAACTAGAACTGAACTAGAACTGAACTAGAACTGAACTAGAACTGAACTAGAACTGAACTAGAACTGAACTAGAACTGAACTAGAACTGAACTAGAACTGAACTAGAACTGAACTAGAACTGAACTAGAACTGAACTAGAACTGAACAAGAACTGAACTAGAACTGAACTAGAACTGAACTAGAACTGAACTAGAACTGAACTAGAACTGAACTAGAACTGAACTAGAACTGAACTAGAACTGAACTAGAACTGAACTAGAACTGAACTAGAACTGAACTAGAACTGAACTAGAACTGAACTAGAACTGAACTAGAACTGAACTAGAACTGAACTAGAACTGAACTAGAACTGAACTAGAACTGAACTAGAACTGAACTAGAACTGAACTAGAACTGAACTAGAACTGAACTAGAACTGAACTAGAACTGAACTAGAACTGAACTAGAACTGAACTAGAACTGAACTAGAACTGAACTAGAACTGAACTAGAACTGAACTAGAACTGAACTAGAACTGAACTAGAACTGAACTAGAACTGAACTAGAACTGAACTAGAACTGAACTAGAACTGAACTAGAACTGAACTAGAACTGAACTAGAACTGAACTAGAACTGAACTAGAACTGAACTAGAACTGAACTAGAACTGAACTAGAACTGAACTAGAACTGAACTAGAACTGAACTAGAACTGAACTAGAACTGAACTAGAACTGAACTAGAACTGAACTAGAACTGAACTAGAACTGAACTAGAACTGAACTAGAACTGAACTAGAACTGAACTAGAACTGAACTAGAACTGAACTAGAACTGAACTAAAACTGAACTAGAACTGAACTAGAACTGAACTAGAACTGAACTAGAACTGAACTAGAACTGAACTAGAACTGAACTAGAACTGAACTAGAACTGAACTAGAACTGAACTAGAACCTGAACTAGAACTAGAACCTAAACTAGAATTGAAGTAGGATAGAACTTAAATACTTATTTCACTACCCTTCACTAAAAAGAAAAAATTTCTTTTCCAAAGATTTGTTTAAAGCATTTTTTTTTTTGTTTTTGAATATTTGACAATTTTTTTATTTGCAAAGTATTGCCCATTTTAAATTTCCATTTTCTTTCCAATTGTTTGTAATTCTTTTGTCACTTTAAATCAAAGATTTTCTCCAAACACAACTTTTCCATTTAGCCAGTTTAAAGCTATTGCTTATTTTACATGAAAAAACAACAAAAACTATTTTGTTTTATCTTTTGACTTTTTGCTATTATGGTGTTAGTTTTGCAGTTATTACTGTCTTTACGTAAGTAGTGCATACTTTTAGGCTGGCTTTTACTTAAGTTTCCATAGCCTATAAAATGGCTTCGATAAATGTATATTTTATGTTTTAGATGTGTGTAACTGTTACAATAAAACTTGTCAGTATGCTTTAAATATAAACTACTTACTTCAGTTGTTCTTTCAAAAACACTTCATGTATGGAATAATTTATAAGATTTCTATCAAATATTTAAATTGACATTTGCATATGTACGTACGTATGACCTAAATTTAATGCTGTATTATTTATATTTTTATTGTGGCTGTACAGTAGGCCATAAAAAGCAAGGAGGTAGTAAATCATAAGTTCTTAAGTTTGCTAAGAATTTATGGTTTGTGTTTTGTTAAAGAAAGAATTATGTTTATTGTGTACTTAGTTTTATTAACAATAAAATAAAACAAAATATTAAAACCAAAATTTATGACTTATTTAAGGATATGATAAAAAATTGTGAACATTTATTTGCTGTTAAAAAACCAGAGTGATTACAAATGAAAAATATTGCACCAATAATAGTGTTTAACTTTTTTTTAATTTTTAAAATATATTAAATATTGTGGTCTCTTTTTATGCTGACCATTTTTTTTTTATTTTATTTTTTTTTAGGATTTTTGCTAGCAAATGAAATTTACATAAAATAACTACATATTGATGGATTTCACTGATATTTGCTTTTAGTCTAGTGCGGTTTTATCAAAACATGAATAATTTATTTCCTTTTTTTCTCATTTTAATACAAATGGGAAATCAATGTTTAAATTTATGGACATATTTTTTTATAGGCTAAATTGACATCAAATAAATGAAAAATAAAAAGAAAAAGAACTAAATTTTAAATATACAACTTTTGTTAAGGAGTTTATGAAATTATTAAAAGCAAATAATTTTACGCCTAAAAGTAGGCAAATTATAGCAGACTGCAATAGTTCGGATACTAAAGCTAATTTGGAACAAAAGCTAGGATCTGATTCAGATCTCTTCTAATCATTTTAATAGCTCTTTTAAATTTGTATAAAGTTCTGTACAACCAACTTCCTTAAATTAAACTCAACATCTTACTCACAGGGTTCATCTGGTAAGACAATTGTAAAGGATCTCTAATTTTGAGCAAATGACATGCACTCAATTTTAAAGACTCCAATGAAATATTAATGCAACAGCAAATGAGCGCATTAGACAACTACACACACGAACTGCAGCATTTCCTTCAACAAGGATGTTAGGGGAACAGCAAATACAAGCGAACTCTCATGTTGTACGACACTTTTAATACTTGATGCTCTTCGTTGCAGTTGCCATGTCTTGAGCTATAAATTGAAAATGATGTGTTTGTTCTGTTCAGATGAGAATGCGAAGAATACAAATGATGATTTTAAATGTTTGAAAATATTGTTGCATGAAATATTAAGCTACATGATGTTTTACTTAAACATTAATGTCAAATCTCTAATAGAATAGAAATAGTACGAGTAATACAAGCACGTTACTCAATATTCATTTATGCAACATTATGACAACATTTTCTTTATCTGCCTTTACACGTTAATGTATGACACTACATATTTATGTATGTATATGCAACATAAGGCAGCATCATCAACAACACCACAACTAGTAGGGAATTTTTTTCCCAGCATATCCACAGAAATATGGGTCATAAGGATGTCGCAAAAGTGTAGATAAAATTGAAAATGACACATGTATAAAACAGTTGAACACTCTCCTGCTGCAAGCAAAAATATGCCAGGATTTTTATACCAACATTTTCCTTTTTTCCATATAAATACTTCCATAAAAATTGGATTTAAATGAAATATTTTTAATAAATTTATATTTTTTAATATTTAAACAATTTAATTTTAGATACTGTTAATAAAAAAAAATATTTTTTTAAATAAATGTTTACAAATTTGTTTTGTGAAAATTTCCAAATTCCTTTAGCTATTTTTTCTATGTTTTCTGCTTGTTTTAACACATTTAAAATTTATATTGTTTTAATACAATTATAATTTATTATTAGTCCACGTTTATATATTAAATCATCATAATTGTTATTGTTGTTTTCAACACTTTTATGTAGTCAGTCGTTGATAGCAGTGCCAAACTGAACAATATTTCCCATTTTCTGTTTCAGTTGTTGTACCCGCGCGGTTAAAGTCAATGCAATTAAAAACCCATAAATTTGTTGGCCATAATTTTATAAAGTCCAGGCGGGTACAAACATTGAAATGATACAAAAAAAAAAAACATAAATTCATGAATGCAATACAAAAATCATATATGAGAATTCAGCAGGAACTCGAAAGACGGTGGAAATGTTCAAGCAAACAAACACCCAGTCAAACAGAAATGTAGTGGAATTTAAGTTAAACTGATGAAGTGAACAGAACTAGAACAGAAGTAGAACAGAACTAGAACAGAACTAGAACAGAACTAGAACAGAACTAGAACAGAACTAGAACAGAACTAGAACAGAACTAGAACAGAACTAGAACAGAACTAGAACAGAACTAGAACAGAACTAGAACAGAACTAGAACAGAACTAGAACAGAACTAGAACTAGAACTAGAACTAGAACAGAACAGAACAGAACTAGAACAGAACTAGAACTAGAACAGAACTAGAACAGAACTAGAACAGAACTAGAACAGAACAGAACTAGAACAGAACTAGAACAGAACTAGAACAGAACTAGAACAGAACTAGAACAGAACTAGAACAGAACTAGAACAGAACTAGAACAGAACTAGAACAGAACTAGAACAGAACTAGAACAGAACTAGAACAGAACTAGAACAGAACTAGAACAGAACTAGAACAGAACTAGAACAGAACTAGAACAGAACTAGAACAGAACTAGAACAGAACTAGAACAGAACTAGAACAGAACTAGAACAGAACTAGAACAGAACTAGAACAGAACTAGAACAGAACTAGAACAGAACTAGAACAGAACTAGAACAGAACTAGAACAGAACTAGAACAGAACTAGAACAGAACTAGAACAGAACTAGAACAGAACTAGAACAGAACTAGAACAGAACTAGAACAGAACTAGAACAGAACTAGAACAGAACTAGAACAGAACTAGAACAGAACTAGAACAGAACTAGAACAGAACTAGAACAGAACTAGAACAGAACTAGAACAGAACTAGAACAGAACTAGAACAGAACTAGAACAGAACTAGAACAGAACTAGAACAGAACTAGAACAGAACTAGAATAGAACTAGAATAGAACTAGAACAGAACTAGAACAGAACTAGAACAGAACTAGAACAGAACTAGAACAGAACTAGAACAGAACTAAAACAGAACTAGAACAGAACTAGAACAGAACTAGAACAGAACTAGAACAGAACAAGTAAGAGAGCTATATTCGGCTGTGCCGAATCTTATATACCCTTCACCAAATTATACTTTAAAATAAATATTTTTAGGTAAACAAAATTTAATATTTTTTTTAATTGTTTTTCAAAATTCTTTTTTTTTTGAAATTGTTTTTTAATTTTTTTAAAAAAAAATTTTTTTTTTATTTTTAAAATTTTTTTTTTTTAGATTAAAAATGTATGACAAAAAAATTTTTTGATGAAAAAATTCGGGTTAAAAAATATTTTTCCCGATTTTTACCCATTGTAGGTCCAACTTACCTTATAGCCTTATCTACATCGTTGCAATGGACTCTGATCATTAGATATCCATATTGTCTATATTAATGACTTAGTAATCCAGATATAGATCAAAAATAGGTCAAAAATCGAGGTTGTCCCGGTCCGCTATTTATGGACCGATTTTGCTGATTTAAAATAGCAAACTTCTCGAAAGCGTGTCTGACAGAATTATTGAAGATTTGGATCCCGAAGATATCTGGGGTCTTCAGAAAATTGATTTTAACAGACAGACGGACATGGCTTAATCGACTCCGCTATCTATAAGGATCCAGAATATATATACTTTATAGGGTCGGAAATGAAAAATGTAGAAATTACAAACGGAATGACAAACTTATATATACCCTTCTCACGAAGGTGAAGGGTATAACTAGAACAGAACTAGAACTTAAACTACTATTTTAATTAGAACTTTAACTAAAATTTAAACTAGAACTTTAATTAAAACTTTAACTAGGCCTTAAACTACAACTTTAACTACAACTTAAACTAGAACTTAAATAGAACTTAAATAGAACTTAAACTAGAACTTAAACCGGAACTTATACTAGATCTTAAACTATAACTTTTATTAGAACTTTAACTAGAACTTAAACCAGAACTTAAACTACAATTTAAACTAGAACTTAAACTAGAGCTTAAACTAGATTTTAAACTACAACTTTAATTAGAACTTAAGCTAGAACTTTAACTACAACTTAAACTAGAACTTAAACTAGAGCTTAAACTGGAATTTAAACTAGAACTTAAACTAGAACTTAAACAAGAACTTAAACTAGAATTTAAACTAGAACTTACACTAGATCTTAAACTACAACTTTAATTAGAACTTAAGCTAGAACTTTAACTACAACTTAAACTAGAACTTAAACTAGAACTTAAACTAGAATTTAAACTAGAATTTAAACTAGAACTTAAACCAGAACTTAAACTACAATTTAAACTAGAACTTAAACTAGAGCTTAAACTAGATTTTAAACTAGAACTTACACTAGATCTTAAACTACAACTTTAATTAGAACTTAAGCTAGAACTTAAACTACAATTTAAACTAGAACTTAAACTAGAGCTTAAACTAGATTTTAAACTAGAACTTACACTAGATCTTAAACTACAACTTTAACTAGAACTTAAACCAGAACTTAAACTACAATTTAAACTAGAGCTTAAACTAGATTTTAAACTAGAACTTACACTAGATCTTAAACTACAATTTTAATTAGAACTTAAGCTAAAACTTTAACTACAACTTAAACTAGAACTTAAACTAGAGCTTAAACTGGAATTTAAACTAGAACTTAAACTAGAACTTAAACTAGAACTTAACTAGAATTTAAACTTGAACTTAAACTAGAACTTAAACTACAACTTAAACTACAACTTAAACTACTACTTGAACTTAAACTACAACTTAAACTAGATCTTAAACTAGAATTTAAACTTGAACTTAAACTAGAACTTAAACTAAAACTAGAACTTGAACTTAAACTTCATCTTAAACTAGAACTTTAACTTAGAACCTGAACTGAATCAAAGTATCTTGTGGTGTACTGGTAGCGATCCCGTCATTCTGGCCGTATATCTTGGTCTCACTGTCCGTTTACTTCCTCTTGTCCACTTAGTACTTGTCCGTACACACACATTAAGCGTTAAAGAAGGCGAAAAATCATTCATAAATTTTAAAAACATAAACCAATTAAATTTCTATATATAAAACCAACAAAAATAAATAAAATTTAAAATAAAACAGAAAAAATTAAAATTAATATTCAACCAGAAATGTGGACAAGAACAAATATGCAGGCTACAAAATGTTGCAGGGTGGTGTGTTGTTCATGGCGTTGTACTTGTTGTATGAGTATATTGTTGGTGTTTTTTCCATTTTGGAGCATGGCCATAATACTGTTTGCACTTTTGGCATAATTATCAGGAGCATCATCCGCAGTAGCAGCAGCAGCAACATTATTCAGTTAATAATTTGGTTAAGAGTGTAGAGTGTAAATTATACACACAATTTATTGTTAGTATTTGTAGTGGGGAATGGTGTGACCACATGTAGGGTTGTTGGGACAGCACTAGAACATGTAGGAAGATTTAATGGTTGGTTGGTATATAAAATATTAATAAGAGCAGATTTTAAATGATTATAAATAATTGCAAAAGATTAAAAACCTATAAATATATTGTATTTGCTGTAGGTTTTCCATCAGACAGTATGTGAGTGTGATTTTAATGGGAAATTGTGCAAAAATTTAATTCAATTGATGGATGATGATTAATTTTGTCTGGCTGTTGGAAATTGCTCTGCCGAGAGTTTTGTTAAATTTCAAAATTTTGGATACAACTAAGAAAATCATTAGAAATTGTTTACGAAATTCAAGTTAATTTGATTATTTAATTACATTAGCTTTTTTGTTATTTTTTCTCAAAATATTTAATTAAGTTTGCTGCTTTCCTTTGTTTTCTTTTCAATTCACTTGCTCTAATTGTTTCTTGGAAATTAGTTTCTAACTTAAATTGTTTCATTCAATTGAATTTAATTTCCAGCTCAATTATTTCTAATTTCTTTCCTCCAAAAACTATTCTTTGGAAAAACAAACCCGGAAATGGCATAAAATTAAGGATAACTAGCATTTGACCAATAAACCAACCACCCCCGCCAGGCAGCCACAAGGACAACTGTACTGCAACACTCCCACACACAGCCATTAAGAAGTTTATACGGTCTAAAAGGCTCAATTTAAAAAGCGGCAAGTGCATTTTGGTTTTCAATCCTGGCAACACAATGGCACAAAATTACTTCATTAGCATTAAAATACATTTAGGAATTACAAATGCAATTGTAACAAACGTAAATCCACAAAAAAAAACGTTTCCTTTTTCCAAAACGATAACAAAAACCAGGGAGGATTTTCTTTTATATTTATGTGATGGGTGGTGTTTTACTTCAAAAAAAAATAAATAAAAAAAAGGGAAGAGTTCTTTAAAAGTTGGGCACGTTGTTAGCAGAATGATGGATAAATCTCGATTAAATATTAAGCAAGTGTGTCAAAATGCACTGGTATGCGGACGTGACACACCTCTTAGCCAACACACATGAAACTCAAATAATAATCACAACTAAATTCTTTTAAATAGAGGGTGAAAACACACAAGCTTTTTGCCAACAAGCAAAGGAATAAAGCCACCCCCTGGTTAAATATCCTTTTAAGCACTTTTTTCTTGTTGTATGTCTTTTTTGATAAAACTTTGATAAAATGCTGTCTGTGACTTGTTTTATTATTTGCCAAATAAAGGCAATGACTCAAACTGACTTCCAACACCTTAAAAGTATACACTTAATAACTAAACCATACTTCAGCCCTAAAGTATGCTGCAAAATAATGAGGTTCTTTACACAACAAAAGCCAAAGAGATAAGATTTTAATCTAAAGAGAAATAAGCCCGAATAAGTAACATTATTATTATTTCTTTACAAATCAAAAGTGTGGGTTGTTTGTGCCGCAATAAAAGGGTTCATTAAAATTAGTTTTATTCTTTAAAACATACAATACAAACTTTAAATTTAAACTTGTCGCTGAAATTGCAATTTATTTTGTCACTACTCATTAAATGTTTGATATTTCTGTGTAAGTAATTATACAGGACAAGCATAAATATTTTGTATAACAAATTACACCCTTCACCTCTCTCATTAGCTTACACTGGCTGCAGTTACGGAAGCACATGTGCTGGTTTGAAGAGGGAGAGAGAGGGTGTTATTTATAACACCCCTTTTGATAAATTATAGCATGTGCTTGTTTGAATTGTATAAAATATTCGTAAAAAAAAGTCAGTTGAAATTTGATATTTCTCTCAAAATTTTTATTTTCACTGTATTGTTTGTATAGACGTTAAGTGCTAATTTTGATAATTGGAAATTATAATAACAAATGTCGAATAGTGAAATATGACCCCTAATTAGTGGGTGGCTGTGGTCGGAGTAACAAACTGCGGAAGTGGGCAATTAAAGAGTGCGGAGAAAATATGTAATAGGAGATTAAAGTTATTCACAATGAAATCGAATTTAGAAGAATGTTGACAAAACATTAAAACTATTTAAAGAAAATTATTTTAAGATATAAAGATTTTTAAAACTCAATTTATGACGTACAATGGGTCAAAATCGGAACAAATATTTTTTAACCCCAATTTTTTTTTATTAAAATACAATTTAAAAAAAAATTTTAAATTAAAACAATTTTAAAAAACAACTGAAAAAGAAATAAATTTTGTTTGCCTAAAAATATTTCAAATTTTTATTTTGAAGTATAATTTGGTGAAGTGTATATAAGATTCGTCACAGCTGAATATTGCTCTCTTACTTGTTTGTTCTAGTTTTCAGTTCTAGTTCAGTTCTAATTCAGTTCTAGTTCAGTTCTAGTTCAGTTCTAGTTCAGTTCTAGTTCAGTTCTAGTTCAGTTCTAGTTCAGTTCTAGTTCAGTTCTAGTTCAGTTCTAGTTCAGTTTTAGTTCAGTTCTAGTTCAGTTCTAGTTCTAGTTCTAGTTCAGTTCTAGTTCAGTTCTAGTTCAGTTCTAGTTCAGTTCTAGTTCAGTTCTAGTTCAGTTCTAGTTCAGTTCTAGTTCAGTTCTAGTTCAGTTCTAGTTCAGTTCTAGTTCAGTTCTAGTTCAATTCTAGTTCAGTTCTAGTTCAGTTCTAGTTCAGTTCTAGTTCAGTTCTAGTTCAGTTCTAGTTCAGTTCTAGTTCAGTTCTAGTTCAGTTCTAGTTCAGTTCTAGTTCAGTTCTAGTTCAGTTCTAGTTCAGTTCTAGTTCAGTTCTAGTTCAGTTCTAGTTCAGTTCTAGTTCAGTTCTAGTTCAGTTCTAGTTCAGTTCTAGTTCTAGTTCAGTTCAGTTCTAGTTCAGTTCAGTTCTAGTTCAGTTCAAGTTCAGTTCTAGTTCAGTTCTAGTTCAGTTCTAGTTCAGTTCTAGTTCAGTTCTAGTTCAGTTCTAGTTCAGTTCTAGTTCAGTTCTAGTTCAGTTCTAGTTCAGTTCTAGTTCAGTTCTAGTTCAGTTCTAGTTCAGTTCTAGTTCAGTTCTAGTTCAGTTCTAGTTCAGTTCTAGTTCAGTTCTAGTTCAGTTCTAGTTCAGTTCTAGTTCAGTTCTAGTTCAGTTCTAGTTCAGTTCTAGTTCAGTTCTAGTTCAGTTCTAGTTCAGTTCTAGTTCAGTTCTAGTTCAGTTCTAGTTCAGTTCTAGTTCAGTTCTAGTTCAGTTCTAGTTCAGTTCTAGTTCAGTTCTAGTTCAGTTCTAGTTCAGTTCTAGTTCAGTTCTAGTTCAGTTCTAGTTCAGTTCTAGTTCAGTTCTAGTTCAGTTCTAGTTCAGTTCTAGTTCAGTTCTAGTTCAGTTCTAGTTCAGTTCTAGTTCAGTTCTAGTTCAGTTCTAGTTCAGTTCTAGTTCAGTTCTAGTTCAGTTCTAGTTCAGTTCTAGTTCAGTTCTAGTTCAGTTCTAGTTCAGTTCTAGTTCAGTTCTAGTTCAGTTCTAGTTCAGTTCTAGTTCAGTTCTAGTTCAGTTCTAGTTCAGTTCTAGTTCAGTTCTAGTTCAGTTCTAGTTCAGTTCTAGTTCAAGTTCAAGTTCAGTTCTAGTTCAAGTTCAGTTCTAGTTCAAGTTCAGTTCTAGTTCAGTTCTAGTTCAGTTCTAGTTCAGTTCTAGTTCAGTTCTAGTTCAGTTCTAGTTCAGTTCTAGTTCAGTTCTAGTTCAGTTCTAGTTCAGTTCTAGTTCAGTTCTAGTTCAGTTCTAGTTCAGTTCTAGTTCAGTTCTAGTTCAGGTTCTAGTTCAGGTTCTAGTTCAGGTTCTAGTTCAGGTTCTAGTTCAGGTTCTAGTTCAGGTTCTAGTTCAGGTTCTAGTTCAGGTTCTAGTTCAGGTTCTAGTTCAGGTTCTAGTTCAGTTCTAGTTAATTTTTTAGGGAATTTGACACTTGGAGTACAAAAACATTGAGGATGTGTATCAGTGATTATCGAGATCTGTCTCAAGAAGAAGTGAGTTTTTACGATGGATTGATTCGAATACTTATCATATGAATGAAATCGAAATTTTAATTATATCTGTATTTAAAACCGAATAATATTACGTAGATGCCAACTTTAATTCTCAGTATCGATTTATTATAGCCCAGTAAAAGTTTTTAGCTTTAGTTCAGCTTTGAATTTCTTTCAAATTCTTATCAATTTCGTTTTATTAAAGTCCATTTTCAGTTCCATTAGCTTTAGTTTAGTTTTTTCTCAATCCTTTATTTGGGGTTTTTCCTCTTTTTTATGATGGCTGTATTTACTCTTAATACATGTTCCATATTCATTAAGATTTTGGAGATTTTGTCTCTGGCTCTGTTTATTTACCCTTTGTTGTGTTTTTTTATTATTTTGTTTTTATTTGTTTATTTGATTTTCTGTTGTTTTTGGTTTTTTTTAGACTTTAGTACTTATTTCCTTGTTTTATATTTGTCTTTATGCGGTAAACAATTTGTCTCAATGTTGTTTTTGGCTGCATCTTAAACCTTTTCCTATTTCTAGCCTGTCCCAAAAAGAAAAAAACTGCTTATTTGCTTTTATTTATAATTTTGATCATGTCTTTACAGTGTTTTTTCTATTTGGCAAATTTTTTTCTTGGCCTGCAATTTTTTTCATTATTTTTTTAAAGAGTCATGCCGATAAAAAAACAATAACAGAGAGATACCCACACTTCCGTTATAATTTAGTTTTTTTTTTGTTGTTGATTGGAAGAGAGAAACGGTAAACAATTTTCGCACATTGTTTTGTTGTTGTTGTGTTTTTTGCTTTGAAGAGGTGCTGTATTAAAAACAATAACAATAAGGAAAAACATGAGTAAATCATGGTGTGTGTATGAAAATTGTTGTTTATTAACAACAACATTATGGATATATCTATACATGGGAGTAAATACAGCTAAGAAAATAGAAATTGCTAAGCAAAACAAAAAATAGAAAAACATGCTGTAAATAACAAAAAAAATACAAAAAAGAAAATACCCTATTGTGTTTACAATTTTCAACTGTTACTACATTTTATTAATTTCAGTTAACATTTATGTTAGTTTAGTAGCAAGTTAACAGTTGGTTATGTTAAAATTTCCCTTTACTGTTACAGAGGGTATTTCTTGTGTGTGCTTGTATTAAAACAATAAAAACAACCACCAGTTTTTATTTTTGTTTTAACTGTTAGCTAACATGCACATGCTCTGTTAGCTAACATTATTTATTTTCATTTAATAACATTGTTTGTTAAAAATTTCCCTTCAGTTGTGTTTTGTCTTTGCTCTAGTACGGTTGCTAGAGGAACTGCTGTTAAAGGCGGTTGGATTTTAAAAGAAGATTTTTACGTTTTACGGGTTTTTAAGTGGGTTACAATAATTTACGTAAACGCAAAAATTACACAAAGTGAAATAATAGCTTATTGTAAAAAAAATAGTAACTGGGATTAGCATAAAAAATCACAATACATAAAGTTTTTACATGAAAAAAATAAAATCTCTAATAATAAAAAAAAGCAAAAGTTTTAACAAAAGACTTTGATGAATTATAATTGTGCAAAAATTATAATAAATTAGCAAAGATTATGTCACCCAAAAGTTTTAAATAAAAATATTTTATTATTTAAAAAAAAAGGTTTTATAAGTGACTAACAAATACTAATTAACTCACCTGGTGTAGTGTGTGGTGTTTAAAAATTTTAACAACAAATCTTAAAAAAAAGTTTCTATTTCATAATGATGAAGAATTAGTCACATTACTATAAAACAGCCAGCTACTCAAATACATTTTGAATTTCATTAGCAAAAATACAAATACATAAAATCAAAATAATTTGAAATGCAAATTTCAAATACCTTCACCAAAATGAATGTCAACTTAACAAAAAAAACAGAATAAACCAAAAAATTAAACAACAACAACACAATAATATTTTATTCATCAAGCATTAAACGAATAGAAAAAAAATACCAAAGTTTAATAGATAAAATCTATGAAAAACCGCAAATATTAAAAGTTAAACATATAAAAACAAGGAAAAAATTTTTCAAATTCTTTAAAAAAAAACATAAAAATTCTTGTGTTATAAAGTAAACATCATCAGTTTTACATTAAAATTTTAATAAATCTTCTTAAACCATCATGTTGGCTGTTAAAAATTTCTTTTTACCTGAACGCACAAAAGCTCCCGATACGCCTCAGCGATTTTCTCGCATGCCCGAAGCTTTTTTACGCAGCATACGCCGGCGTTCCTTGCGTGTTAAACGTGCCAAATCTCTAGTCGTTCCCGATCGGGAAAAACGGAAATCAGGTGAGGTAGAGTGTTAAACAAACGGAAAACACACTAAAATAGAGCTTTTTAAATTAAATTTATTAAAAAAATAGAAAATTATAAAATTAGTTTAAACTTGTTTTAAATATAAGAAAAATACTTAAAAAATCTTTACTTTATTAAAAAAATATTTTTGTTTTTACATTATTGTTTAAAAGCTTTTAAATAAAATGACCGTTTTGGTTTAATTTGTTTGAAATTAAAAGCTTTTTTGAAAACTTTATAGAATATCCTATATTAAATACAAGAAATTGCTTTAGAAACATTTAATTTGAAAGTCTTTAGACTTTCATCTAAAAGCTTTTAAGGAAATCGGTAATTTTTAAGAATTTTCTCTAAAAGCTTTTAAGAAAAACGGGATATAGTTTAATTTAAATAAAGTTTGAAGCTTTTTTGAAACTCTGTAACAAAAATATAGTGTTAAATACAAAGAGTTGTTTAAAATTCTTTTTTTAGAATTTACTGTAAAAGCTTTTCAGAAAATCGAGGTTCGGATTTAATTTTAATGAAATTTAAAGACTATTATTGTTATTCTTATGCAAACGATTGTATTAAGAAGCTGTTTACAAACAAAACTGTTTAAAATTACAAGCTGTTTTCTTAAAGAATAAATATTTGGTTTTATTTGACTGAAATCTAAAGCTTTTTTGTTGATACTTTTAAAAGGGAGTTTGTAAACAAAGCTTTTAAAGAGTTTTCAGTTTTAAGCAATTTGAAAGCAATTTTAGTTATTTCATTGATATATTTAAAGATAAAGAAAGGGATTTTATAAACAAAGCTTTTGAAAATAACAAGCTTTTTATTGAATTCTTATAAAATGAAAAAAAAAAACATCTTTAATTGGAAAATCCTATAAAATACGTTATTTTACTAAATCCACACTTATTTTAAGGAATCTGAGAATGTTTTTCTTTTAAAACCTATTTTAGAAAAGCTTTAATAAAGCTTTTATGCATGAACTGCTGCATTCCTCTTACTTTTTACAAAAATCTTGTTGCAAAACCTTTTTATTATTTCTAAAAACTATAATTTTACTTATTACCCCCCCTTTCCCACCTCACTACTTTGTCTCTTACCCTCTGGTTCAAAGTTCTCATTACTAATCAATATTGTTTTCCTGCATCTTGTACAATACACTTGTAGTAGTTGAATAAACTTTTAATGTTTTGTACATTAATCGATTTTGCTTTTCATAAATTAATTAATAAATTTATAAATACATTTTCCAATGAAAGAGTAGAGTAAAATAGAGCAAATATTTGCGTGGCCTATAGACATGGATCATATTGTTTTTGTAATAAAAATAAAGAAAAAAAAAGCTTTTTTAATGCAGATAGTTGAAACAGATGATTATTGTTTATTTGCTAATATTATAAAAAAAAGAAATAATAATATTAATATTGTTTTTTTGCAAAATAATAACGAGATAAGAAACTGACACAGTGACAATGTAGATAGAAAACAAGACAAGAATTATTTAGAAGAAAAAAAAACTAAGTGGAATATGTTAATAGGAATTTCAAAGCAAATGGAAACTGGTTTGATTCATAAAGACATTTAAATAATTCTGATTTAATTTATAAATTAAATAAAAGCTACTTTATTTAAAGGCTCTTTAGGTATTAATAAATAGTTTTGAGATTTTCTAGAACCAAAAGCTTTTTGGTTACAAATTTTAAAGCAAAATTGTTTAGTAAAGCTTTAATTTTTTCAGTATTGTTAAAGCTTTAAGTTTATGTGATCAAAACTAGGCTTTTAGCTTGGCATTTTAAAGCTTTAATGTTATATTTCGTTTTAGCTGAATTTTTCCAAAAGCTTTAAGCTATTGTTAGATTGTATTGCCTTAGCTTTTAAGTTAAAACCTGCCTAATTGTTTTTGCCTATTTTTATTTAATTTTTTCAGCTATTGCTTTTATTGCCAACATTTTTTTAAAACATCTTCCTCATTTTCTCTTATTTTCTGTTGCTGTTCAACGTTTCCCACAATAATAATTTCATTAAATATGCACAATACATCACTTAATTCCTCTACATACAATATATAAATACATAAATGTAATACATAAAGTCTAGAGTCTATATCATAAAACATTGTGGTTACAATTGTTTATGATATAGACTGCTAACGCGTGATATGGAGATGTTACTTCAACAAAAAAAATCTAATTGTCTATAAAGTAACATGTGCATTTGACAAATATTTGTGTGTCTCTCACAAAGAATGAAATTGAAATTTTTCATAAATAGCCAACGAAAACCGCGACAACATAAATGACAAATTTATTCAGTCACTCATGCAAGCCAACCAGCAAGGGGTCATCGTCAGAGTTTACACTTTAAATGAATTAAATATAATTTTTTTTAAATTACAAAGTAACAATGTAATTCATACAGAGATATGTACATTGAGACAAATAAAATGACACAAAAAGAAAGAGTTTAAAATTGAGAGATCAATAAAGCTTGATAAAAGAATTAATAAATAGAAAAAGCTTTAAATATTAAGACTCTTATTCATAATGAAATGTTTATTTTGTTTTATAAATCTTTGATAAAAAGCTTCCATAATAGCTTTTTAAGCTATTATAGCTTGTTTATAATCCCAAATTCTGAAAGCTTTTAAGCTTTTGATCTCAAATGAAGAAATTTACTTTTTTTGGACAAAATTCATAATTTTCTTTGTTAGACAATAAAGCTTAATTGAAGAAAAGCTTTTTTTATAAAAGCTTTTGATATAAAATTTCCCTTTAAGCCTTAAATAGATAATTTTGTAAATGTTTGTGTTTAAATAGAGGATTTCAGAAAAGCTTTTTTAAGAGCTTTTGCTTATAATCCACAATTTGTGAAATCTTTAAAGCTTTTTTCCACTATTGTGGAAATTAAACCATTTATTAAGCCAAATTTGGTAAAATTCTTTGTTAGTATAATAATTCCCAATTCAAGAAAAGCTTTTATAAAAGCTTTTTCTATAAAATTTAAAAATATTCTATTTAAAATAATAAAATTACTTCTTTAAGTCCTAAATTGATAATTTACCTCCTTTTTATGTTAAAATGTAGAATTGAAGAAAAGCTTTTAATAAAGCTTTTGCTTAAAAACTTACAATTTTGCAAACAAAAAGCCTATTCAAGTTTTTATAAATTTTATTTAAACAAAATATGTTTGAAAAAATTAAAAAGCTTTAAATTTTCAAAGAGCTTTTAATACAAAAATCCGGTTTTATTAATAACTAAGAAATAAAACTAACTCAGTGTGAATCGCTGATGATCAAATTTATAATATAACTTTAGAAAGCTTTTTTATAACAATTCATGCTAAAAGAGCTTTAAAGCTTAATTCAGACTTTTGAGGCAGTTGGCTATATTTGTAATAAATTGTTCATTGTAATCATTATGCAAATAAGGGAAACATTTTAAAAAAGCTTTTGTAACCAGAGTCCAGTTTTATTAATAAATAAAATTGTAAATATTAAACAAGTTTTCCCAAGATAATGGAATGAAAACTTTTTTAATATTTACTTATATTAAAAGAAAAGCTTTTTTATTCGAATAACAATGAAAATATAGCTAAATTTGTTAAAGTTCTGAATTAAGCTTAAAGCTCTTTTAATATAAGATATTAAAGAAGCTTTCTTATGGTAATGGAACGCTTTTTTAATATTTACTTATATTGTTAGCCTTAAGCTGTTTTAATATAAGAATATATATTTCTTAAGGCAAAAGCTTTTTTTAATATTTACTTATATTGTGAGCCTTAAGCTCTTTTAAGAAGATATAAAAGAGCATTCTTATGATAATGAAAATCTTTCTTAATATTTATATATTTATATTAAAAAAGCTTTAAGCTTAATTCAGAAATTTAACAAATTCAGCTAAAACATAACAAAATATATTAACATTATTATGTAAAAGCTTTCTAAAGCCTGCTTGCATTAATGATATATTAGTTATATAATATAGCTTTTTATATATAAATAGCTTTCAATTTAAGTTTTGAACCCTGTTATTAACCTTTCTGTATAACAAATCCATATTTATTTATTATTATTATAATTAGTTTAATGACAAAAAGTTTCTTTTTTTTTGAGAAACTAATTATTTATCATTATATCTGGTTTTCTATTAAAACCACCTCCAATTTTTTTCCACTTATTGGACAAATTTCACTTTCATTTCAATCACATCTCATAATAATAATGATCTCCACTACTTAACTCAATTACCTCAC
Organism: Calliphora vicina; assembly: GCF_958450345.1. Lineage (NCBI taxonomy): Eukaryota > Metazoa > Arthropoda > Insecta > Diptera > Calliphoridae > Calliphora > Calliphora vicina. The sequence goes on from NC_088781.1 coordinate 129,403,057, forward strand.
AATTCGGATTCAATTTCAACAAAAAACGTAAAATTTTTTTCAACACAACTTTTTCAAAATTGTTTAAATGACATGCTTAAATTTTGTTTTGTGTTTTTTTAAACATGTCACTGTTATTACTAAACAAAAACATTTATAAGACGGTCTGGTTTGTTTTAGAGAAATAAAAAAAAATCATAATAATAAACTCTATAATTATAAGATGAAATGGTATGGTAATGATGAAGATAACAAAAAATTACTTAATTTTATTTTGTTTTAGTGAGATTTTTTATGTTCAACATAATTATACGTGCAATAAGCTGAAACAAATAAACCATAATTGGTATATAAAGTTATTACCACACTTGAAACTTTTTTTCAAAGCTTTGCTAAAAAAAACCGCCAAAGGTTGGGCAAAAGAAATTGCAAAAAAAAAGAAGCATAAAATAATTATTAACCTTTGAAAATAGTTATTGATTGTTGATTTATAATTTAAAAAAAAACATAAAAGATTTTGCACCCTTAACCTCAAAATAACCACAAACCATTTATTGTAAGTTTAATTATAATTTATTTATAGTTTTTGAAATCTTAAAACAAGGTCTTTAAAACTAAGCTTTTTGTTTATATTAAAGCTCATTGAAAACAAAAGCCTTATTTTACAATATTTGTTTTTTAAATAAAATTATTATTATGCTTAACATTTTTATTGTTAAAACAACACACTTGTTGCCAAAAAATTTCCAAATCCCTTAAGATTTAACGTATCTCTCTCTCTCTTTCCCCTCACCCCCTTAGAGTAATTTTCCTCATTTTCATTTTACTGCCAAGTAAACAAACCATAAAATACAAGCACGTTCTTGTTTAAATCCCCTTTATATTTATATTTTTTTATTATTTTGTATTAAACACATGCATAAAACAAATAATTTCTTGCAGAGTGTTTAAATTCCCATAAAAAAAGGTCCGACCGTCTACAGAGTAATAAATTTTTAATTTCTTAATAAATTTCAAGTGTTTTGTTTCATATTGTTTTACATAAATAAAATATGAGGGTCATTAAAGGACTTTGGATATTTGTCTAACAAATTTTCTAAACAAATCTTTATTTCTTTAATTAAAAGACAATATTTTCAAGCCTTCACACTTGATTTAAATTTCAAATTACATTATTGTGGTTGCAACTCCAAAGTGTCATAAAAATTATATGCGGGTTTTTTTATTTAAAAGGCTGGTTATAATGTTGACACTAGTTGTTAGTAGTGATTATTTTTTTTTATATTTTGCTATTTAAAATTTTCACATTCAACCGTGATTTACAGACTTCCGCAAAAGTGTGAAAAAACTTTAAGGTTTAAAAAAAAGTTGTAATAATAAAAAACATGATTGTGTGAAAATTTTACACAATGTGCGATAAATTTCAAATTACTAATGAAAATAATGTTAGGCATTTAAAGCACTGAACAAAAAATAAAAAAAAATGTTTGCAAATTTTTTAAAATTTGAAAAATAAGAGAAAATATAAAAATTTAATAAATTTTATTAAAAGCTTTTTACTAAAAATTAAAAGCTTTTACAAAATTATATAAAATTGTATGATATAATTTAAACAGCTGCTCAATATGAAATTTAAACTTAAAAAATATTGATTTTTAAACATTTTAAAGAAAAGCTTTTTTGACAAAACTAAAGCTTTTACAAAAATATCTGAAATTTTGTAAAATAATTAAAACAGCTACTCAATATCAAATTTAAACTATAAAAATATTGATTTTTAAACATTTTAAGGAAAAGCTTTTTTTCCTAAAGCTAAAGGTTTTACAATTTTGTTAGAAATTTGTAAAAATTATTCTATATTATAATTTTTTTATATATTATATTAGATTTATATATAAAAATAAAAAAATGGTGTTATTTTTAAGAATTGCTAAAAAAGCTTTTTTGCAAAAACTTAAGGTTTTACAAAAAATTACAAAATTTGGCTTTAAAATTTAAAAAGCGTTAATTCATTAATAAAAACTATAATTACAATGATTTTTATAAATTTTTAAAGAAAAGCTTTGCTGCAAGACCTGAAGCTTTTACATAATCTGTAGGAATTTGTAAAAAGTAGTGCAAAATAACTTAAATACATAAAAAAAATGTATAAGAAAACTACAAAACTGTTGTAATTTTGTAGATTCTACCAAAAAGGTTTTTGTTTAAAATTTAAAGCTTTTACAAAAAATTCCAAAATTTTGCTATAAAATTTGAAATACCGATTTAGCATTAAGTTAAAACTTCAGAAATAATACTTTTTTAGATTTTTAACAAAAAGCTTTTTAGTAGCAATTTAAAACTTTTACAGAAATGTCAAACATTTTGCCGTAAAATGAATAAAGCAAAGCAGTATTCGGTTAAAATGTGAGACATACAGATTTTGGTGTGTTTAAGCAAAATCTTTTTGCATAAACCTAGAGCTTTTACAAAATTTTGAGAAATTTGAAAAAAAAAATTTACCAATAATTAAAATAAACAAACCTATAGTAAAATTTAAAAAATAATGAAATTTTGAGAAAAGCTTTTTGTTGAAAATTAAAAGCGTTTACATAAATGTGTAAAATTTTGCCATAAAATTAATGTGAGATTGGTTAAAGTGTGAGATAAGCTGATTTTTGTTGTTATTAAGCAAAAGCTTTTTTGCAAAAACCTAGAGCTTTTACAAAATTTAAAAAAAAAATTACAAATAATTAAAATAACCAACTTATAGTAAAATTTAAAAAAAATAATTAAATTTTTAGGGATCTATGAAAAAAGCTTTTTGTTAAAAATTAAAAGCTTTTACAAAAATGTATAAAATTTCGTTATAAAACTTAAAAAGTAACTCTATATTAAGTTAAAACTTTAAAAATATTACTTTTTGATGATTTTAAAGAAAAGCTTTTTTTGATAACACCTAAATTTTTATAAAATTGTTAAAATTTTTTCATAATTTATGGAAAATTTATTTAATTGAGCTAACCAATATGAATATTTTTAAAAATGTGATTTTGTAGGTTTTATAAAAAAGCTTTTTGTTAAAAATTAAAAGCTTTTACAAAAATATATAAAATTTGGCTTTATTATTTAAAAATTAAATAGTATTAACTAAAATGATTAAAAATAACGATTTTTATTGATTTAAGGAAAAGCTTTTTTTCAGAAAACCTTAAGCTTTAAAACAATTTTTAGAAATTTGTAATTAATACTGAAAAATAAATGCGTTTGTTACTATGAATTTATAAAGAAGTTATTTTCTAAGCTTTTTTGACAAGCTTTTGCACAAAACATAAAAGCTTTTAAGAAAATTACATAAATTTTTAAAAATTCAATTAAAATATAAAACTTTTTGTGCTTAAAATTCAATTATTAGCATTTGTTTGTAAAAGAAGCTTATTTTATGTTTTGTTTATAGTAAAGCTTTTATATATTAAATATAATTTGAAATTTTCTTTGTTTTAGATTTTATTTCATTTAATTAGATTTTAATTTTTGCTATTTATTTATCTTCTAAAACTTCCTATTGTTCTGAGAAATTCTCTTTAAAGAGCGGAAGTTTAAACACAGCTTTTTAGGTCATAGGTCATTAAAACCATGTGTATTGCCATCAGTTTATAATGACATAGAATTTATTTATCCACATGTTTTTATTTTATGATTTTAAAGTAATTATTTTGGGATTTTTTTGATGAGTTTGAGCTGCAAACCTTTTTTTTTTGTTTAATGAATTAGTTGTTTGAAAATTTTTTTTGAATTTAATCTTTCTAATAAGAGTTATTTATATTTAATATAATTTATATGTATTCACAAAAAGAGTGGGTTTTATAATTGTAAGAGGAAATTAGTATGTATTTTTATTAAACATAAATTTAGTTTTTTTAACAAATTTCACGGTCAAAGCGTGCCAGAGCAGAAAATGAGTAAAATAGTATAAAAGCTAAGCATAAAAGAAAAACAGGTGTTAAATAGAAATAATATAAATTTTATTTTTAGTTAGAAAAAAAAGGTGCTAAATTTTTATAGCGTTTTTTTTTTTTTTGAAAGAAAATTTTGTTTAAAATATCATTAATCTTTATGAGTTGTTTTTTATTAGAACATTTTTAAGACATTTTGATTTTTTAAGAGAATTTCAATGATTTGTAAAATTTTCTTTTATAATCATGTCGAAACAATCGAAATGCTCAAGTACTATTTTCAGCAACATCATTTGTTAATCATTAATTATATTTTTTTATGCTGCGTTTAATCCTTAAGGACTTTTTAAAGGACTCCTGCTGAGCATTGCAAAGAATAAGACAGCAAAACAATCATTAAATCCAGCAGTAGGCCTGATGTCAAATGGCATAATTGTAATTTTATAATTAAACTTCAGATAAAAACTGTCCAGTAATATAAAATTAATTTGTCATAAATTCTTAATGTTCTGCTTGAAGGAGAGACAAGCTATTTTTGTACATTTTGAGAGACAAGATGCTTAGGCATTTTTTTTGATATTTATTTTTGCTGCTGTTAATTAACACTCCAAATGATCTCATTTTGAAATAATTTATTTATTTTGTTGCTGTTTTTTGTTAAGCAAATTTAATTGTTAATAAAAATTCTCTTTGTTTGTTTAAAAAATACTTAAACAAGTGTTAAATTAAGAAAGAAAGAATATAAACTTCATGTCTAAAAACGTGTTTTAAAAAAAAATTATATTAATGAAAGAAAAAATAAACGCCATAAAATCGTGAAATGACTAAGACAAGCTTAAACTAATGTTAATAATGCAAGTTTACTAATTTTAAATAATTTCAATTTATTTTAATAAATAAAAAACTTTACTCTAACAAACTCTTGTACTAAAGTTTAAAATTGAAATCATTTTTCCCCTAGCTAATTTCTATATCTTTCTATTTCCTGTTTAATTTGGGGAATTCTTTCAATGAATTATTCTTAATTAAATAATTTGTTATTAATACATTTCACTCATTTTGCTCCTTCCCTTTTAACAATTTTAAATGTTTTCTTTTTTTTTTGCTGTATTTTGTCCTATCATTTATTTGATAAGATAACTTAAAACCCCGCAAAGTAATAAATTGCAATTTACAGTACTTTTTTTTGCAAAAAAAAGAAAACAAAGCATTTTGTCTGATAAAATATTAAAAATAAAAAACCTAAAGGCATATTTACTGATAAGATAAATTAAGTGATAAATAATTACAAGCAAAACAAATAAATATTAACAAAGGTAAATAAACATTTAAAAGCCATACAACGTAATTGCTTAATAAAAAAAAGCTTTTAAAGAAAACAAGCTTAGAAACAACAACAACCACTTTAAAATTAAACTAAAACCATACTTAACCAAAACAATTAAAACAAAATTATGAACTCTTTACTAACGAATTATAAAAATGTATTTTGAACACAATTTTACAACAAAGCTTTTGCAATATCAAAACGCTTGTTTGAAACTAACAAAATTCCATAAATTTAAGTTTTAAAACAAAAGCTTTTATAGACTTTGGTTTAAAACTAATGAAAGTTTACTAAAAAATTATATTTTTACTAAAAAGCTTTTTCACAAAAATCAAAAGCTTTTACAAAATTTTAAAAAATTTAAGAAAAACCGTAAAATTATTGAGATTTTGGTTGAAAACTAATAAAATTTTTCTAAAAATTATATTTTTACTAAAAAGCTTTTTCATAAAAAAATCAAAAGCTTTTACAAAATTGGAAAAAGTTTAAGAAAAACCATAAAATTAGTAAAACAAAAGTATATTTATTTACATTTTTTTGAAAAAGCTCATTTTAAAATTAAAAAAAGCATTTTTCAAGTAAAGCTTTTTTGTGCAATATAAAGCTTTTATAAAATTTCCCAATTTTTTTATAGATATTTGTTTCAAAATACTAAAAATGCAATAAAATTAGGTTTTTACTAAAAAGCTTTTTAAAAAAAATCAAAAGCTTTTACAAAAAATCCCAAAATTCAAGAAATTTGCTAATGCTTATTACGAATGAAGTAAACCTTCAAAATTACATATTTAGTAATTTTGAAAATAAAAGCTTTTACAAAAATTAAAAAAAAACTTTTTTAAAGATATTAAAGATTAAGCTAATTTTCTAAAAATTTATAAAAATCTTTATTAAAGGTTAAAAATGTTATGTCTTTAAAAATACTTTATATTTCCAAAAAAGCTTTTTCTGAAATATAAAGCTTTTACAAAATTTCCTTATTTTTGCATTAATTTTGTTTAATACTTAATAATAATTGTAATAAAACTAAGTTATTACAAAAAAGCTTTTTATCAAAATCTGAAAGCTTTTTCAAAAATTCTCAAAATTTAAGATAAATGTGTTTAAAAAAACATTAAATGACTTATAGGAAAATTTTCATAAAAAGCTTTTTCAAAAATTATAGTATGCGAATTTAAAGATTTTAGAAAATGTTTCAATATTATATAAAATGTTGATTTAAATATCTTTATTAAATTTTTTTAAGAAAAATGTTTCCCACAAAATTAAGCTTTTATTAAATTTCTTAATTTTTATTTGGAATTTTGTTTAAAACAATTTGAATTAAATTGTTTTAGTGGCATAAAATCTTTTGCTAAATTTTCTATTTTTTAAAAGCTTTTTTTAAACTTTTTAAAGCTCTTTTCTAGAAAAGCTTTCTAGTTAATCTTATGAAAATTATGTGAAGCTTTTATTTTTAAAAATAATATTGAGAAGCACTTTTCTAAAGCTTTATAAAGAGAGCTTTAAGGCGACACATCTTGAGCTTTTTTATAGTTTCATAATTGTGTTCTTAAAATGCTTTTTTAATGCCGTTTGAAAGCCATTTAATACAGTATATTAAAAATGAATACAATTTGTTACGAAAAGCTTTTGCAAGATTTATTTTGGAAAAGCTTTTGTAAGGCCTTTTATAGGTCTTTGTAAGAATCGTTTAGTTTTTAAGGTTTTATTATTATTTTTAAATGTAATTAAAATTGTTTTATTATAAAATCGTTCAATCAATTGTTTTTTTAGTGATTACTATTTAATAATTGAATTTTTATTAAAAGAAATTTACTTATCGAAAGTAGAAAGTATGTTGTTTCGGCTTTTATTTAAGTATGACCATATTTATTCAATTTAAATCACATAAATATTTGTTTATTAGTTTAAAAATGTCTTAAAATGTATAACTAATTTCTTTATGATTTTAATTGCTTAATTACTTAATTAAAATTTCATAGCAACTTCCTTTTTTGTAGTAAAAAGAAACAAATTTTCAAAAATCCAACCAACAAACGACCTACACTAACTATTTTCATAATGTTCATGACTTTTTGAACTGACTTCCTGTAAAACTAAACAGAAATATTAAATCACATATTTGAATGTTTTATATGCATATTAGCATAACAATAAATGTAAATTACAACAAATATTTAATATAATAAAAATTATAACAAAAACAATAAAGCAGCTAAAGAATGAAAGAGCAAATGAATGAATGAATGAGTTGTAGAAGTACGAGTATGAGTTCAAACCCCACAATTGTAGTGACTATTAAATGAAAACTTCCGCTTAAATTAATCATTAAAAAAAAAAGAATTGTATTAAAGTTTACCTCTTTTCAATTGTATTGAAACCCCCCAAACTTTTAAGCATAATTTTACACACACGGGAAAATGGTCAGCAGCAAGTGTTTTTTGAAAGGGTTGGGCCCATCAGACGAAATTTTCAAATACTATGCAAAGGTATGTAGCTTTGCATAGTTCTATAAAAGGGTTTATATTTACGTTTTTATTTAATATTAGTTCTGTAGTAGGTTTTATTTTTGAAAAAAAAATATTTGAAATTTTTTTTTCCCTCTTTCGAGTATTTACATGTGCTTTGCATTTAAAGTTAGTTTTTTAATAAAATTTTTTTATGTTCTTCCTATATGCTCTACTCATTTAATTGTTGAAGCATAACGTAATCATCATCATTATCATGCCACATAAACGTCATCATCATCATCATGGTACCACTCGTTGTTCCCGTAGTACATATTCAGCATGTGTTTTTTTTTTTTTTTTTTGGCTAGAAAAAAGTACCATGCGTTTCTCGTTCATTTCTGAACTTTTGTTTTTTATTATAAATTTTATTTGTTGTATTTTTTGTAATTTAAATATTTACATGTTGTAGTTTTTTGTTGTTTCTTTTTTTTTCATTAAAAAAAAATTACTAGGGAATAATATAAAGAGTCAAAGAAATTTTGTGCTGTGAGGTATAGTTTAGTTGAAATTTTTATGTAGATTTTTTTTTTCATTTATTTGGGTTTGTTTTCATTTTACCGGCTTTATAAGGGGGGGCAACAAGTGCCACTCTTTTTTTATGGTCTCGTTGTTTTTTTTTGTTGCTGTAGTTGTAAAAGGAGTTCTAGCCCCTTTGGCTGTAAGCGGAAGTTAAAATGTTAGAATAGGGAAAAACAAACAAATATGGCCATTTTGTGTATTGAACCAAAAAAATGTTTAATGAATTTAAATTTAAAGGAATTTTGTATATAATTTAAGTAATTTAAATTATTTTGGCTTAAATTTAGCACCTCTAGATTTGGCTAGAAGCGTTAATACATTTGTTAACTAATAAATAGACTACCTCCCATTTCAAGGTTAAAGCAAAATATGTAAATTTTCTAAAGTTTAGAACTTCTGAAGTATTACAGTTTTCAGCTTAAATTGGTATATTAATAGAAGAGGACATGACCTTTCAAAATCCAATTTAAAAAGTTATTATATTCGAATTTACATAAAGCTGCGATAAACCAAAGTTGAGCTTGAAAGGAAAAAACTCTTTGAAATGAAAATTTATAATTTTAAACCAATAATTCAGAATTTTGTTTATATCTACTCAAAAATTACTATATATATAGAGAAGGACTTAAGCTTTAAATATATAGCTAGAAGAATAGTCAAAATTTAGCACAGATTGTGCTGCCATAAGCTAAAGTTGTTCGCCTTGAGCGTTAAAGAACTTTCTTTAGAAAACCTTTTGCAAATAGAAGTCGAACATTTTACAAATTTGAATAGATTTTATTTTTATATTATTTCTATTTGTTTTATTTATAAATAACTTAATTTATAAACCAATTACGCTTTTGTGGTTAAAATTTTGCAAGAAATATTGCTTATAAGCAGCTATTTTTAGCTTTAAACTTGTCTTAAGTTTTTTTTTTTCTTTTTCATATTTTACTCTTTTCAAAATCCGTTTAGCTAATTAGTTTAGACATAGACGTCATGTTTGAGTCTTAGTTTTGTTGTTGTTTGCCAATTTCATATTCCAAACACAACAAGCAAAAGTCTAATTGCTTTTAACTACTGGTTTAACTAAAGCTTTTGCATTTAAAGCTTTCAATATTGCCAGGCAATTATGGTCATAAATCATAAGAAGGATCAGGCAAACATTCTTGGCCATATAATGCAGGTTAATAAATAGTTTTCTGCTACAAAACGTTTTAAGATGCGTGAAACGTGGTTGGCTTTATGTGAAAATTGCATGTAAAAGTGACATTTAAAAGCAAAACTTTTAGTGTTTTCATAACAATTATGGTTTAATTATTTTTAAACTGGCTGTTTAAGTTTATAAATAAATGTACAGACATGTGTTAACTAGTGTTAAATTGGCGCCAATTGTTTAAAGAAGATACGGTTGTTAGGTAGAAGGCAGTGACAGTTTGGGGAATATTAGGTTATTTTTTTGTAATAGGAGTGTCTTCATTAGGTTTTTAATTCATTCTTGCTTTAAATTAATATTAGTTTAAGATTTTATTTCAAACCCTACCTTAAAGCTTAATTTGTCTAGATTCATTAATACTTTAGCCATTTAAACAAGAAAACCTACTCATTATTTGTACTTAAGCAGAGTTTTAGAGCCGCCTACTTTCTCTGTAAATTGAAAGCAAAGTTCAATTTAATTGTTAAATAAGAAAATGACACATATTTGCAAGATGATACCTAGATTCTGCTCTATTCTTGAAAAAACTTGTGTTAAGAATTAAAATTCAATTTAACCTCAAAATTTTTGAATTTTTTTATGATATTAAAAAGAAAATTTCTTAAATTTAGTTTAAAATCTAACTATTTTAAAACTGCTATATTGTGGAAAAATAATTTAAAATATCCTTAAGATGTAATTTAGTCTCAACATTTTTTTATTTTTATTGATTTTAAAGGATATAAAAGAAAATTCCTTAAATTTTCTGGTATTTATTTAACAGACCTTAAAACCATACAATAAACTACTCCAACATTTTACCACAAAATCCTGTTAAAATAGCAAACAAAACTCAATAACTTATTTCTAATATAATACAAATTTATATTAAATCACTTAAAGATTTTCCTCAACAATTTTGCAGCTGGCCAGCAGTAGCAAAAATAATCATTATTTTCATTATTTTCTTTTTATAATAAAATAGACATTGATGTATAGAATTAGAAAAACACTTCATAAACATGTCAAATTTAATAGAGAGCACATTCATAATTTTCAAATGAAATCATACCAAATTCTATTCTTTTAACAAAATCAATTCAATCAAAAACAATAATAATGATTATGATTTTGTATCCCAAAACCAAAAGTGATTGACAAAATCTATGTAAAAGAATTTTTAGGTAAAAAAACACACACAAAAATTATGAAAAAAAAAATATTGAAAAATTTTAATTTTTTTTGTAAGACTTGAGACACTGTGTGGGTCACTGTGTCACAAAAAGGTTAGAAATGTGTGCTAAAAAGGATTTTGTGTAAGCCAGAGGATACAAACAGAAACATAAAAATTGATTTGATTTTATTTTAATAAGTCCTGGTACATCATAAATTTGCTGCTCATTTTTGGGATAATCTTTTCAATTATTAGAAAAATTATGAGTTTTTTGCTAGAATTTTGAAATTTTATAACAATACATCAGGTAGTTTAAGGTAATATGATATGATTTTTGTGCAAAAAGTAATTGATATTGTTAAGATAAGGTTATAAAGAAAAGAGGTGGTTGTTTAAAAAAAAAAATCATTGAAAATCAAGAAAAAAAATTCAAAAGTTATTTAAAATCCTTTAATAGATTTTTAGTGAACTGTGATTGGAGCAATCAAATTATGTTTAATGCAAAATAAATGAATTTTTATCACTTTTAGAAAAGTTGAATAAATTTTTTTTTTTAAAAATCTAATTTTTCTATAATACAGAACTTCTAAAATAATGATCACATCTGTACAAAATTTGTGTTATTGAATAAATAGCAGTTAAGCTTTCATTATTTAATTTAAACAAATCTTAAATTCAAATACAACTGGCCCAACAAAGGGTCAAAGATCACCAACTCAAAATTGAATAAATCAAATTTTAATAAAAATTTTTTTTGAAAAATCTAATTTTTCTTCTATACAGAACATGTGATATTCTGATCAGATCTGTACAAAATTTTTATTGTTAAAGAATCAGGAGTTAAGCTTTCATTATTTAATTTAAACAAATCTGAAATTCAAATACAACTGGCCCAACAAAGGGTCAAAGTTCACCAACTCAAAATTTAATAAATCAAATTTTAATAAAATTTTTTTTTGAAAAATCTAATTTTTCTTCAATACAGAACATCTGTTCAAAATTTTTGTTGTTAAAGAATCGGGAGTAAAGCTTTTATTATTTAATTAAAACAAATCTTAAATTCAAATACAAGTGGCCCAACAAAGGGTCAAAGTTCACCAACTCAAAATTTAATAAATCAAATTTTAATAAAAAATATTATTGAAAAATCTAATTTTTCTTCAATACAGAACATCTGATTTTCTGATCAGATCTGTACAAAATTTTTGTTGTTAATGAATCGGGAGTAAAGCTTTTATTATTTAATTTAAACAAATCTTAAATTCAAATACAGCTGGAGCAACAAAAGGTCAAAGTTGTCCAACTCAAAATTTAATAAATCATATTTTAATAAATTTTTTTTTTGAAAAATCTAGTTTTTCTTCAATACAGAACATCTGATCTTCTGATCAGATCTGTACAAAATGTTTGTTGTTAAACAATCGGGAGTAAAGCTTTTATTATTTAATTTAAACAAATCTTAAATTCAAATACAACTGGCCCAACAAAGGGTCAAAGTTCTCCAACTCAAACATTTCTTTTAATATTAATCACTTTTAAGGAATTTAAGCGATCTTTACAAAATTTGGAATATCAAGAGAGAAAGAGATAAGCTTTCAAAATAATGTTTAAACAATTATTAAATTAAAACACAAGAGACACTACATTAAATCAAACTTTACTACCTCTGATATTAGGAATTAAAAAAAACTATTTTAAAAATATTAAAAAATAAACCCAGTTTAAAGAAATTAATAAGCGATCATAATAAAACATGGAGTATTAATAGAGGAGGAGCAAAGATTTCAGAATATTGGTAAAAGAGTTTCCAATTTAAAATATGACAGGCGCTACAATGTGTCAAAGTTCACTCTCTCTGTTAAAAATAACTTAAAACAACTACTTTTAATATAGTTACCTAATTTAAGGAATTTTAAAGTGATCATGATAAAATTTGTAATATTATTAGAGGAGAAGTTAAGCTTTCCAAATATATATTAAATAGTTTTCTAATTGACATACATCAGGCGCTACAGTGTTTCAAATTCTAGTACCTCTAAAATGAATAAGTTTAAGTTTTTTTTAAATATTACCCTATTTCAATTAATTTTGGTGTGATCTTTACAAAACTTGGAATATTAATAGAAAATAGGTAAAGCTTTCAGAATATTCCTAAAATAGTTTCCAAACTGAAATACAGCAGGCGCTACAGTGATTCAAAGTTAAGTACCTCTAAAGTAAATAGCTTTAAAAATACAATTTTTTCAACAGTAACCAGTTTCAAGATATTTTCGTGCGATATTTAAAAAACTTAGGTTATCTTTACAGCTTGAGTTAATATTTCACAATATTGTTTAAAGAATAGACAAATTTTGCTACAAAAGAAAGCTAAAGAGGGTAAAAATTTGCAATTTTTCATTATTACATAAAGATTAACTTAAAAGCATTCCTTTATAGCCTAATAAAAATAAAAAATCATGACAACTATTCAAAACCACCAACTGTTTTCCTTACATATGTTCACAATTGCCTAATTCAGTTTTTAGCAATTGTTTATACAAAAAACATTTGTTCAAACTAAAATAAAAACAAATTTTTTTTTAATTCTTTTGTTAAAATATTTTGTAAATTGTTTATTTTTGCCTGAGATTTTTAATTAAAACGTAAAAAAAGCTAAACAAAACAAAAACATTTTATATAAAATACTAAAAAAAAAGAAAACAGAAAATCTGTTGTTTTCTATTTCAACAATTTAGCAAAGTATTTATTGCAATTACAACAAAACAAATATTTACACAAGGCAAAAAGCCAAATAAAATTTTTAAATAAAATACAAAAATAACGGAATAAAAATCAATTTAAATTTTAGCCAAAAATAAAATAAAAACATAAAAGCTTTTAGCTAACAAACACGTGCCTTTCACTAGAATTGCAATATAAAAATAATTTTTCAATCTTCTTAGAACATTTTCACATAAATTTCTTTTAAAAGCTTTTTTTTCGGCAAAAAGCTTGTTTTTCTTGAGTGAATTTAGGTAATTTATTTGCTTAACTTTGTCAATAAAAACAAATTGCTATTTTTCTATTTCAATTGTATGTATTTTTTCCATTTTACCCAACAAGTTCTTGGGAAAGTTCAAATTTGTTTCTATTCTATATTGTTTGTAGGGAAAATAAGAGATAGAGTGTGTAAAAACCTCCAAAATGTATATACAATTTTTATTTTACAAGTTCAAGGTTACATTTTATTTTTATGTGTTTCTTTTTTTTGCGTTTGCTGTGTATGCAAACCAGCTAGTTTTTATTTTTTTTTTTGCAAACATTTCAAGGAAAATGTATAAATTTAAGCCATAAACAATGACAACCAAAAAGGCTAAAATAGAATTATGGGAGAATATAAGTAAAACGAAATGAACTTAAGAATGAGGGGAAGTTAACTTACAAAAGGGGTTTTAATATAAAACTTATAAACTAAATTTTATTATAATATTTAAACATTCATACCAAAATCTTTCAGTCATAGAACATTCAAAATTTGTCAATATTATATTTAGTATTGATGTAATGCAATATATTTTCTTTTAGCCTAAAAGCTTTCTTAACATGTCTCCAATCAGATTTAAAAAAAGCTTAAAAATATTTTATTATTCATAAAATAACAAAATTTTCCATAATATTAGTATTTTATAATATTTCTACGTTGAACCTAAAAGCTTTTGAACTTAGAGCTTCCCTAATATTTTGTTATTACATTTAACTAAAAGCTTTAATTCCCCTCTACCTATTTTGAACAAAATATCTTGAATTTATTAAAAAAATTACGAATTTATGAATTTATTTACTAGTTAATAATATTCTTAGTTTTCATATAAAAGCTTTCTAGGTAAAAGCTTTTTAAACATGTTATTATTACATTTAGCAATAATATAATGAAATATATTTCATTTTAGCCTAAAAACTTTCAAATTTTTATAATATTCTTAATTTTGAATTAAAAGCTTTCTAGGTAACAGCTTTCTAAAAATATTGTTATTACATTTAGCAATAATATAATGCAATATATTTCACTTAAGCCTAAAAGCTTTCACACTTAAAGCTTTCTTAACAGGTCCCAAATAGATTTAAATAAAAGCTTGAAAGCTCTTCCATCTATTTTTAATTCAAAATGTTTAATTATTAAAAAAATGAATATTGTGATTAATAGCTGTTTTTTCTATTTCTACTTTTAACCTAAAAGCTTTTGAACTTAGAGGTACCCCAATATCTAGTTATAACTTTTAATAAAAAGCTTTTATTCTGTGCTACTTAGTTTGAACAAAATATCTGAAATTTATTTGAAGACAAAGAATTTAAAAACAAAACCTTGTTTAATACCTGCTTTTTAAATATTTATACTTTTAATATAAAAGCTTTCATATTTAGAGCATCTTAAATGTTTCCATAATAATTTAGCAAAAACCCTTAATTCTCTAATACCAATTTTTAACAAAATATATTTTATTAATAAGAAAAAACTAAAACATTTTCTTAAATAATATTTATTTGATAATTTTCTATAATATTTTAATCTTTAAAAAAAAGCTTTTAAACTTAAAGCTTTCTAAACATGTTATAATTATATTTAATTATGCTATAATTTAAAATATTTTGATTTAAACTAAAAGCTTTCAAACTTAAAGCTTTTTTAATATATCTTAAATCATTTTAAAAAAAGCTTGAAAGCTTTTCTAATTTTTTTTATGAAAAAATATTTATTTAACTAAAAATTAAAAAAAAATCTGTGTTTAAAACCTATTTTGTGCAATATTTTCACTTTTAAGGTAAAAGCTTTCAAACTTAGAGCTTCTTAAACATTTTGTTATTAAAGTAAAATAAAAGCATAAATCTCTACAAACTATTTTTTAACAAAATACTTTTAATTTGTTTAAAAAAATAGAACAAACTATTTAAAACTATTTTTTTTAAAAAAATTTATTTTTCATCTTAAAAGCTTTCTTAGTTAAAGCTGAATAAGCAATTCTTTATTAGTCTTAACAGAAACCTTACAGTCCCCTTTACTAGTTTTTAGCCAAATATTTTGAATAATTTTAATTTAAAACCGCCTTTAAGGCATACAAAGCAAAAAGCTCTTTTTATGTTTGAAAACTGTTTAACATATAATTCATGTTATATTAGTAGTTTGTGTTACAACACATGTTAAACTTTGATTTGTTGTTGTTGTTTCCCATATCAAAATAATAATCTTTACTCTTAACAACAACAACAGCAAACAGCTTTACATTAATATTGCTTATTGTTGAATTAAATTGACTTAATGATGATGCCAAAGTGTATGATTTTGTGAAATGATACTGAGGTATAATTTGTTTAAGGTTTTTCAAAAACACGTTACTACTTTGAGTACTTTTTAATACTGGGTTTCTGTGTTGTTGGAAACTACTTTTTTATTTTCTTGGTTCAATGACTTTTAGATTACGTTTTGATCTTCTAGAAATAAAAAGTTTAAAGGTGAGTATGAGAGGTGTTGTTTAAAGCTTCGTATATTTAAACTAAATCGATAATTAATTATTCATTTAGTAGAGTAGTAGAGAAGGTAAATGTTAAAAAGCTTAAAAAAAGATTAGGTTTTGTAATAAAAATGTATGAGATTTGTTAGATTTCCTGGTAGTCAGTTTGTGAATGAAAATTTCCATTTGTTGATGGTTGTTTATAATAAATGTGGCAGTTTTTTGTCACTTGTCTTGCCATAATGTTTTGACATAATAAATTAAAGTCATAAATTCTTAAATTGAAAAAACAAGTTTCTAATATTTTCGACTTTTACTTCAAATATTCTTAACTTTTTAAATGCTTTTAATAATTTTGTGCTATTTTCAACTTCAGACCCTGAGTCACTCAAATATTTTTATTTTATTTCTAGAATTTTATTAAATTAATTTACTTTGTTTTAATTTTCTTTTGTTCTTAAAATCATAATTTAATAGCAAATAAATTTGAAATTTATTTATTGATCGCCCATCATTATCAAATCATTTAAATTCTTATTTATGATTATGACCCCTCAAATGGTCTCAAACAAGCTGCGCTATTATTAGGGTCAAAGAAAAACTAAAGAAAATTCTATTGTTTTTCTTTCATAAACATTTGGTATGGGGTGTAACCGTTAATAAAATATTTGTATAGCGGTTTAAGGTAACAGACCTTAAGGTAAATTATTAAAATGTTACAATATTAGTTTTCTTTGTCATTCATTTCTTTCTTCTGCGATTTCCTGTGCCTTACTAACTGCCATTTGCTGATACAAGTCATTGACTTGTAACTTGCCTCATAAAAATTTCTACGTATTTTGGAGTTTGAGTGAGTGTTGTTGCAACAGCCAATATCAAAGTGTTTGGGCAGCTGGGTTGGGGTTTTATTAACCAGATTTGTTGTCTTTAAAGCTGTAAGTAGGCTGAAAATTTTACTTCTTGTATTTAAGGTCATTTCACTACTGTTAGTTAAAGTTATTTAATTTTTTTTTCTCTGTTGCTGCTTTTTTAATATTATCAACAGCCTGTTCCTGTTTGGGTTTTTTCATTTATTTTATTTTTTTCTTATATAATCTTATTTGTGTCTCTTTTGATAGTTTTTTTGTTTGTGGATTTTTTTTCTGCTGGCTGCCTGCTCAAGAAAAAAAAGACACCTGTAGGAGGTAACTGACACATTGCTTGTTTTTGTTGTTGTTGTCGTTATTGGTACCCAGATAATCAGTTTAAACTGTGAAACAGAAAGCAAACAAACATGTTGAAATTTTGATTTCGAAAAAAAAAACCACTTGAAGGGGATTTGTAAGATAAACAACACAAAGGAAATCAAATACAAACATATAAAATTTAAAAACAAAGTTAACAAAAAAATTGCAAGAAAGAAACATAATTTTAAAAGAAATATAAAATAAAGTTAAGAGGAACGGAATTAGACCAAATGAAATCCTGAAAAAAACAATTTAAAGTTTTGATAAATTCTAAAACTTATGTTTAGATTCTGCTTAATACAGAAATGTTTATTTAATTCACTTAAAAAAGTAGATTTTTAAAATATAATTTTGAAAAATGTACCTTTTTGAAAATAGTACCTTTTTGAAAATAGTACTTTTTTGAAAAAAGTTCCTTTTTGAAAATAGTACTTTTTTGAAAATTATTACTTAAAAATATCTTCTTAAATACTTAAAAAAGAAGTTTTTTAAAGTAAAATTTTGAAAATAGTACCTTTTTAAAAATAGTACTTTTTTGAAAAAGTACCTTTTTGAACATTTTTAATTAATAAAAATAACCTCTTAAACATTAAAGTACTTATATTATACCCATTTTTTATATATTGCCACTTTCAATCTAAAAGCTTTCCAACTTAGAGCTTCTATAACTTTATATTATTACATTTAACTGAAAGCTTTAATTCTCTACTAACAAATTTAAAGAAAATCTTTGCAAATACTTAGAAAAATATATAATATTTTCGAAAAAATATCTGAAAGTTAATTTTTTATAATATTTTAAACTTCAGAGTAAAAGCTTTCAAACTTAGAGTTTCTGTAACTTTAGGTTATTGCATTTAACCGAAAGCTTTAACTATATACTAACAAATTTAAAGAAAATCTTTGCAAATAATTAGAAAAATAAAAAATATTTTCGAAAAATTTATTCATAGTTAATTTTTTATTATATTTCAAACTTCAAAGTAAAAGCTTTCAAACTTGGAGCTTCTGTAACTTTAGGTTATTGAATTTAACCGAAAGCTTTAATTCTCTACTTACAAATTTAAAGAAAATCTCTGTAAATTATTAGAAAAATATAAAATATTTTCGAATAAATATCTGACAGTTAATTTTTTATAATATTTCAAACTTCAAAGTAAAAGCTTTCAAACTTAGAGTTTCTGTAACTTTATGTTATTACATTTAACAGGAAGCTTTAATCCTCTACTAATAAATTTAAAGAAAATTTTTGCAAATAATTATAAAAATATAAAATATTTTGGAAAAAATATTTACATACTCGTATAACATAATTTTTTATAATATTTCAAACTTCAAAGAAAAAGCTTTCTATATTAGAGCTTACTAAACATTTCATTGTTATACCTATATATTTTTAATATGATTAATATTTTGTTTTAGCCTAAAAGCTTTCAGAATAAAAGCTTTCTTAATATATACTAAATAGATTTAACAAAAAGTTTAATTTTTTATTATGTTTCAAACTTCAAACGAAAAGCTTTCAATGTAAGAACTTTCTAAACATTCCAGTGTTATATCTGTATAATATTTGTAATATGATTAATACTTTATTTTATCCTAAAAGCTTTCAGAATTAAAGCTTTCTTAATATATAATACACAGATTTACCAAAAAAAAAATCTAGTATTTTTTTTAACAACAAATTCAGGTTTCAAATTAAAAGCTTTCGAACTTAAAGCTTCTCAAAAATTTTGTAATTACATTTAACAAAAAGCTAAAGAGATTTTCTAATATTTTATATCGAAAATATTTAATCATTAATCAAAAGTTTTTTAAAAATATCACCTTTTTGTAAAAAGTATGTTTTTATGTATACAATTTTACTAATTTCTTAAATATTTTCTTATCTTTGCAGGTATGTTAACTTATTTATAACAGAAGTTTAATTTAAAATAACATTTAAACAATCAGCAGCCAGGTAAATTTGCAAATATTTAAAATGGCCACCATATTTGGCAAATCCTTTAAAAAACACACACATCCTTGCCCCCTCCTTAACCAATCAAAATGCAACGATCCCTGCACTTAGCAACCAAAAGGCGTGTTTATTTATTTTTGTTTCATCAACTAAAAAGCAAAATAATGTTTAAAAAACCAACATCTTAAGCAACAAAAATCAAAAAAAAACTTTATTGTTGTTAAACAAACTTTAAGATTTAAAGACAAACCCTTCCTTAACATACAATACAAGAAAAGGGTTAAAATCCACAATCCTCACAATTCTTTATATATTTTTTCCATTTGCCTTGTAATTTTCTTTAGCCAACCCTTCTGTTGCTGTTTTCTTTATGTTTTACAAAATATTTTTGTTTTTCTTTTTATGATTTCTTTAATGTTCAACAATATAATCACAAATGTTTTGTTTTGTATGATATGATGCTTATGAAAAGGATAAGTAACCTTTTTTTTGTTTTGCTGTACAGAGATCCTTTAAACTGTATCATATTTATAATTCATATAATTTTACATAGCAATTTTCATATTTCATACACATTTGATTAGCGTAAGTGCCATTGAGATGCAGAAAATATGTATTTGAATAATTTTGAGTTTAAGTGTTTTGATGAGTCCTTTTTTGCGTTGTTACTTACTTGTTGGAAAGGTATGACTGCTATTTTTGTTTGATTTAATGTCATACATTAGGAGTTGTTTTATAATTTTATATTTATGCGTTTTTAATTTACAAGGGTTACTTTACTTACCTTATATGTCGTCTTGAATTATGTATCAGAAATTTGAATTTTAAATTAGTTGTTTAGAAAATGGGAATAATGTTACGTTATTTTATTTAGAAAAAGGAGTTAGTTATTCAAATGACCTTGGGTACATAAGAATATAGTACTGGATAGAAATGTGTCTTCACTTCAGAAATAAATGTCAAAGTAAAAGAAGTCATAAATATGTATGACAATTTTATAAAACTGAAAATGGTTTCAATATTTTATGACAGCAGAGGAAGATAGTAAGGTTATGCTAATTAAAAAGGTTAGAAATTGAGTATGTACCTACATAATGTTTTAATTTTACAGGATATTTAAAAAACTTATTAAAATTAAAACTTCTTTTTTAGACATCTGTTTTTATCACATTTTAATATTCGGTTGAACACTCTGTTTCAAAACTTGTCCGAAGTTTATAAACTTCAAATTAAAGGCATTCTCTCACTTCATAAGACGTTTGATAAAGTTAGAACTATTTTTCGACAGAACATTATTTAAAATTTATTCAAATTCATCGACATACATACATATATAATTTGGTACTTTTAATAGATTAAAAGTACGATTTCTAAATCTCAATTATACAATACATCTACCTTTTTACAATTTTTATAGTACCTTTTTCAAAAAAGAAAAAAGTACCTTTTTCAAAAAAGAAAAAAGTACCTTTTTCAAAAAAAGAAAAAAGTACCTTTTTCAAAAAAGAAAAAAGTACCTTTTTCAAAAAAGAAAAAAGTTCCTTTTTCAAAAAAGAAGAAGTACCCTTTTCAAAAAAGAAAAAAGTTCCTTTTTCAAAAAAGAAGAAGTACCCTTTTCAAAAAAGAAAAAAGTTCCTTTTTCAAAAAAGAAAAAAGTAACTTTTTAAAAAAAGAAAAAAGTAAATTTTTAAAAAAAGAAAAAAGTACCTTTTTCAAAAAAGAAAAAGTACCTTTTTCATTTAAAATAAGTATTTTTTTAAAAAAGAAAAAGTAAGAAATAAAGTACCGATTTCAAAAAAGTACCATTTTAAATAAAGTACCGATTTCTAGAATGTACCATTTTTAAAAAAGGAATAAAGTAGCGATTTCAAAAAGTACCATTTTTAAAAAAGTAATAAAGTACCGATTTTAAAAAAGTACAATTTTAAATAAAGTACCATTTTAAATAAAGTACCATTTTAAATAAAGTACCATTTTAAATAAAGTAGCATTTTAAATAAAGTACCATTTTAAATAAAGTACCATTTTATATAAAGTACCATTTTAAATAAAATCTATTTTGAATGAAATACCATTTTAAATAAAGTACCATTTTAAATAAAGTACCATTTTAAACAAAGTACCATTTTATATAAAGTACCATTTTATAAAAAGTACTTCAAAAGAGTACTATTTTAAATAAAGTACAGATTTTAAAAAAGCACCATTTTAAATAAAGTACAATTTTCAATAAATTACCATTTTCAATAAGGTACCACAAAAAATTACTGTTAGTTCATAAGTTTCCTTTTTCTAAAAAGTACGTTTTTGGAATAGTACTACTTATACTTTTTGGAGATCAGTTATATCAAAAGGTGTAAATCTGCAACTGGTTAGAAACACAATTTTTTCCCGACGCTTATAAATCCAATTAAAAATATCATATTTATAAAGTTTTTCTTACACTTTTGCCATCATCTTGGAATTAGTAGGTTGTCAGAAATTGCAATTGAGACGAATTGTAAAGGCAAGGATTGAAATTTTTAAAAACTACTTTATTTACTTATGTCAGGATAGAATGAGAAAGTTTTCAAAAGCTTTTAAATTTCGTAGTACCTTTTTGAATATTAGTTACCATAATTTCAAATTAGTACAATTTTGTGTTTAAAAAAGTACTTTATTTCAAATCTTTGATACTTATACCAGCAGAATAGAATTTTTAGTGAATATTTTTGAGATTTATTAGTTAGAATCAAGAATATTGATATTTATGAAAATAAAGATACCAAATTTACCCGTTTTTCTTATTTTTTAATCAAGGATTTTGTATAAAAACAAATGAAAAGGTGAGAGTTTTTAAAAGTGCAATTTTTAAAACCAATTTCCAAAAATATCATTAATTTTAAACTCTTTTAAATAAAGGAAGAAATGACATTTCATTTTTTTAATTATATGATTTTATTAACATTTACACATTTTCAAATACACCCTCATTAAAAACTGTATCTTCCATTTAGAAAAAAAACTTCAGTAGCTGAGAAATTTACGCTCTAAAAATTTATATTGAACTCCTTCATAATTAGAGTTTTTTTTTTGGGAAAATTTTCACGATATTGTTACACCTTTTTAGTATTTTTTTTAAATAATGTTTAAGGATTCTCCTGAGAACTTTTTATTTTGTTCCCAAAAATAACGTTACACGATTTTTTATTATTTCAATTAAATTTGAAATTAGTTTTCTGTTCATAGAGTTATTAAAATGTAATTAATCTTAGTTTAATTTGGAGCTGTACTCCTTTTTAAGGGTAACTAATAATGTTATTAACTCATCATATGGTGTCACTTAGTACTTAGTACTTTTTTGAAAAAAGACATATGTTTTGAAAATGGTACTAGTTTTCCTGACATTTAATTGATGTAAAAGATAGTGGACTAAATACTAGAAAATAATTTAAAATCTAGTTAAAATGTTACTTAAAAAAAACATGTTGTGTTTGTGATAAGTGCTTAAATCTTACTCGTCCCATGACTAGTGATATTTTTTGGAATTTGAAAGATTTTTCTATGATTTTTTTTCAATATTTTGATTTGCAAGTATAGAACCGCAAACTGAAGTTTGAAAGTTTCTTTTTTCAATGACTAATCGCTTAATGACTAATACTTAGTTTAAATTCGTTATTTATAAATAAAATCTAACTCGTGACAAAACTGCCTAAAATAATTAGCCATAAAATCAAAATAACTTTGCAAAAAAACCTACAAATTGTTTAAAAATAAACCTTTAATGAGGGTGGGTTATTTTTTTCTCTAACCTTCTTTTTTTAGTAATTTAACCAAAAAAGGAATCTAAACAAAAATCAATTTTTCTATTGGGAAAAAAAGTACCTAAAAAACCTACTTAATGTTCATTATTTTTATTATTCTTATTTAATTTTGTTTTTGTAATAATTGCGTATATATGGTTAACGCCTCTTTATTGCGTGTTTTCTGTTTAGAAACAATAATTTTCTATTTGAAATTACCACACGTTCTTTTTGATAGCAGCTCATTTGTAATGAAATGTTATTATTATTGTTAAAGTTAAGAATCCATATGACGATGACTTCACTTTAAATTTGGATAAAAACTCTAGCAATGTACTAAAATGGTACTATTTATATGGGTTGTTTAGTACCTACCTGATATGTAAAAAAAAACTATTCAAGCAAAACATGTTTTGAATAAAAATTAGTGCGCAATTATTATTGAAAATATAAAAAACAGAAACATTTTGGGGTAATTTATTGTGTGTTTTGGTAGGATTTTTTAAAAGGGTAATTAGTGGATTTTTTGTTTAGAAAATTCAAAATTTAATTTAAGCAGCTGTTTAGTTAAACCTTGTTTAACTAATCAAGAAATGTTAATAATTGTTTGGTAGACATGGTACAACCTTTTAACTGAATCACTAAAAAAGAACGTTTTAGTTAATTTTAGTTTAGTTCAGAGTGGCATAACTCTTTTGATTTTTATTTTTTTTCGCAATTCCATTCGAAAGAATTTTTAGAATTTCCATGTACAAATCATACAAATTCGATTGACTTTTGTTTCGAATCGAATTATTCAGTCAACCCCCAAGTTTTTAAATTTAAAGTTGCAAAAATTTTATTGTTTATTTTATAAACAGGTCTTCAGTGTTTCCTTAACAATTCAAATTTTTCAAAATTTATTTCACATTTGCAGGTTAGTTTAGTGATGCCATATTTTATTTCAAATTCATATACCTGCCTATTTTGTGTTTACTTATCTAGTCTACTATCTGTTCTTATTTTTCAAATACTTTTTTTTGTCCATTCTTTTCTCCCCTTAAACTAACTATTATTTACTGTCTTTCTGCCTTTCATAATTGAATTTTAGCTCAATCTTTTGTTGCTTTTGTTGTAATCTTAATACACTTTAGTTTATGTTATTCTAGCTACCTTTCCATCTTCCTCCTCAACTTCTTCTGCCCCTATTGTTTTGCTTCTATTTTTTTTTTGGCAATAACAATGGGCTCTAAAGTAAATCAGTGTATGCTAGTGTTTTGGTACTGGGCTCTTTCACTTTGGTTAATCTTGAAAATAAACAGCTGCACCTTTATTTTGCTTAACAAAATTGCGCGCCTTTTTTACTCGCCTAAGAAAATATTGTAGAATATTCAATGTTGAATTGAAACATGAAAAAAAATTTAAAACAAATTTGAAAAACGCCAACGCTTGAGGGAAAAGTTTGAAGAATAATAAGATGAAGGCGTTTATTTTTTTAAAAAAATATAAATTTTTTTAAATAAATAGATAATTTGCAAGGTATAGGCATGAGAAAGGGTTTGAAAAATCTGCTGAAATCATCACACTTAAGAGATTGTTTGCTTCTAAACTAAAATAGTTGGCCTAGTCATACTTTCTCAGAATATAGAAAAGACTTCAGTTTAATTAATATTTTTCTTTAGAATCTCTAAAGAAATTGGGATTTCATAGATATTTTTCTAAACTTTATATCTTAAAAGTATGACCTTTGACCTTATTACCAATTTAAACGTAATAAATTCATCTTTAAATCTATATTAAAATTACAACTCTATTTTCAATTTATTAAAGTTTTAGGGACTCTTCAAGGAAGCTTTAATAAATAAAGTGTTATGTAAACACGACCTTTGACCTAATTGCATCAGACCAAAATATTGAGCGTATTTTTGTATACTTTTAGAGATTTGGAGATATATAAAGTCCTCTAAGCACGACCGTATTGCCCAAACTGTGGTTTTCTAAACATGACCTCTGACCTTATTGCCTCTTAAAAGCTGGTACATCGTCTTTAAATTCACACCAAAATATTAACTGCATTTTTAATAGTTTTAAAAATTTGGAGACTTGTAAAGACCTCTCTCTAATCATTTACAACTCATTTGCATTTCTGTAACTTTAGAACATTAGTTTGAATAGTTAAGAATTTTTAAGGTCAATTATTGAACTTAACAATGCCACACACATCTCTTTTCCATTCACGCTCCATTTTAAAACTCAACTCATTTGCATTTCTAAAACTAACCAAGATTAATTACTGCTCTCTTTGTGCATTAAGCAGATAATAAGACAACTGTCAGTTAACAGCATTTGTTAAAGTAAAGGATTAAATATTGATTAATGACTGCAAGATTAAGAAGAGCAGAAAATTTACTTAATTTGACAGCTGAAATGTCAAAAAGGCCATTATGGGTTACAAAAGTGTGAAAATTTGTTAAACGAAATGATAAATTAGTTAGGAATTAAAAGAAATGAAGAGTGAAGAATACAAAATGAATTGAAAACCTTAAAGAAAAGAGTTTAAAAAGAAATTATTGAAGTTAAAGTGATATTTGAATAAATAAAAAAAGGAAATTTTTATAAAAATGTTTAAAAAGGAATGATATTTAGCAAAAGCTAAATTTCAAGCAAGAGTTAAATAGAAGTTTAGCTAATCTGTAGCATAAAACTTACTCAGCTGAAATGTTAAATTGCAAAGTAACACGAAGATATTAAGAGAAGTTTAACTAATCTGTAGGTTATATGAAATGTAGCATTATCTGATTTTTTAGTCTATTATAAGGAAGAATTAAATATATTAAGTGTTGTTTTACAAAAATGTCGATATCTGAAAATTTCTAGCTTTCTGACTTTAAGCCATTAAATATCACATTTTGAAATAGCGAAATTTTATTGCTATATGAGGGCACAATAAAAGAGCACTTTTGTGAATTAAAAGAGTAAATCCTTGAATGGTTTTAAAAACAGTTTAAGAAGATGATTGCAAAGTTTTTAAACTGTGGTTAATATCCACCACACATTCGTTTCTTTTAAACTCTTAAAATTTCCTCCAGCTGTGACTTTTATTCCTAAAATTTTAACTCCTTTACATTTACGAATTCCTCTCACCTGCCCTAGAATAATGACTAAATCAAAAAACCTTAAAAATGTTACTGCCTACAAAGTATAACCAAAAATAAGAACATAAATTTTAATAACTGGCTTGTGGTCTTTGGCAAAACTAAATACAGTAGCCAAAAAAAACAGACACCTTCTTTAAGCCGCTCCTAATCTTTAAACTTAGTAATAAAATTTTATATATGACAAACAAATACTTAAGAGGAAATAAATGGTAAATGATACAACAGATTACCAGACAATTTTATGGCCATATAAATATTTTATGGCCTTGCTCTCACTCACTCGCTCTTT
The DNA here is from genome assembly GCF_958450345.1 of Calliphora vicina. NCBI lineage: Eukaryota > Metazoa > Arthropoda > Insecta > Diptera > Calliphoridae > Calliphora > Calliphora vicina. The sequence continues at coordinate 129,429,558 of NC_088781.1, forward strand.
CTTTCAAATTCTGGCGGTAATTTTAGAATATTTTTAAGAAGTATGACAAACATATAAATGTCAGGGTAATAAAAACAATTTAATGAGCAAGGTGTTGAAGGCTTCACATTCACAATGATTTAAGGAAGTGTAATAAAAAATGTTTTTAACTGAAGGTTAGATTAAGGGTTTAGAGCCCAGTAAAAGAGAGTAGGTTAGTTTAATGAGCAAGATGTTGTTAGCATAAGCCTGTGGTAGATTATGTGATTAAGTTATGGTTAACCAAAGATTAATTTTATACGTTTCATGAAATACATATAAATAGGTTAGGTATTTTTGTTAAAAATGATAAGAGAGAGCGATAAACGATAATATAAAAAGGTCATATTTAAGTTTTGTAATAATTAACTTAATAAATAGTATCAGGTTTGTGAGAGAGAGAGCTATTAACTGGTTTAAGTTAAAATGCAATAATTTTTTAGGACTCCATTTACTATAAAAGTTTTGAGACTATTAGAAGCGAATGTATTAAATATTATGCTGTAGTTTTTGCAATTCTCATTAACTATAAACTTACATATGATTAAGGGGCAGTTAAAGCTTTAGGATTAAGTTTAACTATTGTAATTAGTGACAGCTTTGAAAGCTCAAATTAGCAATAAGTTATTATTGAAAACTTCAGTTAAACGAAATTACTTATTACTCAATTATTAAGGTAATCTTTGGTTAAACAGAAGATATAAATTTTGTATAAACGGAAGTCAAGAATATTAGTTTAACAGGAGTTTAATAAAACCCACCATAAAAAGAGCCATTTAAGATATTTTTTTTAGTAGTGAACATGTATTTAAATGGTAAAATTGCAGGTCCACTTCATATAAAGCGTTATAAACAAAACCACTGCCTAACACCCAGTAACCAGTTGAGTAACTAGTTTTATGCTTCCCCCTGGGACCAGATTTTTTTTTACTTTTTAATAAAGTGTATTTTTTTGACAAAAAAAATGCCTGTAACACATGTTTATAAATTTCTTGATTGTAAAATAATTTCGCTTGTTTTTTTTACACCGCTCGACATATGTTCCCGCTGCTCTTTTACTATATGAAAAATTTTAATAAATTTTTGCGTATTTTTTGCCTCACTAAAAACCATGACCGAAAAACTGTAATAACTATGAAAATTATTATTAAAAACAGTAGAAAATTGTGTTACATAGTTCATGGTAATCAAAAAAACAATTAACGCACTCTCATAATTTGAGCAGAAAAAATAGTTTCATGTTTAATATACATTTTTTTTTGAGGATTTTCAGTTCATGTTCTTTTGAAAGTAAAATGTTTATTAAATCGGTTTTTAATAGGGGTGAGTAAAAATGAGTTTTTGTTAGAGGATTTAACAAAACCAGGCAGATGCCAATTTTTTTTGGGTGAAAACAACAGAAATTTTTAAATAATTAAATAGCAGGGATTTAAGAGATAAACATAAAGAGGAGATTGGTAAAGATTATTTAACATAAAGTTAGTTAAGCCAAAAAATTTCTTATCTTTAAAAAATAATCTCTAAAAAAAAATCATTCAAATTTTAAGATACTAGTTTAAAAGTAAGATTTAGATGTTAAAATTAGTTGAAATTTTTAAACTATAAAAATTATATATTTCATTTTAATATTTTATTAAAAGTTTAAAAATTTGGTTTTAATTTTCCTCCAAAATGTTTATTTCTAATTATTTGTTAACATCTGCTATGTTTTAATATTATCATAATTTAATATTAACTTAAACTAGCTAGCGGCCTTAAAAAAACAGACAGGTGATTTTATTTCAAAAATCTAGCAAAATTATTTAACAATAAGACCACCCCAGCGTTGCACTTAATTTCCAACAACAACATATGCTAAGCACCGTTAACTTACACACACACTCTTACAGCCAAGGGTGGGAAGTAGCAATAATCAATAAATATTTCATAATTTATTACAGACCTTGCAGTGTATGTTTGTAGTAAAAAATGTAGGCAATCAAAAAGTAATTTATAAATTATATTTCCTTTAGGAATACAAATAAAAAATGTTATTGAATAGCTATTCAAAAGAAATATTTCTTATCAGAAATTGGTAAAGAAAAAAAGGCACAAGGGGTGTTTTTGAAAATTAAATGAAATTATTAAATACAAAAGAGTAATAAATAGATAAATGTTAAAAAGTAAATAGAAATATAACAGAGTTTAAATGGAGAAATTGGGTTAAGCTAAAAGAAAACAAACGGAAATGTAGATTTTTTGGAAAAGAAATTAGCAGGATATGGAAAACAAAGCTAAGGCAGGAAGTTGGGACAGAAAAAATTAATTTGAAAAAAAAAATGTTTGAATTTAAAACTGTTATGAGCCAAGATTCATATAATAAAGCAAAATAAAAGAATAACATTGAATTTTAAATGGTAATTTTTATAAAATGGTACTTTATTTAAAATGGTACTTTATTTAAAGTGGTACCTCATTTAAAATGGCACTTATTTAAAATGGTAATATATTTGAAATGGTACTTTATTTAAAATTACCTTAAAAGGTACCACCAATAAAAATAAAGTAGAAATACTTTTAGTTGTTTTTTCAGTTGTATTTGTCATTCGCCAATGTTATTTATTGATGCTTGTACTTAATCCCCTGGCGTATGTACCCCATTGAGTGATCAATTTCGTATAAGATAAGAACGAATGTTCTAAAGTTGCTGCTAAATCTTAAGGACTTATTGATCGACAAATATTGAATTATTTGAGTTAATAACAAATATTATATCTTGATATAGGTACTTTACTCCCTGGCTATAAACCGTTTCTTAAGATGATAGTAAATCTGAATTTGCTTAATAATAGCTATTACTAATTATCACTTAAATATTTTAAGTGAAAACAAACCTGTTTCCAAACAAATCTAACAACTTTTGAAAATAAACTTTAGAAAAAGGCGTTCAAGGAAACCCCTCTGGCAAAAGAAAAACCATAACAAATTACTATATAATAGAGTAGTAAAAATAAATAAAATTAGATCAGTTGTTTTTTGTTTCTTTTAAATTTTTTAACAAAAGAAACTTGTTTTTTTTTTTAAACAAAAACATAAAATAAACCTAATAAATGTGCTATCAATTTCATATAAGACCGCCACTTAAACATACTTGTATATAAATGTTTTCTAAAATAACAATAAAATACAAATTTACTCACTCCTTTCAAAAAAGATCTGCAAAATAAAAAGGATGGCCTAATGGTTTTACGCTTTAAAGAAAAGGGTTGAAATAAAAATGCCAAGAAAACTGACCATTTTGAAACAAAATTTTGTAAGAAGGAAGAAAGGACACGTGAAAATTACTGTATTAAGCGATGTTAAAACATCATAAAAAATGTGTTTGTGCTAAACAAATTCAAGGATATAAATCTCTATAAATCTTGAAGAGAAAAAAAGGGGTCATTTTTTGAAACAGAAAAGCTAAAGGAATGATATGGTCAATGTGTTATTCTTAGTGAGTTTTTGTTATTTATGTATTGCGTTTTAAAGAATAAGACATTCAACAAGTTTTACTGGTTATTTAGAAAACAAAATAAAACTAAATTTCAATTAAAATACTATAAAAAACTTTAAGGAACAAAGGAGAACTTTAAGGAATTTGTATATAAAAGAAAACAACAGCCTTAAGGTAGGCTCTACTTTTTATAGTAACAGTTCGCTAATACAGAGAAAAACAAGAGAGTCAAAGAGTGTAAGCTAATCAAATAACAGCAAATTAAAAACAGTGTATGCCACGCCCTTTTGTAAACAAAATTGTTTAAAAAACATTAGAGAATATAAAAATGGTGGTAAATCTTTATATTAAAGCTATATTGGAAATATAATTTCTTTTCATATTGTAAGATTTTCTTTTAAAATCAATCAAATTTCTTTAAATCCCACCAAATTAAGCCTTACAAATTACCAAAAGTTAAACACTACATTAATCTTATTGTTCATTTCTTTTTCCCTACAAAACACAAATAAAAGAAAACATTTCCCAAAACCATTAACAATTTATTTGAAACTAAACATTTCTATAATTTATGTAAAAATGTCTCAACAAATGAGGTGTAAACGTTCCATTTAAATACATAAAATTCAAACACCTTTTTTAAAAAAAAAAACTTTACTAAAGATTTTCTTAACATTTTAATCTATATTTGAAAATTTTCCTTCAATATAAAATACTGTGTGGTTGTTGCTCATTATTTTTTTTTAATTTGACACTGGGTGTTTTGTTTTTCTACATGCGGGAAAACCTCTTCATTACGTATGCAAACAAGGTTTTTCTTTTTTCCTTCCGCCAACTGCAATGTGTGCATTTTCTTATTCTTCAGGAAAAATTAATTAGTTGCATAAGAAGAAAAGGGTTATATTGTTTTCCTAAGACACAATACCTTTGTTGGTTAAACTTTGTCACATTCAATTTAATTTATTTACTTAAAGGAAAAAACCGATCTAATCGAAACTGGTTTATCGTTAGACAAACAAACCCCAAAAAAAAAATTAAAGCCTAACACATGTAATCATTAGTTGATATTTGAAAAGGGGTCAAGTATGTAGTTTGTTTTAGGTTGTCTTTGCGATAAAGTGCCAATAACTAAAAATAAGGTTCATTGAATTGTTAATGGGAATAAATCAAACAAAGATGTTACTTACCTGAATGTCTCTCTCTTACTGACACTTTTTTAAATAATTTCTAATTTTGAAATTTTTTTTCTATATATCATTTGAAGGTCATGTTTAGATGTATTTAAATTTATTTCTAAAATTATTTATATAGGCTTTTAAAGTTTTAAAGCTTAAACTCAAAGCTTTTGACTATGAGATTTCTGAATTTTAAAATCAAAAATTTACATTTAATTTGGAGAAGCTGAAAATGTTTATATTTTCAATAAAAGCTTTGGTCCAAAACTTTACTAAGCTTTTTTAACGATTTTATAAAAAAAATACCATTTATTAAACTCAACGCTTTTATTCAATTTTATTAGAACTAAATATAATTTGACTGAATTTTATTCAAGCTCAAAAGCTTTTGGCTAAAGCTTGGTAAAATTAAAAACTTTAATACCTTATTTTCAAAAAAATTATACAAAATTTAAATTAAAAGTCAAAAGCTTAGGTATAGAAAAATTTAGGACGAAAATTAATAGAATTATTAATAATTACCTTAAGAACTTAAAAGCTTTAAGCTAATACTCGATATTATCCTAAATTATTATGAAATTATATAATTTCAATAAAAACCTAGTATATTTATGTTGTAAACTTAGAGCTTTTATAAAAGTTCTAGAGAATTAGCTATATTTTTTGTGAAATCTAATAAAGCTCCAAAGTTTTTGGTTGGAGTTGACCAAATTTACACCTTTTATGGCGAAAGCTTTTGGCATATGCTTTTAAAAAATGTAATAAATTGTATTAAAGTTTAAAAAGTTTAGCTAAAGCTTTTTTAAACTTAAAGCTTTTAAACATTTTTGTATTTTTTACAATTTTACAGATTTTTTTTTTAACACAAAAGCTTTTGCTTAAAGTTTTCGTAAAACAAAAGCTTTCATGAATTTTTATATAAAAAATCGCATGTAATTTTAGTAAATCGCATTTAAACGCAAAAGCTTTATTTTAAAGCTTTCTGAAAATTAAAGCTTTTACGAATTTTAATATAAAACATTTCATATAATTTAAGTAAATAACATTTTAATGCTAAAGCTTTACGATAGAGCTTTCTTAAACATAAAGCTTTTATAAATTTTTATATAAAATTAAATATACTTTTAGTAACTATTATTAAACTGCAAAAGCTTTAGACTAAATTTTTTAAATTTAAAAGCTTTTATGATTTTTTATAAAAATATTTAAATATAATTTTAGTTAAAGTTATTAGAGTTCAAAGTTGTTGGAACTATAAGATTTTATAATTCCTTTGATAAAGATTGCGCTTAATTTATATATACTACAAAAACTTAAAAGCTTTAGATTTAAGCTTTCTTAAATTTAAAGTTTATAAATTTATACAAAAAATAAATATAATTTTTTTTTAAAGCTATTTAAATTTGAGAGATTTTTGAATTAGGCTTGCTTAAGCTTAAAGCTTTTATATATTTCATAGGTTTTGTATTTAAACCTTTTACCCCCATTTTCTCAAGCTCCGGTTATTTTTTATCGTGAAAAAAATGTTAATTGAAGGTTTATCGTTACAAAAAAAACAATAATCAGATATTGAGAAAACTTAAAACTTTTACACAAAACTTAAAAAATTTTCTTAAAATATAGTAGCTTTTAAAGCTAAAAAGCTTTATTTCGTCTTGTCTATTCAATTCTATAACCTTGCTTTAATTTCCATATAACATTTGATATTTCTTTTTGTATTGATTAGTTTTGTATATAACAAATAAATTACAGATTTTTATCACTTTAACTTAAATTTATATGACTATTTTACTAAATTTATTTAAATTGCAACAAATTTTAATGTTGTCTTTAGTCAAAACAACAACCCAGTAAACCTTATAAATCTAATTTAATTAGCATTTACCTTATTTGTGAACTTAAAAACATAAAGAATTTGTTAAATTTGTTAGTATTCTAAAAAGATTAAAATAAAAATAAAAGAATTAACAAACTAGTTTAACCCACATAAACTTAAAAGCAGCAAACAAAGTAATTAACAATTAAATTTGTTAAATAAGCAAAAAAAAAAAAAAACTATTATTCTTGAAGCTATAATAAATGATTTAACATAGAATGGCATTGAACTCAAATAATGAAGAGTATAAATGAAATTTAAAACTATTGAAATACTGGCTGTAATGGCTGATACCTTAAATGGGAAATTAAACTAGGCACGCTTATAAATTTAAACAGAATATACTTTTCAATGTGGGAGGTTTTTCAAAAAATGATTCATTCAAAAACAAATATTGAACAAAAAACATATGTTTTAAGTTTTTAACATATTGATACTTTTTCTTATATTTTTATTTTGCTTAAAATTATTTAGGTATTTTATTTTTTACTCACTCACATGTTGCTTCAAATTATTATTAACCAAGTGTTCAAGCATATTTTTCATATTGCAAAAAGCTAAAAATGATTAAATACTCATTAACCATTTTAAATTCCCCTTATATGTCTCTAAGTTTTGAGAAATAAATACAAAAGAGAGCACATTGTTGGGAATTAACATGACAATGTCTTCAAATGTCAATCAAAAATTCTGAAATTCATACTGACTGACCATTAACATTGTAAACTTGTCTCTTTCATGACTTGCATACATTTTATAATTGTTATATAAGAGTTTGGCATTTGGCAGAACAAAAACCAACCAGTTTTTCTTTCAAAATCAACCTTCTGCTGTCTTTTTTAAAAGATTGCTTGGTTGTTGGTTGGGTTATTTTACAGATAATAGTTGGCAATTTGCCTTTAAGGTATGGTTGGGTTTTGTTTTGTGTGTTTCTTTTTTGTCACAGCTAATTACGTATTCAATTCCTTTTTAAGGAAGTTAGTTTACAAATACAAAAAGGACTTCAATGTTTAAATGTCTGGCAACCAGTTTATTTGTATTTCTCTCTTTTTTTTTTTGTTTGTTTTGGTTTTGGAACATTTATACAGCTACTTTTTGACAATTGTCATGATGCAGCAACCTTCAATTCTATATTATTTTGGTTTTTTTGCTTGCTCAAGTGCTTTAACAAAATAAATCGAAAATCCATTGAAATCTTAAATAAATGTTGTTTTTGTGTTGCCTGGTTGCCTCCTTTTTTGGCTGAGGCGGCGGCTGTTATGCCAGTTTGCAAACAGACAAAAATCTTGATGGCCACCCAGTGCTTTTCATGTGTGTCTTTCAGACAAATGTTTTTGTTTTTATTTAATTTTTTTAGCAATTGTTGCAGTTGGGTTTTTTTCATTGTTAAAGCTTATATAACATGTGTAAGCTTTTTTTGTTGCAAACTGCTGGGCTGTGCTGTAATGTTATACTGGCAATATGTTTTTGACAGTTGACAGTTCATAGTAGCTGTCTTGTCAAATAAGCAGTGGAAGAAAAAGAGCAGAAATGAAAAAGTAAACATTGAAAGAAACAGCATGAGAAAAAAATTATGACAATTTTTAGCGTAAGATAATAATGAAGTTGATTTGTTTAAAATGAAAGAAATTAAAATAATTAGTTGAAACTTTTTTTGGAAAATTTGGAAAATTCAAATGAAATAGGCAATTTTGATTTACCACTAATAAAAAAACATAATTTAAGTTCATTGAAAACTTGTTTAAGTAAAAGCTTTTACAACTTTTTATACAAATTAAAAAAAAAGCTTTTCTTAACTTAAAGCTTTTATTTACCACTAATAAAAAAACATAATTTATGTTCATTGAAAGCTTTTTTATGTAAAAGCTTTTACAACTTTTTATAAACATTAAAAAAAACTTAAGAGTAAAGCTTTCTTTAACTTAAAGCTTTCAGGCATTTTTTATAAAAAATAAGTATTAATAGTAGTAAATACAATTAAAGCTCTAAAGTAACCTAAAGCTATTTAAAAACTCAAATTTTTTATAAATTTTTATTAAAACTTGCATCTATTTTTCATTAACACAATTAAAGCTTAAAAGTGTTAAGTAAAAGCTTTCTGAAACTTAAAGCTTTCACACATTTTCATTACAAATTACATGTAATTTTATTAAATTCAATTAAATATTAAAAGCTATAGATTAAATGTGACTTAAGCTTAAAGCTTTTATAAATTTGTATAAAAATTTAGCATAATCATAGCATATTGTATTAAACTTTTAAAGTTTCATTAAAACCTAAAGCTTTTTATAGATGTTTTATTGAAAATTAAATAAACTTTAATGAATATTATTAAAGGTCAAATAAATCAAAAGATTTATGCTTAATTTTACTTCAACTTAAAGCTTTTATATGTTAAAACTTTTAAATTTTCATAATAAAAAAATAATAAAAATGCTTTAAATATACTAATTTCCAAATATTTGTTTATTTATCTCTTCCAGATTCCTTTGTAAATAGTCAAGAATGGACGATATCACGCTCTGTGCCAGATTTACGTTTGGGCATTGTTGGCTCCTTGAACTCCGGCAAATCGGCATTGGTACATCGTTATCTGACGGGTTCCTATATGCAAGAAGAATCACCCGAAGGTGGTAGATTCAAAAAAGAAGTATTCATAGATGGCCAAAGTTATTTACTACTAATCAGAGATGAAGGAGGTGCTCCAGAAATGCAGGTTTGTAAACAAATTATAATTAAAATGTAATTTAATATTCATTTTGTAAATGAAAAACTAATTGCTTTTTTAACATTTATAAAATTAATGAAGCGTGAACGTATAGATTTGGTTACAATTTGTTTGTGAAAGAAACTTATTATTTAGTTTTGCGTCATTTCCTTTTTTAGTCATAGTTTTTACAAAATTTACGCGACCTTGATTTAATGTGATTGCATTTAATCTTTAGCTTTTTGAAATAAAACAAAAAACGAAAAAAAAAACTTTTAAACAAATTATATACATTATACTGTATTGTATGTTATTGTTATAATTATCTTAACATAATTTATTATTAACATATTTTGTTTTGGGTCTCTTTTTTTTCTTTTGTTAATATTTTATTATATGTAGACATATAAATTACTTTAAGGTTTTAGTTTTCTTTGTTTATAGTTATTTTTTGTTGTTTTCTTAATTGTTTTTTGTCAGGTTTTTTTCTTAACATTTTGCCTAAAAGCACGCTAGGTAACTTTATGCGCCATTTCTTAGCTTAGTGAAAGCACCTAAAAGTATACTGTTTAATTTATGGTAAACCATTAAAATAAACTGTTTTTCTTAAGCTTAAAGTGGTTTTGGGAGTCCCTCGAGTAACACTGACTCCCACCAAAAACACATTAGTTGAATGACCCTACACACTTAACACAGGTGAAGCTAGTAAACCCAAAAGTCATAAAATGCCTGGTTTACTCCTGGCTGAAACAAACGAAATTCATGTTAATGGTAACACATTAACATTTGTGTGTTTCATACTATTCACCATAAATTTAGCATACTTTAAGGCTTAAAATGGCTGTTTAATATTAAAGCATAGCATAGGGGTTTGAGTTTATATATAGAATATTGGTTTTCATGTGTGTTTAATAAATATTTAATATGCATTTTATCAATATGTTTATTGTGTTTAACAACCCCTATTAGTTTACTCCTTTCTCTAACCTAACTTTCCACCCAACTCATGGCTTTCTTTTATTTATTTTTTTTATCATATTTAAAGTGCTTTCATATGTTAATTTGTTTTATTGTTTTTTTTTTTTTTTTCAAAAAAGCCTAACTATATGCAAATTGTTTTGTAGTTTACAAAAAAGTGCTTTTAAATTTGCATATTTTTTATTGTATTATTTAATTTTTACCCTGGAATTTGTGTGTCGTTCAACTATTTCTGCAATATTTACGATGCATAACAAATCGTTTGTCATGTGTTTAAAATTATCAGTTATATTGTGAAAACATAGTTATAAATTGTTTTTTATTAATTACTAAATAATAAACAAGTAATTAGCATTTGAATTGATAAAAATTAATACGATTTACAAGGTTTATTTATGCAGATTTATTGTTTTTAACCTTAATACATTTAATTCATAAAAAAAATTTAACAGTTTGTAAAAAATGGTTTTGTTAAATTCATTTAAAAAATTAAAAAATTGGGTGTATGTTCAAGCTTGAAACAAATTTGAAACAAAAGATTAAAAGGCATTATTGTTTAAAAATTGAACAGTTTATCTGCATGTGTATTTTAAATGTTAAGAAATACTCTTCTTTTTAACTAAATTTCAGTTTTTGTTGAGATTTAACTGCTTTAAACAAATAAATTTCTGTTCAAGCTTAAGCTTGAATATAAAAAGTCTTTACATTGTATGAATTTTATTGCTGATATTTTATTATAATCTTAATTTTATTTATATAAATAAGTTTTCTAAAAGTTTTGCACCATTTTCATAAAATTTAACTCTTCAAGCATAAACTTGCTGTTACTGCAAAATCGTTTTTAGATACTTTATCAAGTTTTTTTTAATACATTAATGCAACAATTTAATATTCTACTAAATTTTGTGTAATTGTTCTTTACATTTCTTAAATTAAATTTCCTCAAGCTTATGCTTGATGTACTAATTATTGTATATTTAATTAATTCTTCATTTTTTATTATATTTTAATATTAGACATAATATTTAGCATGTTTTTAAATAAATTTTTGTAGGTTTTAATTACTTCAAGCTTATGCTTGGACTAGTCAAAGTAGTTTATTTTATATTTTGCTTTATGTTTTAATATTAATTACAACTTTGATTACATTTGAAAGTTAATTTAAACATTTAACAAATGCTAAATATTTGATTTAAATATTTCAAGCATATGCTTGAGCCATTTCAAATGGTTCTGTGTCGTGATTTTATTATAAGTTTTTAAATTTCATTATATTATGATTATCCTGCTGTAATAATATTTCTACAGGCTCGATAAACTAGCTTCAAGCATAAGTCTGAACAGCATTTTTTTATTTTTTCAAGCTTGAAAAGATAATTTTTTGCTTATTTTACAGCTTTAAGTTATGTTTTGCACAGAATATAGCAAATTATCGCTACTTTAAGTTGTTTTTACTTATTTAATTTGATTTTTCACATTTAAAACTCATTTCAAGCTTGAGCTTGAATAGATTTGTTTTCCATATCCCTTAAATTTCAATTTGTTCCTATATTAATATTGCAAATAAACACTTTTAATAGCTTTTTTACTTAAATCATAGGCTTTTGGTGACTACAAGCATGTGCTTGAGTATTTCTTTTTGAGGATTTTAGTTCTTTTTATATGTCTTTTTGTTTTATTTCATTAAGTAACATATTAGCATTCATTTTTTAATATTTTATTTGACTTTTATTTATAACTTTGAATTATTGTCTGTTCAAGCATAAGCTTGACTTAATTTAGTTTCTAAATTTTTAAATAATTTTGTTTGTGCATTCATTTTAACTTACAAGTTTGCAAATGAAGCAACATTTTTAATTTTTTTTCTTTCAAGCCTAAGCTTGAATATAGTTTTTTGTTAATTTTTTAATAATTTGAATTGTAATTGCTTCATTTTGTGTAACAAAATAAGATTTGGTTCTCATTTTATGTCATTTCGAATTCAAAATACCAAATTTTGTTATTTCAATCTTAAGCTTGAATGATTTGTTTGTGGTAAAGTAGCCAATATTTTTAAGTATCTCTTGGATTTTTAATTTTATCTCATACCAAACCAAAAATTAATAAAGAAATTGTTTTTTTTTCTTCAAGCTTAAGCTTGACTGCATTTATTTTAAATTTTATTACTAACATGCGAAAAATTTAAATTTTTTTCTTCAAGCATAAGCTTGTATAAGGTATTGTTGTTAAACATTAACATTATTAAGTATTTCTTTATATTATTTCATAAACTAGAAAACACACAACAGTTTTTAAACTTTGAAATTGAAAATCCCAGATTTTTTTACTTCAAGCTTAAGCTTGTATAATTTTTTTTTTTAAATTGTTAAAAAATTTTATATTTTATTAAAGATTATATACTTTTATCTGAATTTTTCTTATAATATAGAAAAATAATTAAATTAAATCTTAAATTTCCCTTATTTTTATATGATTCTTAATTGATTTAATAAATTTTGTAAAGAACAACACGTTTTCATATATTTAAAACTTCAAGCTTATGCTTGAATATTGAATTTCATTTAAATTTTTAAATATTTTTATTAAATTTAAATATTTATTCCACTTCTTAAGCCTTTTCTTAAGGCATATTTTAGTTTCAATTTTCTATTATACACATTTCTGACATTTTAATTTACTTTCCTTTCATAAATATTGCAATAAACCGGGCAAACAAAAAAAAAACTAATTTCAAACTGTCCTTTTATTATATGTTTGTATATTTGTATAGCTATTTTCCAACAGTTTTAGCCACATTATTCATGCCATATCTCTTAAACAATGACATTCCATCTTATGCAATAAATATAAACATTTTCCAGCACAAAAACGTGCCAAGAAAATCGAAAAAGAAAAACTAACAACAAGTTATAACGGAAAAACAAAAAAAAAATTGTAACAAAAACGTGACATTTTAGCCATAAAATGAAAGCAGCCAACAACTTAAAACAACCAGCAATAGTAGTTCATACATATGTATATATTTAGTAGAGTATTACAAAAGGTATTAAATACACTAATAGCATTCATTCACTCACTCATTCCTTGTGGGCCAGGCCAAGACAAAAAGCTTAACGTTGGCTTGAATTTACAGCCCATTAAAAGAAGGTCATTTAAGAGGTTTTCAAACATACATTAAGAGTTTCTTTTTATATAAATTTAAATACCTTTAATGTATTGTTAAAATAAAGACATTTTTCCACCCTCTTTTGGTATTAAAAAAAAGAAGGAAATTGACCTGAATTTTTGTTTATATGTTTAATATAGAAACATTTAACAATATTTTTATTAGATTTTCCCTAAAGTTTTCCAACATTTTCTTTATGGAAAATAAAAATAGTGGTACCACTAACTGTAATACTTTTAGTTTATATCCTATAAAGACATTTTTAGTTAACAGTGTAAGTTTGTAGGAAATTAGGTCAAATATTTTGTAGCTAAACAAGATCTTGGTTTTGTGTACATACACCTTTCCCTTACTTTCGCCTTATTAAATAAAATTGAAAATGTATAGTTTTGTTTACCGCTAGTTTAGCCAGGTTTATGGGGTTTAACTTACTACGATGACTACCTCAACTTGGAGAGAAAAAAACACACACATCTAGAACAAAATAAATAAAGTTTTTAATAAGCTGCTCAAAAGTTTGTTGGTAACAAGTTTAATGCATAAAATATGCTCGTTAAGTACTTGGAATGATGCTTGAAAATCTTGTGTAACTGTGGCACAGTGGGGGAATTTCAAAAGAAGACATCATTTCCAACACTTTGGTATATAATATATCTATATTATAGCTTTCTTATAGTCAAGTTAATGGATTGAAAGATTTTAGCATACAGGATATTTGCTGAATCTTAAATATACTGCATTACCGACCACGGCATTACCAAATATTCGAACTAAACATCAAGGTTAAGCAAATTACTGCCAGTTGAGTATTTTGAAGCCAATAGTAAGACTAATGGAACATATAGGAAATAAAGTCTGCTTTTCAAAAATGTATCAAATATTTAAAAATTCAAAAATTCATGGAAGAAATTTTGCAAAAAAATACTCAAGCATTTTTCAGTTGAGGAACATTTTTTATTATGTCATAAAATCTTTATTTACCATAGTTTTTTAATGAAATTTCACACATATATAGTAATTTTAGATCAAAATGTTATACTGGAAAAAAAGTTTGAGATTTGTTGTTAAAAATCCAACAATTCCCAAAAAAAAAACTTTACAAAAATCTTCAAAATAATATTTTTTTTATATTTTTGTTAATATCTACCATAGCAAAAGCGGGACGAGAAATTTGCTTTAAGAAATACAACAAAACATATTGGGTTATACAAATCCAGCTTTAATTATTTGATACCAACCAAGAAATTAGAAAAAGATTTACTTAAATTTGAAATTTGATTAAAAAATAGCACTAATTAGATGAAATCTGGTCCTCACAGTAACAACAATTTTGAAATTATTTTTTATTTTTTGTATTTTGTACAAAGTAATATTTCAGATAAATGTAAAAACATTACACTTTTTTAACAAATAATTCTGGTTTAACAAAGAAAAGGTAACAAGTTCTTTTTTGGCAAAAAAAAAGCAAACAAAAAAAATGTTTAACTTTAAATTTATATAAAATTTGACTCAGTATTGATTTTTAAAAAATTTGATATTTTAAAAAACTTAAAATTTTGTTCTTATTTCATAAAAGAAAATTTCAAAAGAATCGGGCAAGATTTGAATCCGATATTAGGAAAAAACCGGTTTAGGGTAGGTCTAGAAAATTAAATTATAATTTTAAAATGCGAATATCTCCTAAACTATAAAGGAGATAATTATTATATAGGGATAATTAGGTTTTTTCTAGATCTTATACATTAGATTCCATATATAGTATAATATTTTGGATCGGATGAAAAACAAGGCTCCTCACTCTGTGGCATTGTGAACCACCCCGCCTCCCAACATTCTAGAAGTCCCAAATTCAAAACTTAAACTTGACCTTTTCTACAGCCTTGTTAAGTTTTATTAAAATCGCACTATCCGTTTAGAAATTACAGATTTATTTCCACTAAATTTAACCACTGTGCGGTGCTAGTAATAAAAGTTTTCTTTGCTTCTGTTTACCTCTTTCACCCACTCCCTCTCTCTCTCTTTCTCATACACTTAACGTCTATTGAATTGCGTAAATTTCTATAAGATGAGCTAATAATCTTGTGTAAATATTTGAAGGATTTACCTTAGTTGTTGTAGGATTTCATTTATAATTCAGTTTGGTATGAATTAAGTGGCTGGCTAAAGTTTTTTTTTTTTGTAAATTTATTAAGTAATTTAAGTGCTTTTTAATTGAGCTTTTTTGGTAGCAAACTAGAGCTGGAGAGGGGGAAGAGAATTCAAATTGACAAGGGTTAAATAACCAAAAAGAATTACAGACATCAATTAACTAGAAATTTTATTTGATTTGATTAACTTGTAATAAAATTGAAATAAAAGGCAGCTTTCAAATCAAAAAAGCTTTTCAGGACTTAAAACTAAAGCAGTGATAGGCATAGAGAGCTTTCTTTTTCTGTTGTAATTTGGGCAGCTATTACGAGGTTTGTTTCTTAATTATTTAATCATTTTTATAAACTTCGTTGACATTCGTGTATTTTTAAATGAAAAATAACCCAACTTGTTAGGCCCCTGATGGCTAGGACTAACGACCAGTGTTCGAAAGGCTTATTTTATTAAGTGGAAATTTAGGAAATTTTCTAGCAAGTTACTCAAATCACTTTTGCTTGTCAAATTCAATTTAAATTAAATATTTTTAAAACATTAAATCCTTTAAATCCCTGTTTATTTATATCATTTGACTTTTCAAATTTAGATTTTTTAAATTTTAATCCCTTCTGCTTACTTATTGGTTTATTCCAAAAAGTATTTTTTTTTTCCAAAACCAACACGTGCCAAAATTATAATCTCTAGTTTAAAATATTTTATTCAAAATCTAAAGCAATTAATCCCCTATAATTACACAAAGGCTTAAAATAACTGAAATTTATTGGCAACCACTTTCTCTCTTAACCCCTGGAAAACTTTACAAAAGAAAGTTTAAAACCCAAACAAAAAATAATAACCCAGCGGCATATATAAATCTTTAATGATTTTGTTGCCACTAATATTTGCATTTTAATTGTTTTGTGGAATTTCCTTTCCATTTTTTTCTGTTTTTTGAAATCCTAACAATACCTTTTTTGGCAAACAAAAACCAACTCCCCTTCATTCAATTCCATGTGCAAATTTACTTTAACGATTAAAGAATTGCATAAAACGAAAACTGCATAATATCTTGGTATGGGGCATCATCATCATCATGTATAAGATTTAAGGGTTGTTTCAGAGTTTGTTGCCACCAGCATCATGTGAGTGAAAGGTTTTGAAAGCATAAAAAAACACATGATTGTGCAAGGATAGGATTTTCATTATTTAAAAAACCGATTTAACTGAAATGTTTGACAACAATGTAAACATTGAGCATAAAAAAGGATTTAGCTAAATATAAATTTGCTTTTTTTGGACGTTAGATTTTGTTTAAAATTCTATGGGTTTAATATTTGGTTTATTTGCATTACTAAGAAAAAAGAATTAAAACGTATGTCAATAAATATATGAAATAACATCAACACGAGGTCATAAAGTATAAGTGGATGATAATTTCTTTTTATCGAATAATTATTGCAAAAGTGTTTTTAAAATAAAATTATCCTAGATATCCTAGCAATAAATATTGAGCACTTCAGGCATATAACATAATAATTTTTATTGTATTTTTAAACATCTTTCAAAGTAAAGCAAACAAATCATGATTTCAAGCTTATGCTTGAACTATCAAAGTTTCGTCATACAACAAATAAAATCTCTAAATAGAATCAGCCATGAAAATTAAATAGATTTTCAACTAATAACATTTAATTTTAAGGTATTTCCCTAATTTTGATTTAAAAGGTTAAAAAAATAAAATTATTTTTATGAAAGCATAACATACAAAAATCTCACAACAGCACTACTATTGTACAAAAAACTATTTTTTAAGTTCGAAACTAAGACACTTTATTTAAATCTATAGTTAAGCAATGCAATTTTAATTAGTCAAGCATTTGCTTAAACTAATGAAAGCAGAAGTTTTTAAAAAAATTTTAAATTAGTTTTATTTGGTGGTTTTATTATATTTTTCAAGAAAAAATTATTAAAATTGGAAAAATTTTAAAATATGTATCGTTCAAGCTCTTGCTTGAACATATAAAAATCTCACAAAATATCTGGTTTTAACTAAGAACATATAATTTTAAGGGATTTCCATAATTCTGATTTAAAAGGTTAAAAAATGAAATTATTTTTATGCAAGCATATGCTTGAACATACAAAAAGCTCACAACGGCACTACTATCATACTAAAAATAAAGGTTTAATTTCGAAACTAAGTTCCCTTATTGAAATCTATAGTTAAGCAATGAAATTTGATATTTTAATTAGTCAAGCATTTGCTTGAACTATTGAAAAGCTGAAATTTATGAAAAATAGTTTTAAAATTTGTCTTATATGGCTTATTTTATTATATTTTTCAAGAAAAAATTATTCAAATTGGAAGTTTTTGAAAATTTAGATTGTTCAAGCTTGTGCTTGTACACACAAAAATCTCGCAACAGCACTACTATCATACTAAAAACTAGTTTTTTAGTTTTAAACTAAGACACTTTATAAAAATTTATAGTTAGCAATGAAATTTAAACTAGTCAAGCATTTGCTTGAACTAATAAAATTCAGAAATTTATAAAAACTGTTTTAAAATTTGTGTTAATTGGCTTATTATTTATATTGTTTAATAAAACATGTTTAAAATTGAACATTTTTGAAATTAGGATCATTCAAGCCCATGTGCTTGAACATAGAAAAATCTCAAAATAAAGATTTATGAAAAATTGTTTTAAAGTTTGTTTAATTTGGCTTATTTTATTATATTTTACAAGAAAAAAATTATTACAATTGGAATTTTTTGGAAAATTAGGATCGTTCAAGCTTATGCTTGAACATACATAAATCTCACAAATTAACAATTTTCATAAAATAAAATCATTGTTTATATGTTTCCTTAAATTTTCTCAAAAAATGAATAAAAATTTAAAACTATTTTATTCAAGCCGAAGCTTGAAATTAAAAAAATGCACAGAAAAATTAATTTGTAATTTTTTTAAAAATAAAATGTTCATTCAGAAATTCACTTAAAATGTAAAATTAATTAAAGAAATTTAAAATTCTCAACTCAAGCTTATGCTTGAACGCTCTATACAGTCTTCGTGTTTGGTTTTATGCCAAAAATCATTTCAATTTTAAAATATTTCCTTATTTACTTTTAACAATCAAATGCCATTAACATTAATTTAAAGATTTTAGTTTAACAAGCTTAAGCTTGAAGTAAAAAAAATTGTTTTAAACATACCAACATTCTGCAAAATAATTCTAAAATATCTAATATTGAATTAAAAATACTAGCAATATTTGCAAACTGCATTACTATTCATCAAGCTTGTGCTTGTTTAGCATAAAATATCCACTTATTTTCATTGCATTTCTTTCATTTTTCTTTACCTCTTCCTTTGCCCTGCCTGGCACTTGTAATGCTAAACCATTTCTCTATTTAAACAACCCACTTCTTAAAAGAAACGCAAAAAAAGTCCTTCAAACTTTGTTGCCATACCACCAGCACACTGCTTAGTAACTAACCCTGATAAACATTTAAAGGCTTGTGACTTGATTTCGTTGTGCTGTTCCCTTTGACGTTGCCAATGCATCAACATCTTGCAACATGAGTTATACTCGTATGGCACCTTAAGGCCAGCCAGTGTAATGTGCAGCAGCATCATCTAATCTCACATTTCATATGATATCATTTCATTTATTTAACTAGAAACTGCGCAGTATTACAAATAAATAAAATAATCTTGCAGTTGAAAAATGTTTTTATTTTTGTTATTTTTATTTCACTCATTTTTAAATCCTGGCATTATTTATTATTTTACGTTTGTCACACACACACATAGACAACCTTGACGTTGAGCCAAGGAATATATGTACAAAACAAGAAGGACTCTTGCCAATGTTCCACACTAGCAAATTTCATGGATGTTGCATGCAACCACCCCTTACTTTACTGCAATATTTTTTTCGAAAATATATTGTACCTTGTAATAATGTTGTCGTCAACGTTTTTCAACAGCTCTTGAGACTTTAACACTTCAATAGAAAGTTTATGTTTTGTTTTCTTTTTTGGAAAATCATAAAAAAATTCTTAGTTTTATTTTGCGATTTTCATGAGAGAGAGGGTCGTCCTAGAACTTTCATTCTCATCTTGTGGCAGACGCGTGTCATTAGTTTTTGAAATACTTACATGAAAAGTATTACATGTAAGTTGTTGTAAGTGATTTGTGTTAGTACTTCATCAGCGCGAAGTGTGCCTTATTGTGTTGGTGGTTTCCTGTTTCGTGGATTTATATATTTCTTTTTAAAAAAATTGTGGTTTTCAGATGTTTTTGCATTTCTGGTACAGTTATGTTTACAAGGGGATTATAAAATATTTTAAATAATGGTGGAGGAAGTAAGAAAACCAATGTCAGTTTGATTTAGGTGGGAATATCTGTTTAAATTTGTTTTAAAACGAAAAAAACACTGGCAAAAATAATATTTTCTAAAGTTTGCCTAAAAGTAGGCAATATTTTGTATTATTTACAGTCACTTTTTAAGCTCTTAAAGGTAAGAAAATGTTTCTATATCCCAAATAGGCATTAATTTTTGGACAGCCTAAAAGTAGGCAATATATTTAACAAGTATTTTAGGGCACTCAAATTAATTAGGCTTCTCTCTATGCAAACATTTTAATAGTTTTACCATATCTTTTGGTTTTATACATGAGACATATTGATTTTTTTTATTTAGTTTATTAATGCATTTTTTATTTAATTTCCTTCCAATGTTTTCGTTCACTGTAAAATTTATGTTTATATTTGTTCTTCAAACAACAAAACTGCCTATTAAATATACATTTCAAAAATTTACTTAGAGTACATACGTATCTTGCTCTCTTTATTCTTTAACCTCTCACTTTCCCCCCCCCCACCCCACTTCTCATAATTTGTTCTCCATTACTGTGAACAAAAACAAACAACAACTCTCCCTTAAATTGCAAAAAGAAGAAGAAATACAAGAAAGTTAAAAAAACCGTTAGTATGCAATCGGCAATCTAGCAACAACAATATCACAAGTATAAGCAACAAAATTAAAGCATACTTTTAGGATTTACAACAACCCAATGCCACCCACTCAAAACCATTAAACATCTACATACAAACATTAAACGAATTGTGCAGACATCACTCATTTCATTACAGACACTCACACAGACACTTTTACTCACACAGTTACTCTTGCAAACATAGATTTTGTTGTTTTATGTTTTATTTTTTCAATGTATGAGGGACGCCAGTCTGACGACAGTTCAGACAAATACAACAATAAACATAAACTTTATTAAATACATAATATTATGGGGAAAATCCACAAAACAAAAAGTGGAAACGAAAGCAATACGAAAACAAAAATATTTTCCTGGTTGAGTAGAAAAGAGATATTTCAATGGCAACGTCAAAGCGTTATGAAACGCATGTAATAAAAGGGTTTAAAACTTAATAAATAAAAAAAATATTTAAAAATTCATGTCTTATTGAATTAAACGAAAATCGAAATTCAATAAACGTCAATTTTTTCATAAGGTATAAGAAATTTTGTTAAAATACGGCTGTAGCTATTAAAAATATTTACGATAATTGCTAAAATAAATAATTTTTCTAAATAGAAAAAACAATTAGTATTTCTAATAAAAATCAAAATTATAAATGCTAAAATTTTACAAACGTAGTTAAAAAATTAGAAAAATTTTTTGCACAATTATGTTAAACATTTACTATAATTTTTAAAAGTCTAGATTTACTAAATGTATCAAAAACCGAAATTAAAACACAATTAATACTTTCATATTATAAATTTTAATCATTTTAACAATTACCCTAAGTGTCCTTAATATTTACGATAAATTTTTAAAATTCTATAACTTTTGCAAATTCAAGTAATAATTATTTTAAATAAAAATTTCAGTATTTACCGGACTTTCAAACAGTGAACAATAATATTAGAAAATTTTAACATAAATATTTAAAAAAATTACGATAATTTTTAAAGGTCAAGATTTATGGAATATAACAAAAACCAAATTAAATCATAATTTAGACTTTCATATTGCATAGTTAAATTATTTTATAAGTACTAAAAATGCATTTAATATTTACGATAAATGTTAAAAATTCTATTATTTTTCAAGGTGCACATAAAACATACTTTTAATAAAAACCGAAATTTAAGTATTTTCCGGGCTCTTATACAATAAACAAAAATATTGGAAAATTTTAACTTAAACATTTTAAACATTTACGATAAATTTCAAAATTCATTAACTATGATATTCAAGAAAATTCAAAATTAAATTACATGTCAGGCTTTCAAATGATTTACCCTAATTGATATAATAAGAACTGTAATTGTTATAAATATTTACGATAAATTTTAAATATTCCAGACTTTCTCTTGTTACAAAACCTAAAAACCGAAATTAATCAGCCCAATTATGAATAAAAAATTCCGCGGGAGTTTGTTCCCCGGGAGTTTTTTCTCATTGAAATTGAATAGGAAAAATGAGAAAAGGGAAAAAACTCCCGCGGAATTTTTATTCATAATTGGGCTGAATATGATACACAAAATTAAAAGAACTGCAGTTGTTCTAAATAAAATTATGCGCCTAAAAATGCTTTATAAAAAAAACCTTTATTAACACAGGAAAGCAATAAAATCTTGTTTGTTTCTAGCCTATCTTAAGAGGCTTATTTTAAGTAATAAATACATGAATATCTTAAATTTTAAATATTCCATAACTATTCCAACTGTACGTATTTATTTGATTTAAAAAAAAAACCGAAATTAAATTATAAACCAGGCTTTTAAATAATAAACAAAAATATCATAAATGTTTATTATACCAATTTTATATATTTACGAGAATTTTAAAAAAGTCAAAATCAAATTCTGTTCTAAAATATAATCATTTGTAACGCCTGACGTTTACATTGTGTCTTGCTTAACATGCTGTGAAAGCTTAACGCTATTGTGGTGTATGCTTTGCTTGTTTTTATTTGCATTTGTTATGGTATATGTGATTTTTATTACTTATATGCCGCCATAGACTCTACAAACACCATCACCTCCAACCACCCACTTGGTTATCCTGTAGGATATAAACACATACATACACAAACACACAAACAAACACCGACACGCACTCTCTCGCTAGAAAACCCGGTCTGTTGATGGCTGTGTAACTTCAAAGGGGGTCTGTTTCTACTGATTACCCATACAGTTTGTCGAGAGACAGCCAGCCAGTGAGTTCGTACAAGCAAACGCGGAAGTTAAAAGTGGCTTTTCAAAGGTTTCATAGTAATATTAAAGTATATTAGTACCAAAAAATAAATTACAAAAAAATCCTTAAAATAATTGTTTGTGTATAAAGGTAAATTTAGTTTTAAGAAAACAATAAAAAGATTATTCATTTATTTTAAAAAAAATTTAACATAAATAACTCTCTTTCTCACTTCTAAATGTTGGTTTTTTTCCCCATCCCTCCCTAACATATACTTTAATAATTTAGTTTTCTTGTTGTTTTCATAAACCTGCGCAGTATGCAACAAATTGCATGTCTAAATTATAAATATTTTCCTTTTAAAAACATACAACATTTATGACATTTTTTTTCCTATTTTGGTATGCAATTCGAGATTTTTAACAGTGTATTTTGTTTTAATTTCTTAAAAAGTTCAATATCCTTTGGGGGTATTGGTTGATAGTTTCACAAACACCATTTAAGTATGTTTCACTTTTTATTGTGTTATTGTCCCTAAAGTATGCTTCATTAGCTTTATAGCAATATAGTTTAGTGATTATGAAAAGACTTCCGGTATTTTGTATGTAAACTTCATTAATTAAAACAAAAATGTAAAGAAACTAAAATCAATTGATTTTTTGTTTTGGGATAAAAGTTCACAGTAAAACAATTTAATGGTTTTTAACTTTATTTCTTTCTCATTATAGTAGGAATATTTTTAAAAGAAATATGAAACCCTTTTTTTGTTCCCTATTCATTAAGCATTTTTATTATTATATTTGTTAAACACCTTGTAGGTCTTTGTTTAAGTTCACCTTTTGTTTACATTTTGTAAGGATCAAGAGAGAAAAAAATTGTACATAAACTTAAAGAAACCTTAACCTTAAGTCAAGAATGTGTTTTTTATTCGAGTTGAGTTGAGTTTGTTAAGGCCCAAAGTCAAGGGCTTGTATTTATCTGACAGTTTTTATTCATTAAAATTATGTATTTATGCATTGTTTGTTTTATTTTTAAATAGGAAACCTTTTTTCTGGATTTTGATATTAATATTTGGTTTTATTTTTCCTTTCATTTTAGTTTGCTGCTTGGGTTGATGCTGTTATTTTCGTTTTTAGTTTAGAAAACGAATCCAGTTTTAATACAGTCTACAATTATTATACAAAAATGGCTCATTTTCGTAACGGTCAAGAGATACCCATGATTTTGGTGGGCACTCAAGATGCCATTAGCGAACGCAATCCCCGTGTTATAGACGATTCTCGTGCCCGTAAATTGGCCAATGATTTGAAGAGATGTTCATATTATGAAACCTGTGCTACATATGGCTTGAATGTGGAAAGAGTTTTTCAAGATGGTAAGTTTTTTCTTTAATAAAATTTAATGTCTTTACTTTTCTAATTTAAACATTAAGTTGAAGTTTTAACTTATAAGTAGCGTTTATTTAAGTATTTGAACTTAAACCTAAATAATTTCTTAAACTAGGTTTAATTTTAGTTTAAATAAACTTACTGCACACGTATTTTTCGCTCTCTCTCTCTTTCAATATCTATTAATTTATCAAATCGAAGATTTCTAAATATTTTTGTTGGTTTTTGCAACTCTTTGTTAAAGTTTATAACTTAAACTAAGTTTATTTTTAATTTAACTACAGATGCCTTAACTTTGCTGAAATATTTGATGAAATAATCTGAGTTTTGTATCTATCTCTTCTGCTTTACTCCTGAGAGGGACAGCTTTCTAAACTTAATTTAACTTTTCTTATGTGAACTTCTCTCTTGCAATATTAAAAATCTCATTTGCACTAAATTCAACAAATTCAAGATATTTTTCTTTGATGACTCTCGTTTTAATAATTTTAAAATAAAGAAGCTTTTCTCTCAACGTGATTTTCTCGCTCTTATTAAACAGTTTCCTAAACTGCGATTAATTGAGGTTTAAAGGTGCTTCCCTCTCGAAGTGATTTTCTCTCTCATAATAGCCAGTTTCCTAAAAGTTCTTCCAACTCCCTCGTTTTACATTCTACAAAAGCAAAGAGAAAGCAATAACTGCAAAACTCGTTAAAACTGGTGTTTTTGTTTAACCGAGTCTAAATTAAACATAAAATAATGAGTTTATTTGTTCTATTATTCTAAAACCTCTAATTTCCCCTTTTTTCTCTCCCTCTCTCTTTTTTATAGCCTGTCAAAAGATTCTCTCCCAACGTCTACCCCTACCCGCAAATGTTACCTCCAGACCCACCACACCCCAGGGCACACGGTTGGGCATAGCCTCCTATCATCACAACTCACAAAATGGCACCAATACTAATGGTTTTGCCTCCAGCAATCCTTCCTCCAACTCCATGCAGACATCGGGTGCTGGTGGTGGCGCTGCTGGTAATCTCACCCTACCCCATAGACATCATGTACTGTCCAGTTCAACACATCACATACCCATGCGTATGAGTGCTGACTTTGTGCATGGCGAACAGCAGCACAGTCTGCCGCCCACAGGCAATGCTCAAAAGCTGTGGCAGCAGCAGCAACCTCAAGAAACCCAACATGTACAATTGAGATCTCATCACAATCGCGAACGTGACTACAATTTGACCAATGAAAACAACAATATAACCAAATATAACCCACAGGGTTCAAATTCCCAAAATAGTTCAGCCTCCGAGCAGTTGGCTCCTTTGTCGTTGGTGCCTTTAAGAGAGAAAGACTCTAATTTGGCGGTGAGTGGCAAAGATTTACCCACACCCACATCAACACCCACAGCCAGTAGGAAATCGCGCAGAAGATCGAATCTCTTTATACCTTCTTCCTCCAAAAAGGGAGAGAAAGAAATGAAAAATGGTGAATTAGGTAGTGGACGCTCGATACCCATTAAACAGGGTTATCTCTACAAAAGATCTAGTAAATCGTTGAACAAAGAATGGAAAAAGAAATATGTGACCTTGTGTGATGATGGCAGACTGACTTATCATCCATCGTTGCATGATTATATGGATGATGTACATGGCAAGGAGATACCCTTGCAATATGTAACAGTTAAGGTGCCCGGACAAAAGCCCAGAGGCTCCAAATCTATTATAACAAATAGTGCTTTGACCACATCAATGTTGTCTACCAATAATGGTAAGTTTAAATAAATTATTTTTGGTTTTAATAAACTAACATTTTAATTGTTTTTTTTAAAGCTTTCGAACCCTTAAAGGAGTCTGCTGTCAAGTCCAACTCTTCACAACAAACCAGCGGTGACGAAGGCATAGCCATGTCCAATTCAAATTCTCAAACCTTTATAGCCGGCACCACGGAGAA
Source organism: Calliphora vicina (assembly GCF_958450345.1). NCBI lineage: Eukaryota > Metazoa > Arthropoda > Insecta > Diptera > Calliphoridae > Calliphora > Calliphora vicina. The sequence goes on from NC_088781.1 coordinate 129,455,634, forward strand.
CTCACAGCGAGAACTTTTAGCTGTTAATGCCTCCAATAAACTGGAAGCCCAAACACCCAATGTTAAGAAACGTCATAGACGCATGAAGAGCAGCAGTGTTAAATCCAATGAAATTGATGATTCTGATGGCTATGAGTTTTATATTGTTTCATTGGACTCCAAACAATGGCACTTTGAGGCGGCCAATTCCGAGGAAAGAGACGAATGGGTGGCGGCCATAGAACAGGAGATTTTCAAAAGTCTACAAACCATAGAAAGTACCAAATTGAAGCCGGCTACTACTAGTGAGTTGGCCTCCATGGTGACGATACGTACGCGGGTACCGGGTAATGGCTATTGTGTCGATTGTGATGCACCAAGTGAGTAAATGTTGGGTTACAGTTTTCTTTTTTTTTATAATTTTTTTAAGTTTTTTTTAAAATAATTATTTTGTTTTTTTTAATGTAAAGAGTTGTATTTCTGAAATTAATGTGTATTTATTATTTTGTTTATTTTAGATCCCGAATGGGCCAGTTTAAATTTGGGTGTCTTAATGTGCATTGAATGTTCGGGTATTCATCGCAATTTAGGTTCTCATATATCTAAAGTACGCTCTTTGGGTCTGGACGATTGGCCGTAAGTATTTTGTTAAAGATTATTTTCAAATGTTGCAGTTTTTAACCAAAATTTATTATTTTTATTTTAGAGCCGGCCATTTAAGTGTTATGCTGGCCATTGGCAATAGTTTGGCGAATTCTGTATGGGAATCTAATACACGCCAGCGTACAAAACCCAAACCAAATTCATCTAGGGAAGAGAAAGAGGCCTGGATTAGAAGTAAATATGAGGCCAAAGAATTTTTAACTCAACAGAATACCAATACAAATGCTACACCCGGTCAGCAATTAATTGAAGCTGTGATTAGGTAGGTTTTTAAAGAAATTTTAAACGATCATTTTAAAGGGAACTTTATTAAATAATTACTTTGTTTAAAAGGTACTTTATTAAAAAAAGTACTAAATAAATTACATTGTTACGAATATATCTGAATTTTCAAAACTACTAGTCCGATTGCATAATGTTGTATGTACAAATCATAGAGGAGGACATAAACTTTAAGAAAACGAAATTTGTGAACACCCTGTTAAAATACAAGATTATATACAGGCTGTCAAAGTCGACCTCCTCGGGTTAGAAAAACTTTCAGTTTGCAACTTGTACGGTCGACTTTAACAACCTGTATCTCACCTCGGATTTTAATCGGGTTAGTCACACATTTAATTTTCTTAAAGTCTATGCCCTCTTTTATGATTCCTTCATACATTATTTTGCAATCAGACTAACAGTTCAGAAGATTCAGATATAACACCATTTTCTTATTAAAAAAAACATTGCTTTCAAAATAAGACAAACTTTTCTGTAGAGAAATTTTCTCTCTTCATCAAGAGACAATTTTTTACAAAGAACATTTGAGTTTTTAAATAGAGTACATTTTCTATACAAAAAATAATCTTTATTAATTTCATTATTTCTGTTGTCTTTTAGATCTGATATGAAATCCATTGTTTTAATATTGGCCAATGCCAATACTGAAGTCACCAATGCCAATGTTAGTCCTAGAGATGTTAGGACTCCCTTACTATTGGCCTGTGCCATTGGCAACCTAGCCATAGCTCAACTTTTAATATGGGTAAGTTTCAAACTAAAACAAACAAACAAAACCAAAAGCTTATTTAACTAATTTTGAAAATTATTGCTTTTACAGAATGGTGCCAACATCAAACACACCGATCATGAGGGTCGCACTTGTTTGGCCTATGCCAGAGCTGCTCAATCTTTGGCCACCGCTAAATCCTTAAAGGCAGCCGCCGCAGCAGCTGCTAATTCACAAAACGCCAGCACCAGTAATACAAATTCCAGTATGGCTAGCAATACTTCATCGTCATCATCCTCGGTATCCAATGCTACCACAACCTCAACTAACTCAGTTTCAGCCAGCAACAGCTGCAGCACGGCTAACAACAGCACTACCACGAATGGTGGTATACCAGCGCCTCACTATAGTGTGGAAGAGACCACAGCTTTGGTGGAACTTTTAACGGGTTTGGGTTGTCCCGAATCGGCTCCATTAACAGCCAGTGGCACATTACCACGAAGACGGGATACTTTGGGTACACCCTATGAGAAAACCGTATCAGGGGTGATATAAAATAATCATATATTTTAAAATCTTAGGATTTTTTTCTTTATACATATAGTAATTAGGAGACAAGTAGTTTTTTTTTAAATATTTAAACCGAAAAACCACAAAAACACGCTTAGCTTTTTCTAAAAAAAAACAAACAACCATTTATAAAAAAAAACAAAAACAAACAAACCGGTACATTTAGTTATAAATATTTTAATTTTAAAAGATTTTACAGGCCTAAATCTATAAAACAAAACAACAAACCTCATAAATTTTGTAGAAATTTTTTTTTTACAAATTTACTGCTATTGTAAATGAATTTTGTTAACGGGTGTTAAAATTTGGGCTGTTAATTATTTTTAAAACTTTTTATGAGCTTTGGGTTCCTTTCTTATTTACCTGCTTAATTTAAAAAAAAACAATTCTACTACTTTTTCTTTTAATCTTAGATTGTTGAGTTTTTTTATTCAAGTTTTTTTTTAATTGTATATTTTTTTGTTTTTAAGTTTTGTTAATAAAGCCCCTTTTTATCCTGTTTAAATTTCTCTATTATTTTCTAAGCTGTCATTGGTGTGTCAATATCTATTGTATTAAAAATTTTCTTTCTCTAAGCTTTTTATGATTCCCTGTTAATTGTTTTTTAATATTATTTAGAAAATCTCTATTTTGTTTATTATTTAATTTTTACAGTTAAAATGAAACCACAAAAACCTAGTTTTATATACATAATTGTTTTTAATTGAAAATTATATTATATGTTTGTATAACTTTTTATTGTGTGTGTGTATGTATATAACTATTATTATTTTATTATTCTATAAGCTAAATTATTTTTATAAGTTTTACCCCCAATAACACGAAGTCTGGTTATGTTTTAACTAATAGTTATACTGACAGTTTTCATACAAAAATAATTTTAACCGACAGTATAACTATTAGTTAAGGCCTAACCAGACGTCGTGTTAATGGGGGTTATTATTATTTTATTAAAAACGCAAAAAACTATTTAACAAAATAATCCCCTACATTTTTATTTATTTTTCATTTAAAAGAATTTTAATTTGAAATCCCAAAAAATGTTTCAAAAATATTTATTCTAAAAATTTGCCTAAATCCAGCCAGTTTTAGTTCATTTATAAAGGTTTTCTTTAAAATTCAGCTTTAAGAAATATTGAAGATACATTTTGGTATAAGGCGGATGGATATTCGATGAAACTTGGTAGAATTATAGAAATTTTGGAATTCTAAAAACTTTTTTGATATTTTGCTTACAAAATTGTAAGCGTTTTAAATATTGTTTTACGATTTGCTTTAAACAGGCGTGGTACTAGGCATATATAAGCCACATCTTATTAAAGCTGAGATTCTGCTTGATCGATGGTCACAGGTTTCATTTAAAAATATGCACTAGTTTCCTAGCTAGAGAGCTTTGAATAAAATAGTTATTTGTTTAGCTTGCTATTGTTTTAGCTGGGAAACTATTTTGATTTAAGAAGAATATCTCCTACAGGGATAGAAGTATTTTGATGAAACTTTGTAGGGTATAAGAGGGTAAGATGATGAATAAATCTGATATCAAAAAATTTTGATAACTTCATAATTGAAGAATCTGCTAGCGTTGGAACCATAAATATGTAAATTTCTGCAAGTAGGCGTGGCAGTGGGCGGGAATAACCAAAATGACTTTAAAGCCGAGATCATACCCAATCGAATGCCACAACTTTTGGGTTAATATTTTTACTAGTTTCCGAGTTATAAAGCTTTGAAAATAATAATTATTGAAAAAACACCTACTACTGAATTATGTTCTCCTGGTGTTGCCAAAAAATTTTCCACGATTTTGAACAATTTTATTGTGGAAACAGACTATTTTCATATAAAACGTATATCTCCTACAAACGTAGGAGCATTTCGATGAAACTTGGTAGAATTATAGAAGACGTAATGGCCAATAATTCTGGAAATCTAAAAGCTTTTTTGATATTTTGCTTACAAATTTGTAAGCGTTTTAACTATTGTTTTACGATTTGCTTTAAGTAGGCGTGGCAGTGGGTGGGACTAAGCTATATATTATTAAAGCTGAGATTCTGCTTGATCGATCGCCACAGGTTTGATTTAAAAATATGCAATAGTTTCCTAGCTATAGAGCTGTGAATGAAATAATTATTTGTTTAGCTTACTGTTGTTTTAGCTGGGAAACTATTTTGATTTAAGAAGAATATATCCACCAGGGATAGAAGTATTTTGGTGAAACTTTGTAGAGTAATAGAGGGTAAGATGATGAATAAATTTGATATCAAAAAATTTAGATAACTTTACAATTGATGAAACTGTAAGCGTTGGAACCATAAATATATAATTTAATGAAAGTAGGCGTGGCAGTGGGCGGGAAAGACCAACACTGCATTAAAACTGAGGACCTTCACAATCGAATGCAGCAACATTTGTCTTAATATCTTTACCAGTTTCCGAGTTATAAAGCTTTGAAAATAATAATTATTGGAAAAAACACCTACTGCTGAATTATGTTCTCCTGGTGTCTCCAAAAAATTTTCATCGATTTTCAACAATTTTATTGTGGAAACAAACTATTTTGATATAAAACGGATATCACCTACAAACGTACGAGTATTTCCATGAAACTTGGCAGGATTATAGAAGACATAATGGCCAATAATTCTGGAAATCTAAAAGTTTTTTTGATATGTTGCTTACAAATTTGTAAGCGTTTTAAGTATTGTTTGACGATTTGCTTTAAGTAGGCGTGGCAGTGGGTGGGAATAAGCTATATATTATTAAAGCTGAGATTCTGCTTGATCGATCGCCACAGGTTTCATTTAAAAATATGCACTAGTTTCCTAGCTATAGGGCTTTGAATGAAATAATTATTTGTTTAGCATACTGTTGTTTTAGCTGGGAAACTATTTTTTTTTAAGAAGAATATCTCCACCAGAAGTAGAAGTATTTTGATGAAACTTTGCAGGGTAATAGAGGGTAAAATTATGAATAAATTTGATATCAAAAAATTGAGATAACTTCACAATTGAAGAAACTGTAAGCGTTGGAACCATAAATATGTAATTTAATGCAAGTAGGCGTGGCAGTGGGCGGGAAAGACCAACACTACTATAAAGCTGAGGTCCTACCCAATCGAATGCCGAAACTTTTGTTTCAATATCTTTACTAGTTTCCGAGTTATAAAGCATTGAAAATAATAATTATTGAAAAAACACCTACTACTGAATTATGTTCTCCTGGTGTTTCCAAAAAATTTTCCAAGATTTTAAACAAGATTTTATTGTGGAAACAGACTAATTTAATATAAAACGGATATCTCCTACAAACGTACGAGTATTTCCATGAAACTTGGCAGGATTATAGAAGACATAATGGCCAATAATTCTCGAAACCAAAAAGTTTTTTTGATATTTTGCTTACAAATTTGTAAGCGTTTTAACTATTGTTTTACGAATTGCTTTAAGTAGGCGTGGCAGTGGGTGGGACTAAGCTATATATTATTAAAGCTGAGATTCTGCTTGATCGATCGCCACAAGTTTAATTTCAAAAAGTGCACTAGTTTTCCAGCTATACAGCTTTGAATGAAATAATTATTTGTTTAGCATACTGTTGTTTTAGCTGGGAAACTATTTTTTTTTAAGAAGAATATCTCCACCAGAAGTAGAAGTATTTTGATGAAACTTTGTAGTGTATAAGAGGGTAAGATGATGAATAAATTTGATATCAAAAAATTTTGATAACTTCATAATTGAAGAATCTGTTAGCGTTGGAACCATAAATATGTAATTTAATGCAAGTAGGCGTGGCAGTGGGCGGGAAAGACCAACACTACTATAAAGCTGAGGTCCTACCCAATCGAATGCCGAAACTTTTGTTTCAATATCTTTACTAGTTTCCGAGTTATAAAGCATTGAAAATAATAATTATTGAAAAAACACCTACTACTGAATTATGTTCTCCTGGTGTTTCCAAAAAATTTTCCAAGATTTTAAACAAGATTTTATTGTGGAAACAGACTAATTTAATATAAAACGGATATCTCCTACAAACGTACGAGTATTTCCATGAAACTTGGCAGGATTATAGAAGACATAATGGCCAATAATTCTCGAAACCAAAAAACTTGTTTGATATTTTGCTTACAAATTTGTAAGCGTTTAAACTATTGTTTTACGATTTGCTTTAAGTGGGCGTGGCAGTGGGCAGATATATGCCACATATTATTAAAGCTGAGATTCTGCTTGAATGATCGCCACAGGTTTGATTTAAAAATATGCACTAGCTTCCTAGCTATAGGGCTGTGAATGAAATAATTATTTGTTTAGCTTACTGTTGTTTTAGCTGGGAAACTATTTTGATTTAAGAAGAATATCTCCACCAGGGATAGAAGTATTTTGGTGAAACTTTGTAGAGTAATAGAGGGTAAGATGATGAATAAATTTGATATCAAAAAATTTAGATAACTTTAGAATTGAAGAAACTATTAGCGTTGGAACCATAAACATTTAATTTTCTACAAGTAGGCGTGGCAGTAGGCGGGAATTACCAAAACCACTTTAAAGACGAGATCATACCCAATAGAATACCGCATCTTTTGTTTTAATATCTTTACTAGTTTCCGAGTTATAAAGCTTTGAAAATAATAATTATTGAAAAAACACCTACTACTGAATTGTGTTCTCCTGGTGTTGCCAAAAAAATTTCCACGATTTTGAACAATTTTATTGTCGAAACAGACTATTTTCATATAAAACGTATATCTCCTACAAACGTAGGAGCATTTCGATGAAACTTGGTAGAATTATAGAAGACATAATGGCCAATAATTCTGGAAATCTAAAAGTTTTTTTGATATGTTGCTTACAAATTTGTAAGCGTTTTAAGTATTGTTTGACGATTTGCTTTAAGTAGGCGTGGCAGTGGGTGGGAATAAGCTATATATTATTAAAACTGAGATTCTGCTTGATCGATCGCCACAAGTTTAATTTCAAAAAGTGCACTAGTTTTCCAGCTATACAGCTTTGAATGAAATAATTATTTGTTTAGCATACTGTTGTTTTAGCTGGGAAACTATTTTGTTTTAAGAAGAATATCTCCACCAGGGATAGAAGTATTTTGATGAAACTTTATAGAGTATAAGAGGGTAAGATGATGAATAAATTTGATATCAAAAAATTTTGATAACTTCATAATTGAAGAATCTGTTAGCGTTGGAACCATAAATATGTAATTTAATGCAAGTAGGCGTGGCAGTGGGCGGGAAAGACCAACACTACTATAAAGCTGAGGTCCTACCCAATCGAATGCCGAAACTTTTGTTTCAATATCTTTACTAGTTTCCGAGTTATAAAGCATTGAAAATAATAATTATTGAAAAAACACCTACTACTGAATTATGTTCTCCTGGTGTTTCCAAAAAATTTTCCAAGATTTTAAACAAGATTTTATTGTGGAAACAGACTAATTTAATATAAAACGGATATCTCCTACAAACGTACGAGTATTTCCATGAAACTTGGCAGGATTATAGAAGACATAATGGCCAATAATTCTCGAAACCAAAAAACTTGTTTGATATTTTGCTTACAAATTTGTAAGCGTTTAAACTATTGTTTTACGATTTGCTTTAAGTAGGCGTGACAGTGGGCAAATATATGCCACATATTATTAAAGCTGAGATTCTGCTTGATCGATCGCCACAGGTTTCATTTAAAAATATTCACTAGTTTCCTAGCTATAGAGCTTTCAATGAAATAGTTATTTGTTTAGCTTTCTGTTGTTTTAGCCGGGAAACTATTTTGATTTAAAGAGAATATCTCTTTCAGGGATACAAGTATTTTGATGAAACTTTGTAGGTTAATAGAGGGTAAGATGATGAATAAACTTGATATCAATAAATTTTGATAACTTCATAATTAAAGAATCTGATAGCGTTGGAACCATAAATATGTAAATTTCTGCAAGTAGGCGTGGCAGTGGGCGGGAATGACCAAAATTACTTTAAAGCCGAGATCATACCCAATCGAATGCCGCAACCTTTGGTTTAATATCCTTACTAGTTTCCGAGTTATAAAGCTTTGAAAATAATAATTATTGAAAAAACACCTACTACTGAATTATGTTCTCCTGGTGTTGCCAAAAAAAATTTTCATCGATTTTGAAGAAGATTTTATTAAGGAAAGCAGACAGACGACTACTTTGATATAAAACGGATATCTCCTACAAACGTAGGAGCATTTCGATGAAACTTGGTAGAATTATAGAAGACATAATGGCCAATAATTTTGGAAATCTAAAAGCTTTTTTGATATGTTGCTTACAAATTTGTAAGCATTTTAACTATTTTTTTGCGATTTGTCTTAAGTAGGCGTGGCAGGGGGCAAATATATGCCACATATTATTAAAGCTGAGATTCTGCTTGATCGATCGCCACAGGTTTGATTTAAAAATATTCACTAGTTTCCTAGCTATAGAGCTTTCAATGAAATAGTTATTTGTTTAGCTTACTGTTGCTTTAGCTGGGAAACTACTTTGATTTAAGAAGAATATCTCCACCAGGGATAGAAGTATTTTGATGAAACTTTGTAGGGTAATAGAGGGTAAAATGATGAATAAATTTGATATCAAAAAATTGAGATAACTTCACAATTGAAGAAACTGTAAGCGTTGGAACCATAAATATGTAATTTAATGCAAGTAGGCGTGGCAGTGGGCGGGAAAGACCAACACTACTATAAAGCTGAGGTCCTACCCAATCGAATGCCGAAACTTTTGTTTCAATATCTTTACTAGTTTCCGAGTTATAAAGCATTGAAAATAATAATTATTGAAAAAACACCTACTACTGAATTATGTTCTCCTGGTGTTTCCAAAAAATTTTCCAAGATTTTAAACAAGATTTTATTGTGGAAACAGACTAGTTTAATATAAAACGGATATCTCCTACAAACGTAGGAGCATTTCGATGAAACTTGGTAGAATTATAGAAGACATAATGGCCAATAATTCTGGAAATCTAAAAGCTTTTTTGATATTTTGCTTACAAATTTGTAAGCGTTTAAACTATTGTTTTACGATTTGTTTAAAGTATGCGTGGCAGTTGGCTGATATATGCCACATATTCTTAAAGCTGAGATTCTGCTTGAGGCCACAGGTTTCATTTAAAAATATTCACTAGTTTCCTAGCTATAGAGCTTTGAAGTTATTTGTTTAGCATACTGTTGTTTTCGTTGGGAAACTATTTTGTTTCACTTGAAATTTTTTTCGATATTTTATTAATGCTTAATGTAGAGTGCAAGTTGATATATTTTAAAGCCTATTCTCATTTGAATTCTTAAGTTCAAAAAAAAGTAAATAAAAACATCAAAGTGGTTTTGTCCAAAAAGTAACTATCATTTCTTTAAAAACTAAAAAAAAAGAATTACAACTAGAAAAGATTTAATGCTACAGCTCATAATTTTCATCTTAAAATAAAAATTAATAAAACAAATTAAAAATTAAATAAATTACAAACAAAAAAAAAACACAAAACAAATTAGCTTTTTCCAAAAACAATCACATGAAAACAAATACGAAAAAAATTTGAAAATAAAATTCACCTTAAACACGCTTAAAATTTAAAAAACAAAAAAACCTTAAATATTTATAAACAATACAATTTAAAAAACAAAAAAGTATAAGAATACGTAATAAAACAGCTAAAATATTAAACAGAAAAATATTTATTATAAACTTAAATTTATAACAAAATTTAATTTATTCAAAGAAGCATACAAAAAAATTCTTAGCCCAGACAAGAAAACAAAATCTCAGTTTTATTATATTATAAACCTACACTTAAAAAATAAATTATAAATTATTAAATAAAACCTTATAAACAAATAAAATTTTAATACAAATAATGGCTCATTTATAAATGAAATTATTTATAAAAATAATCATATTGTAGTGTAATTTATTAAATATGGTGTAATTTTTCTTTTAATTATTAATTTATATAATGTATAAATGTATGGCATATTAATTTATTAGAAAAAAAAACGTATATTGTTTGAAAAAATAATTTAAAAAAAGCAAAGAAAATCACAATTTAATTGGAATGCAAAATATTAAAAAAAAAAATAATAAAATAAATATTTAAAAATACCCCTATAAATAAAAGTGTTTTATTTCAAGTTTTACAAAATTATTTACAAATAAGGATATTCATTTCAAAATGATTTTTCAATAATTTGTATTTAAAATGTGTTTGTTGTTGTTCCTCCGATTGACACTGTTGTTGCTGAGTTAAAAATCTTTAGGCGAGTGAGACTGGGAACGCTTCGCAGCGAATATTTTGTGTGTTTATGTGCACTGTTGTGGTTTGTCTTTATCTTTATTCCTTCCTTGCCATACTCCCGCATTCCTCTCAGTCATTATTGAAACCCAAAATTTGTTGCTTAACAAATAAATCTGTCATTTTTCTGAAATAGATTTTGAGTAAGAAAAATGCGTTTTGTTTTATTTGCAGAATAAATTATTAAGAAATATTCATGTTACCTTCTTTTTACAAAGCACTCCTTACAATGAAGAGCATGGAAAATCGTTCTGAAATTAATGTTTATTCCATGTTTTTTTTCTTTTCTGCAGTATGTTATTTTTACGACTTTTAGACTATCAGGCCTGTTACATATTTTGAATTCCGATCGATTTCGTTCAGATTCCGTGTTAATTCATTAATTCCAAAAACATTTAATAATTCTATATTTCTGATTTAAATTTGGCATTTGGTACAGAAATTGATTAAAATTTTTAGAAAAATAAATAATTACAAAGAAATATTAATTCCACTTTGAAAACTGAAAGTGGTTTCATTCCGAATGATCGGAATGGAATTCTGTGACAGTTACCTTTTTTATTTATTAATTAAAACATTTCATATATATTTTCGAATTTTTGTAATTTAATTTTTATTTTTTTAATTTGTATCACAATAATTAATGGGTTTTTTTTTAGTTTGTTTCTTATTTTCTTTAAATAATAATTGGGGGAGTAGGTTTATATAGAAGATGATCTTGGTAAATTTGTGTAAACAACTAAGCCCTAAAGCTTGGTCTTATAGCTTAAACAACGCTTCACATAAAACTATTAATATGAATTGAAAAATAAGTGAATGCATCGTATATGATTATGATAAAATGGTGATTATAAACAATAAACATAAGTAGGTATATAATATAATAATATGGCTTAAATAAAAATACAAGAGATATTATTATTAGAATTATAGTTATTAAAAATTAAACTTATGTTTTACATATGTAGAGTTTTACACAAAATGTTAACTTAAAAGTAATATTCGTTACTTTATTGTATAATTAAAAGTATGAATCGTGTAGGTAAATATAAATTGGGAAGTAAGTTCAGAAGGAGTGTTTATGTAAGGATTTTCCAAAAAAAATTGAAATAAAGTAGAAAATTTTGAAAATTTTTAAAGAATTTTTATCTTTTCTATATTTTCCTATTCCTCTTCTAGGGGGTTTTGGACAACTTTTCCATTTTTATTAACTTTATGTCAGTATGTATATGTATATATTTTTATAATATTCTACTATTATTTTTAATTTTAAGGGGCCTTTCTAATGTTTTATCTGCATTTTATGGTTTATATTATTATTATATGTATGTTTGTTAGGTTTTCTTAAATCCTTTAAAAGAAAACTGAAAACAATTTTAATTGAAAGCTTTAAAAGTTTGTCGTTATTATTATGTTTATGTTTTTAAGTAAGTAATTGCATTATTTGATTTTTAATCTCTTGCTTAATGATACTGTAATAATTTATATAATGTTGATTATTTAATGGTGATTTAATATTCTTTTTTTTATATTGAAATTGTAATTCACAGCATGTTGTAAGAAATGAAATTTATGAAAACCTTTTGTAATTTGTGTGTTATTGAACGTTTTCAGGAAAATTGTTATTCACTTTAGAACAGTTCGGGTCTCTTTAGACTTAAGATTGCCAAATCTGTAAGTTTTTTGTTCCCCTAGGGAAGTACTTTTAAAACCAGCAAATATTACAAAGTGTTGCTGTGTGGTAAACTGCAGAAAGAAAATAAACTGTATGAGAATTATATCAACACAATTTGTATAAACCTTCAATAGTTCTTCTTATTTAAGGCAATATTTCATTAGTTTTTAAACCCAGAAAAGTAATTTCCCTTAAAGAAATACTATATTAACGAGTTTCCTGTTATGAAAAGTTCATTCCCAGGAGTAAAAACATTTGATTACTATGGATTTCGAAAACAATTTTCAACCGATTAAGACGCTATTTTAGAACAAGATTATTAATTCAGGGAATCTTTCGTTAGTTTTTTATCCCAGGAAAGCTATTTCAACTACAGCAGATCCATAAAGAAATATACAGTAAAAACATGTTATTGTTGCAACGTAAACTACCCAGTAAGCATGTTTACTGAAATTCAAGTTGAATGCAAGTATAATTCAAGCCTTGAATTATAGTCAAGCAATTGAATTGTAGTCGTATTACACTTTTTATATAAATTTTTTTTTTCTTTGAAAAATATTTAATTTTTTCAAGTCTTTTTCAAGTTTAAAACATAATTATATTTGAATTAAAATCAAATTCCAAAAAAATTGTCGAGTGCTTGAATTTTGGGTACTTAATTTGTTTGATAATTAAGTTTCTTCTTTATGTATTCCTTTAAAAACAAGCTTTTATCAAAAGTTCTTACTCAGAAAAATACATTTTTGATTAAAATAGATTTTGTAGAGTTAAAAAATTTGCATCCGATTGAGATTTTGCTTTGGAAAGTGCGTTCTATTTCATGATCTCTTTCCAAATTATCCAAACATACGATTAATACAGATTTCTCGCAGTTAACAGTCTCCTACTTTGGACTATAATTTAAACAGAAAATAGTTAAACAAATACCTTCTATTTTATTTATGTGTTCTCTATATATGGCTGCTGTTATTGAAATTTCCTTTCCGCCTGAATAAAATTTCGATTTATTATGATGTCACAGAAATGATCATCTCTATTTGGTTTTATTTTCTGCTGCTTTCATTTCTTTAGATTTTGCTTAACATTAGTATAAATTACAAATTTCAATTTCAAAAAAATTATTAAATCGTTTTTTATTGTTTTTTTTTTTGTCTTAAGAATTTAATGTTTTTTTTTTTGTTTGGGAATTGCACCATATTCAAATTTATTTCAGAAAATGTTTAGGAATGAAATAAAACAAATATTGAAATCTTTACTAACGTATGAGCAAATATTCATCCTTATCGTGGTTGGCGTAAACGTTTTACGCCTCCGACAATTTCGTACTATATTAAAGATATATTTTACCATTAGTTTAAATTTTAGTGTTTTGACACTGACAGCTGGGGTTTTATTGTGAAATTCAATTCGAAAGAAACTGTTTTTGAATTTCCATGTATAAAGCAAATACAAATGATTTTCTTTGCGAATCAAATTACACAACAAGCAAACTGAATTTCGTTCGAAAATAAATCATGTACTTTGGATCTGGAAAATATTGAAAAAGTATTCGAATATTGTAGTTGTTGTTGTAGCAGCAGTGGTTGCTGAGTTAAGAGGCATTCCGGTGTGTAGAACCGGCTGTCGTAGGAATTTCAAATAGTGTATTGTACTGCGTTGCCGAAAATATGCATGATTTCCGCATAAAGCCCTTTTTCGTCTTGGCAACTACAACAACATCATTACAGTTTAAACTTGAAATAATAAAAGTTTTATACAAATTTCTGGATATTCATGATTATTCGCAACAATGACAAAGGGCAAAACAAAACAAAAAAAATTACATTTTATTATGTATATTTTCAATTATTTTTAAACCTTTCTAGCTGCTAATATCATTTATAACAAAATTTTGACAATATTTTAAAATTTAACAATAATTTTTAATTTAACCTATTCCTAAATACTCTGAAATAAACTTGAAAATATTTTCTATGCATAAAAAATATGTATAGTGTATAATAATTAAGGAAGATTTATTGAATACTTATTACTAAAAATTTAGGTCTTAAACTAAACAGCACACAATACACATTACATTACAACAAATTGAGCAAATTTGTTTTCAAAATAAATGTGCATTGAAATTTATTTTCTCTTCTTTTTTTTTAATTGCTACAAAATGTTATTAAATATTTAAACATAAAAAAAAACACTTCAAAAATTGTTTATAAAAAAAAATGTTAAGAAGAAAAATATAGATCTTGTAAAATTTTTACAATACAAGCTGAAAAGAAACATAGATTTTTTTACAAAACGAATTTAGAGGAAATGAATAGTAATTGTTAAAACTATTGTGTATACTTAAGGTCAATTGTAGAGCACAAACTTATTTTAGTGTATATATGAAAAATATAGAAAATGAAATTAATGCTTTTTTGTTTGTTTTTGTATATGAAAGTCAATGTAAAACTAATGAAATTGGATTTTTTGTTTTTTGTTACATAAATCTAAAAAATGTTTTACATTTTTATTATTGTTTGCAATTACATTTATGAGGAGCTGTTGGATCCCGCCGTGCTAACATCCTCACAGATGGTGTGTAGTTTTTCCATTTCAGATTTTGTGACTATATTAATGCTGCTTACTTTGGCACGTTGATAGGCGACAACAGTGTTTTCACCTAAACATTTAATACATACATAACCGATGAGTACAGCAATGCCCACAGTCATGACGCGTATCAATGGGTCGACATACAGTTGTATTACCACCCAGGCGGAGGCTCCAGCCACACACATGAGCGTAATGAGTATGACGGTCTTGGACCAATGTTGTATGGTAAAACCTTTTTCCCAATCGAGTCTGTAAATAAAAGGAATTTAAATTTGATTTTATGAGAATAGCAAAAGGTTAAACAGCAGTGGATTCTTAAAACGCGGAAAGTTCGAAATTCCGTGCTCGCTTATGAATTTAATATAGAATTTAGGAATTTAAATAGGTCATATGACCATTTGCGATAACTTTCCATTAAAAATAAATCTTTTGGTTACTTAATGAAATGAATTAACATTAGAAAAAGAAATTTAAACGAAACTATTTATTTAAATACAACCCTACCCACCCATTTTCACAATATATAGTTTTTTTTTAACATAAAGTTTTACTGACAGTTTCATACAAAAATTATTTTAACAGACTGCAACTATAAGTTAAGAAATAACCAGACATTATGGGCAATAGGCTAGGTTATTGAAAATAATAAAATATTTTTTTAAAAATTCGAAATTTGAAAATGTAAAAAGGTAAATGTAAAATTAATTTTTTAAGCATCCTTATGATATAGAGATTAATTTAACAATTTTCGAATTTAATTTCGCATTTTCGAACTTAATATTGCATTGTCATCTGGTTTATCGACGATCTAGGCATTAAAAGCTTTAAATTTGAATTTACGAATTTTATTTCGAATTCTCTACCATTGTTTCATTAAATGGGCCTCCAATTTAGCTTATATGCTGAAACAACATTAAAAATTCATGTAATCATAATTTAGAGTTGAATTTAACAGTTTCAAAAATTTTCGAACATAACTTTGAATTTTCGAAATTAATTTCACATTTTCGAACTTAATATTTTATTGTTATCAGGTTTATGCATGATCTAGAGATTATTTTAATAGTTTTAACATTTGTTCGAATTTTCGAATTTGATTTCGATTTCTCGAATATTGCTTCCTTAAATGGGTCACCAATCGAAATTTAAAGTTCATAATTTAGAACATTTCTTAAAAAGCTTTAAAAAAATTTGAAGTTCGAATTTTGATTATTTTATTAAGCATCCTCATGTTATTTTAACAGCTTTAAAATTTTTTCGAACACAAGTTCGAATTTAAGTTCGAATTCTCGAATTTGAGTTCGAATTCTCGAACATTGCTTTCTTAAATGGGCCCGCCCAAATTGTAGAACATTTCTTAAGAAGCTTATATTCTCAAACTATATTAAAAATTAGTAAAACAATTTATATTTTTAAAAAAAAGGAAGTTCGTAATTTGAAAATGTAAAAAATAAGCCTCAAATAAAATTAAAATTATTTATTTAAGCATCCTCGTGATTAAGAGATTACTTCAACAGTTTTCAAAAATTTTCGAACATAACTTTGAACTTTCGAATTTAATTTAGCATTTTTGAACAATATTACATGACTCAAGTTTATACATGATATAGGGATTTTTCGAATTTGATTTCGAATTCGCGAATATAGGCCAAAAATTGCGAAAATCGGTAATCGGTTATATTTGGTTAAAATTTTTAGGTCCATACATAGAATTTTATTGATAAAAGGAACAACATCTGTAATCACTTATGTCACGGCTTTTGATCGATAAATTTGCCTCTAATCGAGAAAATAATGAAAATCGAAGATCACTTATATTGTCCAATAATTATCCATATTTTGGTATCCTTAAATAGGTATATAATCAAGAAAATGATAAAAATCCATCAAGGCTTCATTTTAAACTAAAATTTTTTAGTGGTCCTTAAGTAGGCCTCTTATCTAGACCAATCGAAAATCTGTGACCACTTATATTCCTCTATATTCTTCATTGATTGTTGTCCAGCTTTATCTTTAATTTATATTAAAGTGCATGGCAACCTTCCGCTGTATTCAGTTTTAAATGAAAGCAGAAATAGCAAGAAACGAAAGAACAAATTTTTATTGGTTATTGGTATATTGTTTAATCAATCACAACAACAA
Organism: Calliphora vicina; assembly: GCF_958450345.1. Classification (NCBI taxonomy): domain Eukaryota; kingdom Metazoa; phylum Arthropoda; class Insecta; order Diptera; family Calliphoridae; genus Calliphora; species Calliphora vicina. The sequence continues at coordinate 129,472,566 of NC_088781.1, forward strand.
ATTACAAATTTATGGCATTGTTTAATAACAATAACAACAAAAAGAAAATGCGCATAATATGGCTTTTGTGTATAGTCTTAAAAAAAAAACAAGACAATACTTTAAAACAAATTAGTGCCACTAGAGTTTTAATGAATTCTTGTCATTGCTCTTTGATGGTCTTTCTCTATATTGAAATTAGTATTATAACAAGTTAGTTTGTTATATTTATAGTATTTTTAAAATAAATCAAATATGTTAAATTCTACTCACTTTTTTGTTTTCTCTATTTCATATGGAAAACCACAAACTTTACAAGATAATTGAGCTTCTGTTTTACTGCAACTCTCCACCAGCCAACGTTTCAAACATTCATGATGCACCGACGACACATCGCCAGTGCAGCGGCAGGGTTGTATTAAAGGCTCAGGCTTATCATTGTCATAACAAATCCAACAATCTTTTTTATTCAAAAACGATTGACCTTCTTCGGGTGATAGAGTTTTCGTATCGGCGGAGGTGGTGGGTATCGAGGGATCGATTTGTCGTGAAATTAATTTGCGAGGATTTAAGATCCATAATTGTTCGGGAGCCATAGAGTTCCATAAACAGCAGGGGAACCACAATGCAACACCTATTTCCACAATGCGAAAGACAATATCATGCCAATTGCGTGAGTAGACAGGCACTCTGAAATTTAATAAATTTAATTTAAAAATATTTCAACAAGATTAACATAAAGTCGTAAATAAAACTTACTTTGTTTTCCAAAAATCTCCCAAAGTCTCGGATGTTAGGAAACCCACTATCACTATTAACATTATTGCCTGTGACAGTAGACCCAAACGCGATTGATGCAGCTGTGAAGCGTTCACAATGGCCTCACTGGGTCCTAGAATTTTACCGGTTTGATCGTACACAAAACCGCCGCGCAGTTTGAAAAACACTTCAACGCCATAGATGAGAAAAAAGACAACAACTATTAAGAGTAAGGCGGCATAACAACCATTGAAAATGTGAGCATAGGTTTGACGCTCCGAGTTGATGAGTGATGAGAAGACTTCCACGCCAAAAAGACTGTAGAGAAAGAAATTGAAGGCAATGAAGCCGAGAAAACTTTTCGATAAGAATTGTGATTTTTCCCAGCGTATGTCGCGCAAATGAAAGATCTGTAAGATAAAGAAATAAAGATTTAAATTAAAACAAACTTATTCAGTGTAATTCTCTAAAAGATTTTTGGCTGAAAACCAAATAGTAAGACATATAAATCCAAATTGAGAGTTTAAGAAAACTGAATTAAAAGTAGAGATATAATAAATTTCATATAAAATATATTATCTTCAGCTATAAATTAAACTTTTTTTATTATGCCATTTATATATAGACTGTAATAAAAACATCTTACACTTTTAAACTTTCCAGTGTAATTATAAATCTATTACTCATATTTTATGATTAAATTACTATTACACTTACTATCCAACACTTCGATAACTTTAATTAATAATTAAAACCACTTGACCGAATAACTTTTTCAACAAACTTTAATTGGCACTTAATTAAAAAAAGGGATTTCAAAATAATCACTTTCCCAATCGATCAAAGCAATAGTACGTACGTCTTTGGCAGAGTATATTCAAAACGTAAATATTAATGCAACAATAAGTATAAATACCGAAATAAAAACAAAACATCAAGTGTTAAACAAAAGAGGTACACTTTCAAAAGTATAGAAACGTATATGTTTTGACATATTAATATTTGCCAACCTACATTAACTAACTATACGATAAGATAATACTAATAGGGTGGAGGAATTGCAAAGAATAAGGGTATAAAACATATAATAATACAATGTTTTCAATAAATTTTTTAGAGCCACAATTCTAACAATAGAACTATACAAGCACATCAATAACCGCCGCCAAAATAAGTGCATTTGCACCTGTTTATAAATACACAAACAATTCAAGTGAAACCCCAAAGTCATCGGTCATAAAGTCTTCGGTACACAAGCAACAAAAAAATGACGTATTAAATTGTTATTCTTGTTTCGAGTTTGCTGCTGAAATGATAAGTAGTGAAATATACTCAACAACAAATTCATAAAAGACCTTTGGTTGAGTGCAAATTTTTTAGGTGCAATTGTTCTCGGCAAATCAAATACAAATATATAATTAATTGAGTTTTTGATAAAAATAATATTGTAACCAAACAAAGGAAGGATAGCCAATATCCAACAGAATTTATATTTTCAAATTAATATAATTCAAAACTTTTGGAAATAGTTTTAGAAGCCAAGCTTTTATTAAAACTATTGCAAATGATAAAATTCTTGAATATCTTTAATCAAACTGTCTCAAAGATCATTAAACGGAATCTGAATAACCCAAAAATACATGGAACACCTGGATCACGAATCGTAATGCAAAAACAAAAGACCATCTCTTCAGAAGAGCGCCATTCTAATTGTTTATTCTGAGTATTTTGTGGACAGTGATCACAGTTGATAACTTGCGATTTTGTATAATGAGTTAGTTTCCACCTGGAACCAGTTTTGTTTGGGTTTTTTTTTCTGTTTTAATCATACCTTTTGTTTTCTCGCACATAATGGATCGTTCTACCAATCTTGATACTAAACAAAAATGGTAAATTTGTTCAATATCCCCCCCAATCAAACTGTCTCAAAAGCCAACGTAATCTGAACGACCCTAAAATGCACTGATCATAAATGCTTCAAAGCTTTTTCGTAAGATCTTCTTTTTAAAAAGGCGCCGATCAGAAATCAGCTTAATCGTTAAATATTATGAATTTTTGTGGATAGTGAAAAAGCTAATTCCGGCTGAATCCTTCAAATTCGGCTGTTGAGGGCATTTGATTTTTATGAGGAGTTAGGTCTCACTTGTAAGGAGGTTTGTGTATGTTTTTTTCATATTAATAACAGCTTTTATTTTCTAGCATATTCATTACTTTACCTCTAATGTGGCCCTAATTTATCTGTCTTAAAATCATACATTAAGTCGTTTGTGAATCAAATGTCTGTCGAAATCGTATACCGAAAAGCAGCTATAATTGCTAACTATTCTATATCTGAACTATGTTAATTCCTTTGAATGAAGCTAAAGAATTATTGAGTGTATAATTTAAAAATGCGGGATTTTTTCATCTTTTTCAAACATTTGTACAATATAAATTTATTCAAAGTAATGGCCATTGTTAGCTATAACCTTTTCCCATATTTCTGGCAACATATGGATTCCGAGCCAAAAGAACTGCTCTCCTTTTGAGGCCAAGAACGAATCAAGCTAATATCGGATACTCTGTTCCAAAGTGAAGCGTATCTCAGTGAGAGCGTTTTGCATCGATCGAAACAAATAGTACGGTCTGGACTATAAAGCGGGCGAGGTAAAACTTCCCAATCACTTCATTCTAAATAATTTTTAACAGGTATCGCAACATGTGACCTAGCGTTGTCATGATGGAATATTACGGTGCCATGTCTGGGCGTTTTTCGACCACTGCTCGCTTCAAGCGAATTAGTTGTGTTCGGTACATGTTCCCTGTGGTGGTCTGGCCAGATTTCAGGGGATCATAATAGATAGGACCCTTTTGGTCCCATCATCTACAGAGGATTACCTAAGCGTTATGGATATTTGGCTTTGGTGGCGATTCGGCTGGTTGGCTGTGGTACCTAATTTCCCTGCTTTTGGATGAATCCTACTGCTTGCAAACATTTTGAAATTGCTGATTTAGTAGCTCCCAATGATATTTCAAGCTCTTGTTGAGTTTGACAACAATCTTCATGAAGTAATGCCTCCAATTCCTAATTTTCAATTTTTTTTAGATGGCCTGGGCGATATGTGTCTTCCATATCAAAATCTCGCACGTTGAAACCGATGAAACACATTCACCATAAGCTTCGGTGAGCAATCAGTGTGCTTCAGCGGCACTTTTGTACAAATTAAAGAAGTAAAGCAAAACTTCCCGCATATGAAGCTTTGTTGGCACAAAGTTCAATATTTTTGAAGCAAAAAAAAAGCATACTTTTTCGACTTGTTTCTATTAGTGTTTACACGAGACTTTCCATTCATCCTTATTTGACTTAAAAATATTCTTCCTATTAGTTTTTACATGAGACTTTCCATTCACATTTTAACGAGCACTTATGTTGGACATTGTAGCGGCAAGAACAACTTTAGTTTAGGTTAAGATTTAAATACTTATTGTAAATTTCATAAAAGAAAGATTCAATGAAGAAAAAAAATAAAAAATAGCAGACCCACGATCTAGTTCCAGAGAAGGACTTAGGAGCTAGAAATTTAAAATATTCAAAATTCCTTGTTGATCAGAAATGTTTGGTATTGAAAATGTGTAAAATCGCTCAAGTAGAAGCAGAGTTAAATACCAAATTATAAGACATCCTCCAAAAAAATTTATATTTTTCAAAACTTTTTTTTCCAATTTTCTTTAAATATATTGCTGAGAGTATATTGAAATATTGCACACGTTATTTATATTATAAAAGAACAATTTGTGTTGAAAATTGTAAGAATCGTTCCATGATTTCTCCTAGCACCCATACAAATATCTTTCCGGAATATAGATTTATGATACATGCATAGAATGGTGTAATCCATTCAAAATTTGGTGTTGAAAATAGGCAAACGATATTTCTTTGTTTCTATATAATTCAGCAGTTTCCCTTGCATAATGACAACTGGCTAAATCAGGCCAATATAAATTTTTAGAGGTAAGAGATCTTACAAATAGTAACAGACTGGAACATTCTACTTTAAAATGTTCACCATTTATTGATTCTCTTAAAATAACTTCAGCTAATATTTGACAGAACTCGTGTGCGAATAATATTTATCATTTCCGCAACCGCAATCAATTATATTTGATAAATTTTGTTTTTTTTGTTTACCCCAAAAACCACAATTAGACATATTAAAGATAAAACCATAAAATTAAACAAATAATTAAATAACAAATGTGCCTTTAAACTTTAAAGCTCAAAATATACAAAAATTGTTACATAAACCCCAAATATAGAAAATTAAACGAAACTTACCTCAGCCCACATGCAAACAATTAATGAAGCGCAAGTCATTAATAAAGGATAATAGGCGGACATTAAAGTAACAGCCCATTGTGGCTGTAAATCCAACTATAATAAGAAAAATATAAAATAAATTTAATGAAAAACAAAACATAAAATTTTAAATCTCACACTTACCGGTGTTGTAAAGAAGGCTCCTCTTAAAGAGGCCGCCACAAATACCATAAAATATAACATTTTCTGTGTGGTAATGCGACATGCCCTTAACACAGACGGCTGTTTAAGTCTTTGATATTCGGCCACTATACAGATAAACAATTGTATAACCGATACCAGGGCCACAATATAGAAAACACTTGAGATGCCCGCATAGTAGGGCAAATTAAAGCCACTACACTCATCGCCGGCATAACGTATTTCACAGAGGCAAGTGCCATTTAGACAATCGCCGCGTCCCGAACAGGTGGCCGTATTGAGATCATCATCATCATGATTGAAGGGTTGTGGTGGTCCACTACTAGATGTAGACTGTTTTAAAACGCTCGAAGAGCACCTCATTAAGTTATGAAAACTCGGTAGCATTCTATGTGTGAAAAGTTAATCTGAAAATTGAAAAAGAAAATTGAAGGTAAATAAATTATTTTTTGTTGGCAATATATTTAAATAAATGTATTTAACATGTACTTCAAATTTGTTTTAAAATTATTAATTTTTATTTTGACCTTTTGGGTATTTAAGTAAACAATCTACAACCAAACAAACAAATTGAAAAATAAGAGAAAAAACTTTTGTAAATATTTAGTTAAGTTCTTTCGTATGTGAGAAATAAACAAATGAGCCATAGAAACGATAAATATAAAGTTAAATATATTATAAGCAAATAAATAAATGAAAGCAGAGAGAGGCACGTTTCCGCAGAATTTGGTTAAGTTTGTAATTAAGGGTCAGTTTTAAAAATATAAAATGTATAGTTTATATTAATTTAAATCGGTGACTTTTCGAATAAAATATTTTTTTTGGATAAAAAATACACGTTGCCCAAAATTTCTCCAATTTTATTATCCTTTCCAAAAAATAAGATTTGTCGAGGTCATCAAAATAGGCATTTGTTTGGAGTTAAATCTCTTTTCGGCAAGCCATTTCTTCAGGTTTGGAAACAGGAAATAGTCACTTGGGGCTAAATCCAGAGAATAGAGCGGATGAGACATATAGACAAAATATATTCTCATATGTATAACTAGCCTTTATCGCTAGTCCCGCAAAACTTTGTATTGATTCTACAAAAACATCTACTTCAAAAAAATTCCAAAATAAAATTTAGTAAAAAATAGATAAAAACAAGTAAGAGAGCTATATTCGGCTGTGCCGAATCTTATATACCCTTCACCAAATTATACTTTAAAATAAATTTGTTTAAATATTTTTAGGTAAACAAAGTTTAATTTTTTTTTTAATTGTTTTTCCAATTTTTTTTTTAATTTTTTTTAATTTTTTTAAAATTTTTTTTTTTTTAGTTTTAAATTTTTTTTTTTTTTGAAAAAAAATTTATGACAAAACAAATTTTTTGATGAAAAAAAATTTCGGGTTAAAAAATATTTTTCCCGATTTTGACCCATTGTAGGTCCAACTTACTATCTACATCGTTGCAATGGACTTTGAAATATCTATCATTAGATATCCATATTGTCTATATTAATGACTTAGTAATCCAGATATAGATCAAAAATAGGTTAAAAATCGAAGTTGTCCCGGTTTTTTGCTCATATCTCCGTTATTTATGGACCGATTTTGCTGATTTTAAATAGAAAACTTCTCGAAAGCATGTCTGACAGAATTATTGAAGATTTGGATCCCGAAGATATATGGGGTCTTCAGAAAATTGATTTCAACAGACAGACGGACAGACAGACGGACATATATATACTTTATAGGGTCGGAAATGAAAAATGTAGAAATTACAAACGGAATGACAAACTTATATACATATACCCTTCTCACGAAGGTGAAGGGTATAACAAGTAAGTGTACTAATTCGTCTTTACCGACTTAAGATAAATATTTATTTGGTGAAAAAATCGTGATGAAAAAAAATTTCCAAAAATTTTATTTTGAAAAAATGTTGGTAAAAAAAAGTTTTTTGGCACAATTTAGATTCAAAACATTCCGCAAAACCTTGTATTGATTCTAGAACAATTTCGTCGTTTAATTCTAGAACAACTTCCCCTTCAACAAAGTTTCTTTTCACCATAAGTTTGTTTTTCAAAATAAGTTTGGTGAAAAATTGGTGCTAAGGACTGAGATCGAAAAATTCTTAACACACGTTTTTGATTTTGATTTTTTTTATCAAGTTACCTTTGTAAACCATGTCAGTGATTATGTTTAATGTCAATTATATTCATTCGTTAATCGGATTAATTAAAATGAGTGACGAGTTTTTTTTTAGTTTTTCAAGTTTGTCCCACCCACATACACCTGCCTGTTCTTATTTATTTGCAAATAAAATATTTAAATTTTGTATTGCATACATGCATTACAGTTGACTGGACTCAAAAAAAAAGGTTCGAGTTTTACCCTTAATTTTTTAATTTTTTTTCTTTACAAACCATCTCCTGAAAATTTCGAATCAAATAAAAAAAAATCAACCAAATCGCTCCAGCCGTTCTCACGTGATGCCATTACATACATGGACCATTTCATTTTTATATATATAGATTTTCAACAAAACCCAACTTGGCCCTACAAAAAGTTGGCCAAACAATCAAAGGTCAGCCGTCAAACTGATTCCAATTTTATTAAACGGTATCGGGAGAACTTGTCCGTTAATAGAAAACCTGGTTAAGTTAGAAGGAATGGTCCACTGATTCAAAAGAGCTCCCAACACATCTGGTAGGAAAGCAATCCGGTTAGATGGGTACTCGGACTATTTGGTACGAAAAGTTAAAGCCAATGCAGGTTTAAAAGCACACAAGGCTCAAAAAGTTCATGATAGGAACACTTCGAAATATTTAGAGGACAAACACAGAGCATGGAAATTGATGTCAAATTTTATTAAAAACAAGTAAGAGAGCTATAATTGCCTGTGCTGAATCTTATATACCCTTCACCAAATTATACTTTAAAATATTTTTATTTAAACAAAATTAATTTTTTTTTTAAATTGTTTTTAATTTTTTTTTCCAAAAGTTTTTTCCATTTTTTTTTTTTTAATTTTTAAAAAAAAAAAATTTTTTCCAAAAAAATTTCTGATGAACAAAAATTCGGGTTAACAAATATTTTTCCCGATTTTGACCCAATTGGATTTGAAATATCTATTATTAGATATCGATATTGTCTATATTAATGACTTAGTTATCCAAATATAGATCAAAAATAGGCCACACTGTGAAACATTTGCTGCAAAACATTTTTAAATTCTCTTTTGAAACTGCATTCGTGTCCACACGGTGAAGTTTTTGCTTTTCAGTTTTTGACATTTCTGTACAGAACGAATATGAACGAATAAATGTGGATAACATACTCAACAAAAACTTCATGTACATGAAACAGAGTACCCTTTCCCAATCCTCTTTCCCCTTTCATCAACAAACTCAAATGTTTTGCAGCAAATGATTCAAAGTATGGATGGGGACATAGCAACCGAGCCGGAAGAATTTCCGATATATTCATGTATGAATCCTGTATGTGAGTTATTTGGGGGCTTCGGAAAGTTGATTTCAACATACAAACAGACATGGCAATATCGACATCGCTATAACGATCCAGAATATACACTGAAGGTATATTCTGGATCGGAAGTCACCGCTACCATGGACTACCATGTTATAAATATAATTGAAACACAAAATTTTATTTTTTCAACAAAAACAATAATTCATTTTAATTATACTTCAGTTAAAACAAGTCATTTTAACTTAACCTAATTTACAAAAACGTAGCGTGGCGGTCCTTTACACATCCTAAAGAGGAAATGGCGGTGAATTTTGTCCATCAGTGTATATACTTTGTGAGGTAGCAAATGAAAAATGTAGAAATTACAAACGGAATGACAAACTTATATATACCCTTGCCACTCATGGCCTGCTGCATAATGGATGACGAAACGTACATATGTTCCGGGTCAATATTTTTATGTTGCCTGATGCTCGAGGGAATGTTGTAGAAAAGTTTAGGACCCAAAAGTAGACAATTTTCCCAAAAAGTTCTTGGCATGGCCAGCAATATGCAGTTGCGGCAAAAGAAGCCAAACATTTGTTACAAAGGGTCTATAAATAACGAAATTTACATCAAGGAATGCTTCCTAATGTGTCCACTTATTTTTGGCCTGATTTAGCATCCTGTTATTATAGTAAGCAAGGTATTGAGTGGTACAAGAACAATAATGTGGTATTTGCACCAATAGAGCCAAATCCTCCAAACTGCCTGAAGTTAAGGCCACTGGACAGATATTGTGCTCTTGTTAAAAGAGAATTGAAAAAACCTTAATGAAAGGGTTTCCGGAAAAGGTTCATAAATTCATCACTATTGATTAGAACTATAAACATAATATTTTTTGTAAGTTGAAATAATAATTTTAGTGGTTTCTTTTTTGTTAACATTTATGTATGTTAAGATTTTTTCGATCGCACTCCTTATATACTTTATACAGTCGTAAAATTATATTGTGGAAATTCGTTTAAAATTTAGTCAAGTAAAATTTACTGAGCGTTGTTAAGAATTGCTTACACTTATTTGATATGTTGGGGGGAGGGTTTGGAACCACTTTGTATCGCCAGGAATCACTTAAAAGTACGTTTATTTTATTTTCTAACTAAATTCTTTTACATCAATCATTTTCCCATTTGATACAATTATTTAACAGAAACATAATAAAATATTTCATTCAATGATTTTGCAAAATAATTTGTGTTCTTATTCCATGTGATTAATCTAAATATTGTGTATTTTTGTTTTAATTTGTCTAGTCCATAAATATGTATTTAACATATGTATGAGTTCTATAAATGTTTAGAACGGAATCAATTGCAAAACATTTTGCAACTTTACATACAAACAATAGAATTAGAAAACAAAAACTAAAGCCTAAACGCTTTTATGCTAAATATCGTCAAAATCAATTAAAAAACGACAAATATAAATATAAAGAGAAAGAAAACGAAACAAATGAATAAACATTTAGTTTGAAATAATGTTGAGGATGATGATGATGATGACGATGAGTCAACCAACAATAGGGTCATAATTTAGTGTGTATTTTTATTAAACATACAGTCAAAACTTGTAAACAGTAAATGCTGTCATAGCGGAAAAGTTAATTAAGTTGTTTGAAACAGGATGTTTATAAATAAAAGAGAAATTTGTTCATGTACGAGTACTTGGAAAAAATTGCTTCTAAGAAGTAGTATTGCAAATGAATTACAATTGATTAACAGTGAAGAGCTATGTTTAAAACAGAACAAAGCATGCACAATCCTGCTTCCAAGTGGAAACTAATCATACAAAAATCATGTATTCTGTAAGGAAGAGGGTGGGAAGTACACATGCTCTTTAGATTTTGTAAATTTGTTTTAGGAGCGCTAGGTAAACAACATTTTTTCCAAAGTTGTATTTTTAATTTTTTTAAAAAATAAAAGTTTTCGAATTGTTTTTTTTTAATTTTTTTTTTTAATTTTTTAAATTTATATATACTTTTTAGGGTCGGAAAATTATATTGTAGAAATTACAAACGGAATAACAAACTTATATGTATATACCCTTCTCACGAAGGTGAAGTGTATAAAAAGAGCTTCTTAGAAGTAGTACTGTAAGGGAATAAATAATTAATTGTAAAACAGACTACTTAAGCCATATTGAAAACAGAACAAAACATGCACAATCATGCTTCCAAGTATAAACTAATCATACAAAAATCATGTCTTTTGTAAGGGAGAAGGTGAGCGCTACGCATGCTCTTCAGATTTAGTATATTTGTGTTAACGCTTCGCTTACAGAGTTTACAATTGTAAGTTTAATCAGTGGTAGACATCTAGGAGACACCTCTAAATTTATATTTTTTTGATCCCGCCTGATTCCTGACCAATATTCCCAGCATTTACTGTTGATATCAGACCAATATGTACATTGAACATTATGCCAGCCATGCATGACAATTAATAATGATAAAATACAATTTATACGCTATGCAATCTTTTTGTTTTTGTATATAAACAATTTTTTACATTTTTTTTGTACATCCCATATAAGTGAATCGCTTATTTTGTATTATCATACAAAGCAACAATAACAGACACTATAGGAAATTGAAAATTAAAAAAAAAATTATACGTTTTAAGCAGAAATCCACACAGATGGACAGACAATAATACTCCTATAATGTCAACGCTTGATTATATTCGTACAGAAGACAGTCAGTCAGTCACACATTTGATACAACACACAAATTATAGTCAAATTTTAAACAACAAAAATTTAAATAAACAGTAGAAATTTCAAATTTAATTAAATAAAGTGTTTGAGGGTTAAAAACAATGTTTAAGTTGCAGCAATTTACATAGATGTTGTAGGTGTTAAGGGGACATTTCCCAGCTATAAACAGAAAGAGCAAAGAGGCCTTCTAAAAGGCCTTATTTAGCAGACACAGGAACTTCAGACATTTCACAATGCCTTCCTCTATAGTACTTCTAGAAGATCCCTACTTTAGAAGGTATTATTCAATGACTTTCAAAGAAGGGCTGTAATAATGTATTTTTAATATTTTTTAAGTAACAGACGAGTCTTTTAAAAAGTCCTTCAAAAGAAGCCGAGCTGGAATGAGAATTTGTTCTAAATTAAAGTCTATGAAGGCCTTCGATAAGGCCTTTTGATTATTTTTGCCACTGCTTTGTTTCTATACTATAATTTCACAGGAGTATGAGTAATAGAGATGTGAGAGAAAGTACTATAATCATACTTGGTTTATACACAAGTTGATTAAATCATTTTCAACAGTGTTTTAGAAAACATTTTGTGTCTTTTTGAGTTTGTAATACCATATTTATTTAAATTTTGAAAATGAACAAATTTATTTGGAATTTTTTTATTTTCTAACTTTCTGACAGTGTTTTTTGTATGGAGAAAAGTTGTTTTAAATTAAACTCAGTTCAACACACCTTCTGGCTACAATCTTCATTTACAATGTATATGACGTTATATGCCGAGTTTAATACCCTTCTTTTAGACTGGATTAAGATTTTGTTTGTATGACAATAATAATTTAATTTAATAATTATAATCTGTTTTTTTTTTAATTCAAAATTGTTTCTTAATTAACAAAACACATATTTTCTTCATATAGTTACATTTTACCATTACTATTGTGATGGTAAAATGACAAATGAACTTTTTAAAGAGTTTAACATCACATTCATATTTATTCTGAAATAACTATTCGTCATCATAAACTCGTTCTACAGTGCATTATGCTTCCGTTGCAGGTCTTTGAAAAATATTCCCATAAAACTCTTCCTTCCTTCTTTTTAGAGCTTGTAAATCTTTTATTTTTTTCACATTTATTGAGATCTTCAACTAGAGTATACAAAACCGAAACCGAAAACCGGTCAACCGGTCAACCGGTTTTTTCATCTTCTTAAACTCGACCGGTTTTGGTTTCATTAAACTTTTCGGTTTTTTGGCAAACCGGTTTACCGGTTTTAATAAAATATATTTTAAAGATATTTTTGAAAAACTTTGATACCATTTTTAAAAATAATGATTTATTTTGTAGAAAATTTTATCATTTGACAACATTTCGTAAAATATTCAGTACACAATTCTTGACCTACTTCTTGTTAGCGTCCACAAATAAAAAGAATTAAGTAACCGGTTAACCGGTTTTTTTGAAGACAAAAAACCGAAACCTTTTAACCGTTTTTTTTAAAACAGAAAAATGAAAAACGTTTTTTTCAAAACCACACTTTTTCGGTTAAACCGGTTTTTTAAATTTGGCGGTTTTTTGGACACTCTATCTACAACATTTATGAAAACAAGTAAGAGAGCTGTATCCGACTGTGCTGAATCTTACATACCCTTCACCAAATTATACTTAAAAATATTTTTATTTAAACAACAACATTTTTTTAAATTGTTTTTAAAAATTTTAAAAATTTTTTAAAATTTTTTTTTTAAAACTGAATTTTAGACAAAAAAATGTTATTGATGAAAAACAAAATTCGGGTTAAAAAATATTTTTCCCGATTTTGACCCATTGTATGTCCAACTTACTATATATAGCCTTATCGTTGCAATGGACTTTGAAATATCTTTGGAATATATTAATGACTTAGTAATCCAGATATAGATTAAAAATAGGTTGTCCCGGTTTTTTCTTATATCTCAGCCATTTGTGGGCCGAGCCGGAAGAATTCCCGATGTATTGATGTATGAATCATATATGTAAGTTATTTGGGGGCTACGGAAAGTTTATTTCAACATACAGACGGACATGGCTATATCGACTTCGCTATCTATAACGATCCAGAATATATAATATACTTTGTGGGTCGCAAATGAAAAATGTAGAAATTACAAACGGAATGACAAACTTATATATACCCTTACCACTCATGGCGAAGGGTATACAAATAATTTATTATACCTCAATTCATAAATTGACAAAAAAGCCTAAAAACCGGTTATTCGAATCGGTATTTGATAGAAAAAACCGAAAACCGGTTTTTAAAAATTACGCTTTTTTGAATTATTCGAAAACCGGTTTTTAGAATATGTCGAATATTTGACAACTCTATGTCTGCTAAATTTTAGTTGGGATGTCAAAAATTAATCGTATCATTCCATTGGCAATAAATCACAAATAATCGTTTAAGAAGGAAGCTTCTCGAAATTCCCCGAAAATGTCTAAGAAAAAATATTCCCAGGTAAATTTTTCCCAATTAGGAACCATTATTTAAGCGCATTTCGTCATCGAAGGACCAATTCATACTAAATAAAAATTGTTCGTTTTAAGCGAATTCTATCGTTTATTCATTGGATTAATTAAGATGACGATTTAATTTTGAAATGTATGAAATTGTTTTGTTGTTTTCACATTCCTTAAATTGTTGATGTCTATTTATTAAATAAAAAAAACATAAAATTAAATTTTTTTATATCAAATATTGTATATTTTTCATTTTCCGAAAATTTTTGGAATTTTATGACGTTTTTCTTTATTATGGTAATTAATTTCAAAGTGTCCATAAGTATGCTTTTTTTTGCTTGTTGTTTAGGTTAATGTGTTTTGAACTTTTATTTATTTTGAAAATGTTATCAAAATTTGTGGCTACATATTATATTATTTTTAGCACATAAACAGGGAAATGAATATTCTGGAATTAATTAAATAAATACTATATACAGGAATTTAAATAAATAGTTTGTTTTGCTTATAAATATTTAAAAAGGGGTGTTAATTTAAAACAAAACAATTAAGAAAGTATTATTGGTCAAGTCCGACCATATAAGTGAGCAACAAGTTTTTTCTTTTATAATTTCAATAATTTATAGTGACTGATTTTCGGGAGTGGGCCTTATATGAGAGCCATGAGATCGGTTCATATTATTATAGCCTTCACCTTCGTGAGAAGGGTATATATAAGTTTGTCATTCCGTTTGTAATTTCTACATTTTTCATTTCCGACCCTATAAAGTATATATATTCTGGATCCTTATAGATAGCGGAGTCGATTAAGCCATGTCCGTCTGTCTGTCTGTTGAAATCAATTTTCTGAAGACCCCAGATATCTTCGGGATCCAAATCTTCAATAATTCAGTCAGACATGCTTTCGAGAATTTTTGCTATTTAAAATCAGCAAAATCGGTCCACAAATGGCTGAGATATGAGGAAAAAACCAAGACAACCTCGAATTTTGACCTATATCTGGATTACTAAAACATTAATATAGACAATATGGATATCTAATGATAGATATGTCAAAGACATTTGCAACGACGTATATAAGACCATAGTAAGTTGGTCATACACTGGGTCAAAATCGGAAAAAAAAATTTTAACCCGAATTTTTTTATTTCCAAAAAAAAATTAAACAAAAATTTTTTTTTTTAAAATTTAAAAAAAAAAAAATTTAATTTAAAAAAAAATTTAATTTAAAAAAAAAAAATTTAAATTTAAAAAAATTTAAAATAAAAATCGAAAAAAAAATTTTTTCCAAAAAATGAAAAAAACAACTGTAAAAAAAATTAAATTTTGTTTACCTAAAAATATTTAAAATTTTGAAGTATAATTTGGTGAAGGGTATTAAGATTCGGCACAGCCCCTTTTTTTAAAAAAAAAAAAACAAACACAAACTGCGAAGCGTTTTGCTTATCTGCAGAAACACCCAGAGTCTCTGGCAGGAATCGAACCCGCAACCCTTGGATTGATAGTCCAGCACACTACCGTCTAGTCTATCGGGGCACCCAAAAAAAATTTTGAATTCGTATTGAATTCCTGTTGTATTCTATGGATACCAACATTTTTAAGAGATTTATGCTCGTTAAAGTGATTTTCGTAAGTAGGCCTTATATGGAAACTATGACTAATCATGGACCGATCATTATAAAATTAGGTGATATGACTTCCTTCCGTACATATAAAACTTATTTGGAGAGACATTTCTGTAGATACCTATATTAATTAAACATTTATGACCGATTAAGTCCTATTTCGGTAGCACATTTGTATGGGGACTTGATGAAAAAAATGGACCGATTTCAGCCAGATTAAATAGACTTCGTCCTCGGAACGAAAAAAAATGTATTTGCTCGAAATATCAAACCCACAAAAGTATCTAACTATCTTTTGCACAAAATTATTTCTAAGTACTCTGAAATTGTATTGTAAAGTATGGTGAAAATCGGGCAGCATTTGTCTGTAGTGCCCTTACAAGGTCCCCCTCGGAAAATGACTTGAACAATGAGAATCGTCTTGTAATAATTAATATCGTGCAGAAATTGGTCATATACAAGTTTTATATGAACCTAAATTTGTCTACCAACTTTTGGGAGGATAGGTCCATAATTGACCCCCATATAACCCATATTTTATTGTCACATATTGTTGGAAGGTATTCAAGATTCAGCACAGCCGAATATAGCACTCCTTTTTTTATTTTTTGACCTGTGTAATTATATAATAGATTTTAGATATTCTGCTATAAATTACTATTGAAAAAACTAAGAAAAAAACAAGTAAGAGAGCTATATTCGGCTGTGCCGAATCTTATATACCCTTCACCAAATTATACTTCAAAATTTTAAATATTTTTAGGTAAACAAAATTAAATTTTTTTCCAGTTGTTTTTTTCATTTTTTTGAAAAAAAATTTTTCGATTGTTATTTTAATATTTTTTTTTTAAATTTTAAATTTTAAAAATTTTTTTTTTGTCTTTTCAATTTTTTTTGTGAAAAAAAAATTCGGGTTAAAATTTTTTTTTTTCGATTTTGACCCATTGTAGGTCCATCTTACTATGGTCTTATATACGTCGTTGCAAATGTCTTTGAAATATCTATATTGTCTATAGTAATCCAGATATAGGTCAAAAATAGGTCAAAATTCGAGGTTGTCTTGGTTTTTTCCTCATATCTCAGCCATTTGTGGACCGATTTTGCTGATTTTAAATAGCAAAATTCTCGAAAGCATGTATGACAGAATTATTGAAGATTTGGATCCCGAAGATATCTGGGGTCTTCAGAAAATTTATTTCAACAGACAGACGGACATGGCTTAATCGACTCCGCTATCTATAAGGATCCAGAATATATATACTTTATAGGGTCGGAAATGAAAAATGTAGAAATTACAAACGGAATGACAAACTTATATATACCCTTCTCACGAAGGTGAAGGGTATAAAAACTACTTCAGCTGAAATCAGCATAAATTGGAGCAGATTTATTTATTTGATAAATAGCACAGGGTGTTTCACATAATAACAATAATATGCTGTCATATGCTGACATACATACATCATTTTCTAAAATCAATCAATTATTATTTATCGCAAAAAAGCGTTCATTTTTTTTTTTGCTCTTATTGATAACACGTTCTCATTGATAAAGAAAACTAAAGCTAAAACAGTTCAAGGGTTAATAAACTTTCAAACTAAATGTTTTAAAAAATTTTCAATACTAAATCTTGTCAAGCTCTAAATAAGCAAATAGAGAAATACCAATCCACTATTGTTATTAAATATTTATAAAGAAAATATATTTTTTTTTTATTAATTTGAAATCACATTCACATGATTTTTTGTTGTTTAAAGAAAAATTATGACATTCTTTTTATATATATATTTTTTTTCCAAATATTAACACAAGTATTAAGCTTTTTGTTCGTTTAATTTTGAAATAAAAAACAACAAACACATTTCACATTTATTTTAAATATAACCAGCGATAAGATAATACAAATGCACTAAAAGAAAAAGGCCGTGTGGTTTATAAATTAAAACAAATATTTACAATAAGTTCCAGAATTATACTTATTTATTTAGTTGTTTAAATTTCTTACAATTTCTTTTGTTTTTTTAAAGAAAATTTCTAATTTTTAAGAAATTTTCTTTATTTACATTTAAGCATTTTGAGGTTTTTGGTTTTGCTAACAACACTGGTTAAAGATTTTCATTTTTTTTAATTTTGTAAAAAATTATTTTTCACTATTTTATTTTTATTTTTCACAATTTATTAGAATTTTTATATATGTATTTAAAATATTTAATATTTTTCTCATAAAATATTGTATTTTTGTAATAATATTTTTTATTTTCTTGTGAGCATCAATCGATTTCTATGCGTGCGTATGTTACTTTTAAATCGTTCCGTGTTAGACTAGTTGTCTGTTTAGCTTTGTATTAACTGCGAGAGCATTAATGTAAACTGTATGTAGAGATACCAGACAAATGTTCATGGCTTTATCCCACAATTAAAAGTAAAAATCCCCAAATAATTCAGAAATACTTTTTAATATTTCTATGGTCAAATTAGAACCAGTTCAACCATTTGAGGGGAGGAGGGTGGTAAATAAATTAAAATTCGATATAGATGTCGTAAAGAAGTGGCCACTTAAAATCCGGACGGATTAAAACGAGCATAATTTTTAAATGAAACAACGTATGTTAACATTGTATACATGAAATTAAAGGTAAATTATAAGCTTTAAAAAAAATATAACTGCAGGTTTATGTGTGTTTATTTCGAATACATTTTCTGGCCTTTCTTTTTATACCTCCTATTAATAGCTGCACAACATTACTTCCCACTTCTACCGTTATTCCAGCATATTTATTCCACTTTGTTCTCATCAAAATCTGGTTATTTACTGTACCTGCACTCTTTTTCAATTTACGTTTAACAATTCTCCAATATATCTCGATTGGACGAAGATTTGGGCAATTTGTTTAATTGATGTGTTTTGCTATAACATAAATATTATTCTCATTATACCACTTCATAGTTGTATTTGAGTAATGACAACTTGTCATTGAGTAATGACAACTTGACTAAAACTTTGTATCAGATGTGTGATGTCTTATAAATGACAACAATCGCTTTTCCAAACTATCTTTTTATATATAATTCTGAAAATTCTTTAAAAACATTTCTGAAAATCTTGACTCTTCTAACATCAGCTGCGGATTGCCTGCCAAATTAATATTTTTGTTCAATTTTACGTATTCATATTTAAAGACCACACAATCTCGAGCTGCCGAGATGTAAAATTTCTGACCTGATATCTGCCAAAAATCAGATTTTGGGTTTCTTTTAACACGACAAAGTCGGATTTTCTAGATATTTGTGCACAATTTTATCACTAGCTTCTTTTTCCATTGTGTCTACACTTTTTCAAACTAAACATAATGACTTGCAATTCATTGTAGAAAAGCGGTAGATTTGTTGTTAAAAACATATGTAAATCTTTTTCCATTTTGATAACTGGGAGCTTTGTTATGATTACTACAGTGCGTACGGATTTTAAGTGGCCACTTCTTTATAGACATGTTTGTTTATCCTTCTGTATGTTGAAATCAACTTTCCGTAGCCCTCAAATAACTTACATACATGATTCATATTGCTATTTCAAATCGAGAAAATCGGATCGCAAATGGCTGAGATATAAGGAAAAACCCGGAACAATCTCGTCATTAATATAGACAATATGGATATCTAACAAGTAAGATATTCGGCTGTGCCGAATCTAATATACCCTTCACCAAATTATACTTCAAAATAAAAATTTTAAATATTTTTAGGTAAAAAAAAAATATTTTTTTTGCAGTTTTTTCATTTTTTGGAAAAAAAAATTTTGAAATTGTTTTTTTAAAATTTTTATTTTTTTAATTTTTTTTTTAAATTTTAAATTTTATTTTTGTTTTTTTTTAAATTTTTTTTTAATATCGGGTTAAAAAATATTTTTCCGATTTTGACCCATTGTAGGTCCAACTTACTATGGTCTTATATACGTCATTGCAAAGGTCTTTGAAATATCTATCATTAGATATCCATATTGTTATATTAATGACTTAGTAATCCATATATAGGTCAAAAATAAGTAAAAAATCGAGGTTGTCCTGCTTTTTTCCTCATATCTCAGCCATTTGTGGACCGATTTTGCTGATTTTAAATAGCAAACTTCTCGAAAGCATGTCTGACAGAATTATTGAGGATTTGGATCCCGAAGAAATCTGGGGTCTTAAAAAAATTGATTTCAACAGACAGACGGACATGGCTTAATCGACTCCGCTATCTATATGGATCCAGAATATATATACTTTATAGGAAATGAAAAATGTAGAAATTACAAACGGAATGACAAACTTATATATACCCTTCTCACGAAGGCGAAGGGTATAATAATATATATTACAAAGTCCATTGCAACGATGTATATAAGGCTATAGTAATTTGGACCTATAATGGGTCAAAATCGGGAAAAATATTTTTCAACCCGATTTTTTTTTACCAAAAAAATTTTTTTCTTCATTTTTTTTTCATTAATAATTTAAAAAAAAAAAATTTAAAAAGAAATTGGAAAAAAAATTTTAAAAAACAATACGGAAATTTTTTTTTTTAATTTTCAAAAATTATTTTGAAAAATTTTTTTTTTAATTTTGTTTACTTAAAAATATTTAAAAATTTTATTTTTAAGTATAATTTGGTGAAGGGTATATACGATTAGGCACATCCGAATATAGCTCTGTTACTGGCTTTTACCTAATTAATTTTCTAAAGTATTAAAACTAGGAATAAAATTGAAATCGAATTATTGTCTTCTTAAAAACATCTCGAATGTGTTTTGGTATTTTTTTTTAAATTCGGACTAATAAGAGAACAAAATTTAACGGATTTTTGGTACTTTTTCTAAGCAAATATTTCTTAATTCGGAATTTAAGTTTTAAAGCATTACAGATAGGAATACAATTGAAATCGAATTTTGTAAGTATTTTCATACTTTTCTAAAATTCGATGGATTTTTGGTACTTTTCTAAAACAATATTTTTTAATTATATAGATACTGTGTAAAATTATGTACTTAGGTGCTTTTCTCAAAATTTTGGTCCAGAAAGAGAATTTAAGTATGATTCGAATCGATCGATCTCGGACACACTTTCTGAGTCGGTCGTTATACTTTAAGCAAAAGTATAAAAAACCTACGATTGAAGCTAAAATTGGAGTATAAAAAGACCGACGATTGAAGCTGAAATTGAAGTATAAAAAGACCTACGATTGAAGGCAAAATTGGAGTATAAAAAAAAACTACGATTGAAGCTAAAATTGGAGTATAAAAAGACCTACAATTGAAGCTGAAATTGGAGTATAAAAAAACCTACGATTTAATCCAAAATTGGACAACAGAAAGACCTACGATTGAAGCTAAAATTCGAGTATAAAAAGACCTACGATTGAAGCTAAAATTGGAGTATAAAAATACCTACGATTGAAGCTAAAATTCGAGTATAAAAAGACCTACGATTGAAGCTAAAATTGGAGTATAAAAAGACATACGATTGAAGCTAAAATTGGAGTATAAAAATACCTACGATTGAAGCTAAAATTGGAGTATAAAAATACCTACGATTGAAGCTAAAATTGGATAACAGAAATACCTACGATTGAAGCTAAAATTGGAGTATAAAAAAACCTACGATTGAAGCTAAAATTGGAGTACAAAAGACAATTGAAGCTAAAATTGGAGTATAAATATATCTACGATTAATTCTGAAATTTGTAAATATTACAAAGCTCTTCCAGGCTTTGTGGCACCGAATTCTTATTATAATTTTCTTTTTCAATAAGATCATAATCAACAGAACTTTATTCAATTGGATTAAGATCTCTTAACTATAAGAGCCAATACAAACATTTAATATTGCAGACCTCAAATTGAAATCAAAAATTTGTACAATCCCGCTGTGATCTTAAAAGTTTACCCAATCTGGTAACCATATAATATATCCCAGAGTATTATCAAATAATTCTCTTAATTATTTATTTAAAAAAAACTCTTAAATGTTAACTTAATTATTAATACTATTCAGTAGTATTAAATAATTATTATGAGCAATAAGTCAGTTGCTAGACGACAACATGGTCTGAATGGAATATTAAAAATTAAACAGTATTTAATTGAAATGTTGGTTTTACATGATTCTCAGTTGACAAAACAATTAATTGTAATCGATCTTTTTCAAATTGAGAGAGTAGATTAGAGTAATTGAAGATTTTATAGGACATTAAGTAGCGGAAATGTTAATAATTATTAATATATTGAATTAATATTACAAATGTAAGAAACGTGTTTAAAATTGTTTTGAAAATTTTTAAACAAAACATATTCAGATTCAGATAGATATATGAATAGAATAAAATATCGATTTATTTCTCAACTTATTTTTACTCTCTGTTATAAGAAGAGGATTATTTGATAAATGTTTAATGTTGATTTATAACTTAAATAACACATCTATTTGAAGTCGCTAATCACTTTCACTTTAATCATAAGAATTTTTTGAAATATTCTGGAATAAATAGTAAATAAGCAATCAGATACTTTCCTTAAGAGCAAGGAAATTTTATGAAAGTTCTCTTAATATGCTCTATAGTATTTATATAAAAAATTTTAAAAAACTGAAATATGCTAAAGATAAGAAGACATTTAAGACTGTTTAATACGAGTATCTTGAACCTTTTCTTTCGATGATTTTCGCCAATCAACTCGTATTGACGATAATCAACTAAACCAATGAAACAGTTTATTGAAAGAAAAATAGTTTTTTGGTGAAAATTGGTTTTTTGATTTGAGAAACCTTTGGAAATTTGATTAAAACCGATAGGGAAGTATCAATAGACATATATAATTTATAGCGTCGTAAATGAATATTGTGATTTGAAATATGATTTAGAGTTAAGTCCTGGTTTGGAACCAAATAACATCATCCGTGGGGCAGCTGCTCATAAAGCAGCTCTCTTGGGTCCACCCAAAAATGAAATCATTGTGATATCCAAGAAGTGGACGGCAATTCCTCAAAACGTTTTGTTTCTAAGATATATTTGCGAATGCTGCTCCAGGCACGAGAGAAAAAGGACGCCAATATTACACTTCTTCATATTGACCAAAGCCGGACATTGACAGAATATGTGAGACACCTCTCTTCCTCATTATGAGATATGCTACAGTAGTCGTTGAACACATCTCATAGTATGCGTTCCAGTATTCTGTAATAATTGATGCAATTAACCTTATCTGTTCCTGAAGCAATTCATTAGACCAAATGGTCTGTGCAAGACAAAACAGTTCCAATACCAGGATAGGAGTCAATTGCCTCATCATGCACCATCGCATCCCACCTGGTGAAATCATCAGCCAATGATTGACAATTGTTACAGCTGCTACAGTACTCGTTGAACGCATTTCATAGCATTCGTTCCAGTATTCTGTAATAATTGATACAATTAACCTTATCTGCTCCTGAAGCAATTCAGCTTTATAAACAGTCCAGATCGATCTCGCAGTAGCACAAGTGGATTCATTGGACCAAATGGTCTGTGCAAGAGTAAACAGTTCCTGCTGGACAATCATTTTGCAGTTCATTATAGGAATACCAGGATAGGAGTCAATCGCCTTATCATCCATCTTCGCTCCCCTCCTAAGGAAAAGAACGAAACGCTGGAACTCTACAGCCTGCAGGAAGACCAACGTTCCAACCCAAACCTAAAGAGAACTAACCTCGTATTGCTGGCTCGTACTGGTCTATACAACAATACGATCTGTAGGATGGAGATATAACGCTGGAACTCTACAATCAGCAGAGCCACCGACATTCTATTTGGAAACACACACCTAAAGAGAAGAGTAAGGAAAACCATTTGTAAATCGTCTGAGGAAGAGTATGAAACGCTGGAACTCTACAGCCTGCATAACGACAAACGTTCTTTGGCTAAACCCAAACCTAAAGAGAAAAAACCTTGTATTGCTGGCTGGTATTGGTCTATACAACTATACGATCTGTAAAGCGTGTGAGGATGGGAATATGATCTGTAGAGCGTGTGAGGAAGAGGACGAAATGCAGAACGATCAACGTTCTATGGTTAAACCCAAACCTCAAGGGAACCAACCTCGTATTGGTCTGTACATCAATACGATCGAGCGTGTGAGAATGGAGACATAACGCTGGAACTGGAGAAACGCAAACAAAGAGAACAAAGAGGGATCGGAACCTAAATAGGCCAATCCAAGATCATGTGTGGATACCATAACCCTGTAAAATGTCACAACCAACTACGGTGAAACCCAAACCTAAAGAAGACTATTTAATGTGGTAACCGGACATACATATTTGAAGGCTCATTGGTTTCTTCGTCAATATGATCTGTAGAGAGTATGAGGAAGAGCACGAAACGCTGGAATATTACTTGTGCCAATGTCCTGCATATATTCGTATTTAAATAGAAAACTTGTATCACTAAGAAAAGAATTTTTCGGTATGTTGTGGGTATTTTTACATACAATAATTTGATTAGCTTATAACTTTTCTGCAAACATTTTAATTAAACCAATATCATTTCCCATAGTGCCGAGTATAAATATATAAAGAAAACAATGTGGAAATCAAACAACTGTTTTGAGGTTAATGTAATAAATACAAATACCGATAAGAGGTTATCAGTCATAACAAAACCACTTTGGGGTAAAACAAACTTAAAAACTGCTACAGCAACAACATATTGTAAACAAACAAACGGTTCTTTAACAAATCACTACAACGATTATTTTATAGGGTTTTTGACTTTTGCGTAACTTTAAAACAACAAAAAAAAGTTACAAATTAATATTTAAGTATATAAAAAAAGCAACATCTGTAGTGTGTTTACTTCCCAGCTTGCTATAGTATGCCTGCTACTGCAGGCATAAGTTTGCTTGCTATATTATACACATCTTTGGATTAATTTCAAATAAGATCAGAACTCACTAATAGTGTACGTAAGAATCTATTCCGAAAACCCTTTCATTTCACATTTTCTACAAGTTTCAATTATCCATTGTATCCATTTTTTCTGGAATTTCGTTCTCTTTTTTAAATAAGAACGAAAAAGCTTCGAGTTAATTGAAACTGGTTTCAGGCCTACTCACCAGAATTTACAAGCCTTATTAAGGTATCAATCTATTCATGATGAAATGTCAAAACAAACTTAACGTAAATCACGTGACAGCAAACAAAATGGCTGACACTGAAAACCGTGGTGGTACCGGCTTAAAGTTCTAAGACTTTAAAAACTCACTCATGATATGTTTTACCATAGTAAAAAGAAGACAAAGAAGAAGCTCAAAAGTAAGGAGACACAACTTATAAAAGATCCCATTGCTAGAAATGAACTGATTATTTAGCAACAACAGACTTCTTTAGCCGATCAGCTGTATTTTGTTAATAAAACTTGATTTCAATTGTCATACTCTGTTTTATGGTTTCTAAATTATTTATAGCATTCATATCTGGCTTTATCTTTACGCACCAAATAGTCAGTGCTCTAGGCTACCAGAAGAGATGGGAGAAGTTTTTAGTACTGGAAATTTATATCTTCTTTGTTTTCTGTCTATAATAAAGTTCTCCTGATTGAGTTTAAATACATTATAAACTTTTGGAATGTAATTTTATGATTCTTTGATCAATTTTTTTTAAAATTAAAAAGGTTTTTGTTTACAAATATACCCTGTTTTGTTCAAAGAAGTATGGCCCGTCCACACAGCTTGAAGAAACTGCACACCACACTGAGACGCAATTCCTTCCCATGCAGTATTTCTGAGTAGGAACCACTCCATATGCGAAAATTTTGTTTGTTTACGTTGCCGTTCAGTTCAAAATTAACCTCATCAGACATGAAACGACAATTCTGTTTTCTTTTGGTAGCGGCTTTCATCAGCTTTAAATATTATACCAGGGACTTTATTTAGCTTTTATTTAGAATTTAAATTTATTCAAAGTATTGACGGATACTCTATTCCAAAGTGAAGCGTATCCAAGAGAGAGAGAGCGTTCTGCATCGATCGAAAGAAATAGTAGTGGGACGGGGCACGGTCTGGACTATAAAGCGGATTAGGCAAAACTTCCCAACGGATTAGGCAAAACTTCATTCTAAATACTTTTTAACAGGTAGGGTTTCATGTCTGGCCGCGAATCAGTTGAGTTCGGTACAGGTTCCATGTGATATTTTGGTCAGATTTCAGCAGCTCATAATAGATAGGAACCCTCTGCTCCCACCAAATACAGAGAATTACCTTTGCGCCATGGATATTTGGCTGGTTGCCCGGGCTTCACATTCGATCTCTTACGCTTCGGCTTATCGTAATGCATCCATTTCATCACAAGTAATGATTCGGTGCTAAAATGATTTTCGTCTTTCAAGGTCTCTTGGCTTCAATTCGTATGGTACCCAATTTCCGTACTTTTGGATGAATCCTGCGACTTGCAAACGTTTTGAATTTGCTTATTGAGTAGCTCCCAATAATTTTGCAGGCTCTTGTTGAGTTTTACAATAATCTGCATGGAGTAATACCTCCAATTCTTGGTCTTCAAACTTTTCTTGGCGATATTTGTACTCCGTATCAGAATCACCACTTCTGAAACGCACAAACCATCTCTCGCACGTTGAAACCAATGAAACACTCACCATAAGCATTGGTGAGCAATCTGTGTGCTTCAGAGGAACTTTTTTCAAATTATAGAAGAAAACTTCCATTTTCGAAGCAAAAAAAAACTTTTAATAGTGATGAATTTATGAACCTTTTCCGGAAACCCTTCCATTATGGTTTTTATAGTCTTTCTGTCACTTTGTTCGAAAAGGTAGTCCATCTTCGTTTAAAATCTACCACACTTTTGGACACCTTTTTGGTGCTCATCAAATTCAGATATTTGATTGTTTGGCCAACTTTTTGTAGGACCAAGTTGGGTTTGGTTGAAAATATTTAATAATTTTAGTGCGCACTCTTTTCTCGTCACTCATTTGACATTAAACATAAGAACTGACATGCTTTTCAAAGGTAACTTGAGCAAAACAAAAATCAAATAATATTTGGGTTACAAAATTTAAGGAAAAACGTGTATTAAGGTTTATTCGTTCTCACTTCTTATAAGTTAATTAAAACAAAAACAGCGTTCCAAAGATACGTAAATCCCGTATTTTTAAGTCATACAACCAATAATAACAAAGATAAGGGGTATTTTTAAAATTTGTTCAGAAAAAATATTGTTTTTCTTAAAATATGATGAATTCTTGATTTTTGAAAAATGTTTAAGCTTTTAAGATCTTTATCATATTGAATTGTATTAAAATCCTATTGTAGTACATCTAAAATTCGTTGTAAACCATTACTTATTAAATAATTTTCACTTGTGTTTATTTTAATTGCTGTACGACATATGGGCAATTCCATATCATCGTACGTGACATTTGTACGCCTATAAAGTGGAATAGATTTTGCAAAAATAAGAGTATCTGAAAAATAATTTGGTCTTTATGTTCCATTCAGAGGGTACTATATTTTAAAATAATAAAAAGTACTTTCGATATATTGTTATCCAAAATATTGAGCGAAGTACGGGTATATCGTACGTGACATAAAACGGAACTCATTTTGAGGTACATGTAGAAATATGCGAAAATATTCGAATGGTGAGAGGCGTTATGTTTTCTTTTAATTTCTTACACTAAACGAAATATTTTTGCTTACAATCCATCATATTTAAATAAAAACCACCTTTGGATGATTTTATAATGAATAAAATTTAATATCATACGTGACATACCGCACGTGACAGATTTTTCTCTTATAATAATAGTATACAAAAACTAAAAAATTAATAGAAAATATACATTCGGTTTCAATGAACAATTTGACAATAGCAAAAAAACAATCAAAGTCAAATTCATTTCATACTAGAAACTAATTGGGTGCCTAGTTTTCGCCGCAATTTTAGCCTAAAACATACCTAAAACATTAAAAAATAATATAATCAGTTTAATCTATTATTTTTGTCTTTAAAATGTTGTAATATGATCTAAATACTTTCACATAGCAACATTTTATAATTTTCTTCTATTCAAATCATCTTGAAGAAAAGTTTCAAGTTTTTTTTTGTTTTTTTCAGTCGTGGTAGCGATTCTCGTGGAATTGCCCATATGTAGAATGATAATTGACCTCATTTTTCTTAAATTTAAATACAGAATACAACACGTTTGAAACGTAAAAATTTGGAAATATAATTTCTGATGCAAAAACGAAAAAAATATAAGACCAAACATTTAGAAAAATTGCAGCACATATAAAAATAAATAAACAAACAAACAATTTTAACGAATAGAAGAAAATGTCATACAATAAAAATAACTTATAATTTTTAATAAACAAATTCTAGAAAATTTAACAAAACATGCAGTTATAAAAATAAACATGCTCTGGATATTTTTTAAAAAAACTAAACAAAATTACTAACAATTCAAAGAATTTTGAAATTTCAAATGTACTCACAAAATTATTGTTTTCTATCAAAGAGGTGGTTGTACTGAAGAAAACATTTAAAACACCTTTGCCTGTAGAATTATCTTCGGTAATTGACTATTATAACACCATTTGAATATAGATATTTCAAATTTTGTTTCAAATTAAATAGAAACAATGTTTAAATTGAATAAAAAATGTAAAACAAACAAAAATATATCATTTGACACGCAACACTGTTTTTGTATAAATTTTATAAACAATTTGTTCGTTTAAGACATTAATTTATTCATAAAATGGTATTTAATATTTAATAAATATAAACTTTCTGTCTGCAATGGTCACACATGTATAATCTTCAATTTGTTTTTTAGTTTTTTTTTTAAGAATTTAAAATATTAATAGTTTTTATTATATGTTTGCTGTTCACCATTGTATTAACCTAGAGAAAAGAGAAACCTTTTAAATGTCTACATGAGGAACTTAAACAAATTTTGTAATAAAATATTTACAATTAACAGAATAGAAAATTATTTTAAAGAATATAATACTAAATAAAATACGAAAAACTTAACAAATATTTATGTGCTAATTATGAATGGGTACATTACATTCTCTCTAGTTCAGCCTATAAGTAGGCTTTAGAGGATTAAAAACACAAACAAAAAATAGCGGGTTGGTTCAAAGAAAATATAATTTCATATGATGTAATCCTTGTTACTGCCCAGTAGTCAATGTATCCCTTATAAACAGTAATTGTCACTAATGTCTGATCACTTGATTGACCCCAATTTATATATTTTGGATCTTTTGACATGTATATGCTCTTTGTAGCGCAGACATAAGACAATTGTTTACTTTATACATCCCAGGTAATCTAGCGTGAAGACAATTGCCACTTAAGTGTCTCTAAGTAATCTAGAATGTAGTCACTTTATACGATTGGTTAGTAATTCGTACAAACTGGTTTTCTAAAAATGATGTTGATATAATTCTCATGCTGTTCGCTTTCTTTTTGCTTAAGTAAACTTACATACCATGTAACCTAACGTGAAGTCAATTGTCTCTTTAGTGTCTCTAAGTATCCTAGAGAGCAGTCACTTTAAACGTTTATTTTCTACACTTTGGAAAGTAGTTTTATTAGTCACCAGAAGTAATCTATTGGAGAGTTGTCGGAGGAAGGTTTGTTCACAAGCAATCGGTTATTGGACTTTCTAGGAGATACCATTTGAACTGCTTATTTGAGGCCAATTAGCACCGGTACGTGTTAAAATAACTAGTTATGTAGCTGATCAAGTAACCAGTAATCTAGCTATGTAACCGGTATGAGAATCCAATGTCATTCAATCTACCAGTTATTGGACAGTCTCATTGTTATCCAAAAGGGATTCCCGCCTGTTTAGGACAAGGACATGTTAAAATAACTAGTCAAGTAGTTAGCTATGTCACCCGTTGCCGCCCTAAATGTTAGGAAAAATCACTAGCTCGTGATAGTCTCCTAGAACTGCTGGGTGTATTTGTTTCAAAACGTTCACAACATTTATGTTCCACTATTGCAACATGTGACAATATGTAGCAGTAACCTGTCAACTTATTCATCTATGTTTGGGTCAATTACAACTTTACTTTTCCTATGTTTTTTATTTGGGGCTCAATTGTAGTCCAGAGTCGCCAACATTAATTTTATTGTTTTACTTTTCAGCCTTCAGTCTTGTTATTCAGTCCCTTATAAATAATAATAAGTCGGAGAGAGGGAAATATTACCAAAGAAAGAGTAAAACAGTTCTGTTTGCTGAGCAAATACTGTTAATTTTTTGTTTTATTTTTAGAATTAATTACCTAATTGAACCCATGTTATTTATTTTGGAAAGAATTTGCACCAGCATCAATTGCCACTCCACTGTCCCTTTGTCGATCACAGAGGGGCCAGTTTGACCATAAACAAAAATAAGTAAAATATAGCTATGTTCGGCTGTGCTGAATATTATATACCCTCCACAAACTTCTCGAAAGCATGTCTGACAGAAGATTGAAGATTTGGATACCGAAGATAAATGGGGTCTTCAGAAAATTGATTTCAACAGACGGACAGAATGACAAACTTATATATACCCTTCTCACGAAGGTGAAGGGTATAAAAATAGGCAAAAAATCTGCTTTTTTCCTCATATCTCAGCCATTTGTGTATCGATTTTCTCGATATTAAGTAGCAACCGAACCGGGTCTATAGCGGATATATTGATTAGGAATTAGTTACTAGATGGACCCCAAATTGTCTATTTTGAAAAGAATTTACTCTTTACTATTCATTAATATCTCAGATAGTATTTAATTATAGTGATTTTATTATTTGCATTTCGGACTGTCTACTAGACCGGTCCCAATTTATCTAAGGTAGGGTCTTTAGACACTTTAGGGATGACAAAGAAAAATAAGCCAGAGAGAGGTAGAGATTAACAAAGAAAGAGTAAAACAGTTTTGTGAATTCACTGGAAGTTAATCCTAATTTCAAGTCAAAAATCGAGGTTGTCCTGGTTTTTTCTCATATCTCAGCCGTTTGTTGACCGATTTTGCTGATTTTAAATAGGAAACTTCTCTAAAGCATGTCTGACAGAATTATTGAAGATTTGGATACCGAAGATATCTGGGGTCTTCAGAAAATGTATTTCAACAGACAGACAGACGGACGGACATGGCTTAATCGACTCTGCTATCTATAAGGGTCCAGAATATATATACTTTATAGGGTCGGAAAATTATATTGTGGAAATTACAAACGTAATGACAAACGTATATTTACCCTTCTCACGAAGGTAAAGAAAGGGTATAAAAATAATTTGGAAGGTCTTTATTTTTTTTATTTTAAATATCCCGAAACTGGTGTAGAAAAGAAAATTTTCAATTTTTCAGAAACTAAAACTAAACATCCACAAAAAGCAACATTTCCTTTTATTGGTAAACATTAAAAATTTTTATTTGCGCCATTATTTTATGGGAAAACTTTTCTTAAATAAACATCTGGTTATACGTATGTAATTATTTCAATATCAAAGTCAGCAAAAACTATAGACCGCCTAAATCTATGGCAGAATATCAAATCAATTTGAATACAGTGTAAACAAATCGTGTAATCAAAAGTCGTTGAAACTATTAATTTAACAGGTGATGTATACAAAGAAAACTTATAACAGAATATCAGATAAATTTAAGCAAATAAAACAAAATAATAAAAAATTTATTGAAAATAATAATAATAATAAAAAAACTATGAATAGATTTCGGTTGTTATCTTTAGATTGATGACGTGTAAATTGACCTTTGTTACAAAGATGACGTTATTTTGTTTGTTTCCCCCAACAAAATAACTTCCACTACAAATATTCTGTAATAATTGTATTGTCTAGTAAGTAAAAATAATACACTCTAATTATTTCATTAAATAAAGTGTCAACTTGTTAATGTCTGATTGAATAGAATTAAATTAATTAGAAGCAATGAGTTAATATGCCTATTTTCTTAATATAGAAAATATAAAGGGTCTTCCAATAGGGATTTCGGACATTGATAGTTGATAACGGCCATATTGTTAAAAGCTACATATGTCCAATTGTCTGTCATTTATACAGTTGGTTTTCTCAAATCACCATAGATTATAAAATTGGGCTTTGCTTCGAAAAATCATATTCAGTGATGAGACCGATTTACCATTCCACATGAGAGCCAAGGTTTATTAGAGGTTTACAAGACGAGCGCTATAGATCGATGATTTTCAAATTATTTTGGTCGGAATTGAATGATATGAACACCAACGACATGTGATTTCAACAGGACGGAGCTGCGTGTCACACAGCTCGTGCCACATTGCACATTCTGCACGAGCGATTTGAGGGCATGGTCATCCCATGTGGAGGTGATGTGAACTGGCCACCGATATCGTGCGATTTGACCCCGTTATACTTTTTCTTTTGGGGTTTTCTTAAGTCGCAGGTCTATACGAATAAGCCAAATACCACAGAGGTCCTCAAAGCCAACATAACCCATGTCATTGGTTAAATTCAGCCTGATTTATGAACCAGAAAAATGTGCAACATAATGGCATCGATAGATCTTTCAAACGAATAACACACACTTTGTTTTATTTAAATTTAAAGATAGGAAACGCTTTATGAAATACCCTATATTTATATTTTTATTTACCAATGGAACTAATGCAGGTTAAATCTCATTAGAATTATCCTCGGATCACTCACCCACCTTCGTTACTCTATTGAACCCCCTAGAAATAGTATCCCCGACTGGTCACTCTGCAATATCAAGCACGAAAATAAATTGGTTGAAATATAGAAAATATATTAGCACACACAGTACAGAAAATATATCGCTAAGAACACCAGAAGAGCAGACCTCCTCTACGTAATTCTAGTGGAGGCTGGGCAAGAAACGATACTGAAAAAGGAAACCTGTTTGTTAGTCATCTAAAGAATGTATTTTCCCCAAACGAGTCAAACGACATAATAGAGTTACCACCTACTTTACCCCATATTACTGCAGCTGAACCACTTCGTTTTGAGATTTCAGAGATGGTCAAGGCTATTGTTGATTTAAACTCCAAAAAATGGATAAAATCAGTAACAAGATGCTCCTCGAGCTACCCAAAATTGCATTAAGAATAATCCTATTTATTTGAATATTATCCACCAGAATGGAAGGTTTCTTTAGATACAATGATACCTAAGCCGGGAAAAGATCACAGTAAAGTAGATGTATTCCAACTCATCAATTCGGATTTCGAGAAAAACATAACACCATAGAACAAACTCACAGGTTGGTAGAAATCATATCCAAGACATTTGAAGAAAAAAAATATTGTTCTGCACTCTTCATCGACGTTTCGCAAGCCTTCGACAAAGTATGGCATGAAGGATTATGCATGAAGGATTATGCTTCTAGAAAGTTATTTAAGTCATCGAAAGTTCGTTCTTAAAGAGGGAGACTTCATAAGTTCACCACAGCCTATTGAAGCAGGCGTACCCCAAGGAAGTATACTGGGTCCCTTCCTATATTTGCTATATACTTGTGATATTGGTTTAAAATGGTTTTTTGACACAGCGGACAAAATACTATATCAAAATATACTAATAGTAGAGCATAGAGTGCAAAATCATTAACTTCCAGTCAATTACTGTAGGGTATTAAAATGAATAATCATTATAAGAAAGACCTACCTAAATGTATTATTAACCTCTAGCTGTTTTTGTATTATAAAATTCATATTAAAAGTGTAAAGATACACAAGAGTAAAAAAAAGTAATAATGATGAAATAAGGGAAGTATAGCAAAATCTAATTTTATATATTTTTCATCATGCTAATTCTACATTGCTAGTTTTAATATGATTTCTGTAATATTAATTGAAATATCTTTAAAATTGGAATATAAATAAACCTATGATTGAAGCTAAAATTGCAGTATAAAATGACCTATGACTGAAGTTAAAATTAGAATATAAAATGATCTACGATTGGAGTATAAAACGATCTACTATTGCAGCCAAAATTGGGGTATGAAAAGACACCTACGATTGAACCTTAAATTGGTGTATAAAAATACCTATGACTGAAGCTAAAATTAGAATATAAAATGATCTACGATTGGAGCTATAATTGAAGAATAAATAGACCTACGATTGAATCTTAATTGGAGAATAAATAGACCTACGATTGAAGCAAAAATTGGAGTATAAAAAGACCTACGATTGAATCTTAATTGGAGTATAAATAGACCTACGATTGAAACTAAAATTGGAGTATAAAAATACCTATGACTGAAGCTAAAATTAGAATATAAAATGATCTACGATTGAAGCAAAAATTGGAGTATAAAAAGACCTACGATTGAATCTTAATTGGAATATAAATAGACCTACGATTGAAGCAAAAATTGGGGAATAAAAAGACCTACGATTAAAGCTAAAATTAGAGTATAAAAAGAACTACAATTAAAGTTAAAAATGGAGAATAAAAAGACCTACGATCAATGCTTAAATTGGAGTATAAAAAGAAATATGATAAAAGTTAAAATTGGAGTATAAAAATTCCTACTATTGAAGCTAAAATTGAGGTATAAAAAGACCTACGATTAAAGCTGAAATAGGAGTTCAGAAAGACCTACGATTGATGCTAGAATTGGTAATAAAAAGAGCTACAATTGAAGCTAAAATTGGAGTGTAAAAAGACCTACGATTGAAGCAAAAATTTAAGTAAAAAAGACCTACGATTGAAGCTAAAATTGAAGTAAAAAAGACCTACGATTAAAGCTAAAATTTGGAGTTCAGAAAGACCTACGATTGAAGCAAAAATTGGGTTATAGAAAGGCCTAAGATTAAACTAAAATTTCAGTATAAAAATCCCTACCATTGAAGCTAATTTTGCAGCTAAAAGCTTTGTTATATTAACTAAATATTTATCACATACCTATAGTTTTTTTGCTTCAGTCCAGCATTAAAATCGTATATTATGGAATTCAAAACCCACCTGTTCTATTCTATTCATTCAAATTACCCAGCAATGTTTTTAATATTATTTATTATAACACCTATCAAAAAAAAATATATTTATCTACCTCCCTTAGGTTTATTTCCCAATAGTTTTTTCTTTACTTGTTTGCCAAACCATCTAAATATGTATATGACTGAATGAGTGAGCGCACATTGAGTTTAGTTGTACAATATTTATATGTTTGTTTGTACTGTAGTTAGGTATATTCTGTTATTACTCGTTTTATTATTATTATTACTCAAAACTTGGTTTTTGTCGCGTTCACTGTTTTTTTTTCTATTCAAGTACTTTACAAGTGCACTTTCAGTGCAAATGTACCTAAACAAAATACAATGTATGTATATATGGTTTTGAAATGATCATAGTATGACGTATACAAACAATTGTATTTTGTGTTTGCTGTTCGTTCTCATTTCTGTTGTTTACTTTTATTTTTGGCATTTAATATTTTTAGAAGCTTAAATAATCATACTCTGCTACAACTGTTTCAATTTTGAGATGTGGGTCTTTATTGTTGTTGTCTTGTCTGTCTAAACAAAAAAAAAAATACTAAAATATTTCGAAATGCATTCGAAATGTTGCCATACGTGCTTAAATTTGTATATAGTTTTCTATTGGTGACAGGGGGATGGATGAGGAGTGCAAATATTATGCACTAGTTTTTATGAGTAATTTTTTGTTGTTTTATTTGGAAAATAGTTTTTGATTTTAAGTTTTATCTTTAAATTTGTGTTTTTACAATAAAGATAAAAAACAATATAGATTGAATGACAATCAATAAACAACAAAAAAGATATTGAAGACATGACTAATTAATATTGCAGAATATTTAATTTACGATGTGAAAATAATGACTCATGGCCAGCATAATTAAGCTAATATTTTGACAAAAGTAAAATTGCAAAATACAATTTTGTTGAACCTTTTTTGCCAATACCATAATAATGAAAATTTTTTAGATTGTTTTCTATTTTATAAATTGAAAACTAATTATGTTGTCCATTTTATGGTTAATGTAAGTAAATAAAATTATCAGGCCTGTCACACATTTTGTTTGGAATGGTTTCAATTCCGTAGCTTTTACTCCGATCGATTTCGTTTTAAGTTTTTCAGATTCCGTGTAACTTATTAATTCAAAAAATATTTAATAATTCAGTATTTCTGATTTTAATTTAACAACGTTTTTAATATTAAAACAAAAGTGAAGATTTTGGTACAGAAATTGATTAAAATGTTTAGAAAAACAAATAAATACAAAGAAATATGAATTCCACTTTGAAAACTGAAAGTGGTTTCATTCCGAAAGAAATTTTCGTTTTACTTTTTGTGAAAAAGCAAAATGCGGAATTAATTCCACTTCCGATCGGAATGAAATTGTGTGACATGTCTGTATATGTATGTAGGTATTTATTTCATTAAAGTTTTTCAAAAACTTTTAAAAAATGCTTATAAAATGATATTACAAACTGAATTGAGCTGTTGTCATAATCACAGCTTTGAATTAGTTAAATAACTTTAAGCTTAATTCATGAAAATCTTCAGAATTTAGAATTATGAATATCAGCAATTCATTTTATACAACCATTCCTAACAAAAATTATTTAGCTTCATTCATATTTCATATTTTTTTGAACCCTTCGCCATGTTTGGTAAAGGTATATAAGTTTGTAATTTCAACATTTTTCATTTTACATAAAGTACACATTCTGGATCGTTATATGTAGATAGCGGAGGCGAGATAGCCATGTCAGTCTGTCGTTTGAAATCAACTTCCGCTATATTCCCGTTTCGGTTGCTATTTAAAATTAAGAAATCGGCTCACAAATGGCGGAGATATAAGCAAAAAGTAATTGGTTACAAAGACCAGACATGGGGATCTCCTTGGAGTGACCCAATAACCGCCAACTCATTGATATGCAATTACAAATCTCCTCTCTCTTTCTTCGGACATCTTCCTCTTAACTTTTTAATCTTTCATTTCCATCTGCCCTTCTTTTTCTGCCTTTCTACTTTCAGGTAATACAAAGAGACCTACTGCCTGGACCCACGAGAGGTGCTCTTCTTTATTCACTTCGCGGTTGCCTGGAAACCTAACCTAACCTATGGCACAACAATAAGAGGTAGAATCATTAGAAAATACACTCATTAATACAATTCATGTAACGTCAAAGAAAAGAAAAAATCAAAATGTCTATGAAACGAATCCATTAAATATCGGTATTCGGGGTGTGCCATTTGTTAGGTGAAATCAAGGGCCCATATTGCCCAAACAAACATTATCAACAGAGAGTATTTGTGGATTTCAGCCAGTAAGATCCTTTTGTTTGTGCCCTATCGTGTTTTCAACAGACATAGCTAGATCGCCTTAGAATCATATTAGGACCTAGAATATACTATTTGATTATTCGACCAATATTTCGATATGTTACAAATAAAATGAATGATGGTGGCTATAAAAAAAGCGTTGAATTGTATTCATAGCAGGGGTAAATATTGAAAAGCTTCCCAAATGTTTCTACCTTGTGTATTATTGTACAATTGTATCCTGATCCAGATTATTTTTTGTAAAATATGTACGGTGTCGTAGCGTTGTATGTCGTAATTTTTTTTATTAATGTTTTGTTTTTGTTTCGAACAATTTATTGTGAACTGGACAATAGTTTTATTAAATTTGCTTACAGCTCGTAAAACGAAAATAATTAAAATATGTAGGTACATACATATAAAACATTAAAAAATAATTACCTTGTTATTTTAATACTGACAAATTAAATTTAAACTAAACTCAAAAAAAATATAACTAAAGAAATATGTTGTAGATACATATATGGACCAATAATTTTTTTTATAGTTTTAATCGAAAACTCGAACTGAATAAAAACGCGAATTAAAATTAAGTAAAAGGGGTCACCCAAAAAAAAAATGCAACAACAAAGATGTCTAAAAAGTCTAATCAATCATAAAAAACAATAACACTGAAATTTTCACCGATGTTTTTGTATAAATTTATTTATTTTTCGCATTTTTAATTTTTTTTTTTTGTTGTTTTCTTTTAATTATTTACGAGTTTTTCTTTATAATTTCCACTATGTATTTTGTTTGCTCACAGTGATTACCACACACACTCGCACAAAAATGACAATTGGACAAATATATTTTTGTTTATTTTTAATCTGTTTAGTTGTAAATGTTTATTTTTTATTAAAGCTTATTGTTTTTTCTTTTTAATATTAGTAAAAATTGTTGTTTTATGCAATTTATCCGTTTAATAAATGTTATTTTTTTTGAGGACGACAACTTTTTCTAAATTTGTTTTTCTTTTCTGATTGACTGACTGACTCAAAGCGAATTCATACAAGGTGGTGTCAGTTCTACAAAAACAACGATTGGTCTTAACAATGTCAAAAAACCAAAATGAAAAATTAAACAAATAGGTATTTGAACTTAGATAAGTGTAGATAATTGAATAGTGAGGGCTTTACTTATTTATGTGAACAATAAATATTTTGTTAATAAGCTTAGAATATGTAGATATTTAAATATAAAAATAAGCTTTGAGAGTTGTTAGAACCAAAAAGCGAAAAAAAAATTATCAGCTGTTTGACTGACTCCACCTTGTATAAATTCGACTTTACTACTACTTTATCTACACCAACAAGCAGGGTTGCATTAAAGTGTAACAAATAGGCATTTAGCGATTTTTTAGTGATATTTTTCAAAACTTTGCGATTTGAAAAGTTTACTTTAATTTATTATAATTAAATAATTATCTGTATTCCTCACTCTCCAATAAACTCAGACTAGTGGCAAGAAAAATTTTCAGTGTGTATTTATCTTGGCATAAATCAATGAGCGAAACAGCTTGCATTTTTATAATTTTTTTGGGGTTGAAAACGTTAAAATTTTTGCCTGCACCCTCTTAGTTTAAGAGTTATAGGAATTTAAAGTCAATACATATATTAGTAAATTTTTCATATATTTGGAAAACATTCTCATCGTTGAATAGTGCTTCACAATACTTTTAATATGATATATAATATGGCCCAGTTTATTAATATTGTGAACCAAAAATATCTTTTTGAGTTTATATGACAGTACTTTAGAAAATGTTGATATGTATATAGAAAAAGTGATTTTAGCGAAGCCGGTGTTCGATACACCCCAGAGTTTAAAGCCCTTCGCAATACAGAAAATATGAATATTAACAGAAAAACAATTATGAAAATATAATTTGTTACGGGGATCTTGATTTGTTCCTTTATCTTTGATACAACCATCATTATATTTAATTTATTTCAATTTAAGATAATGATAAAACATAATTGGCCTTATAGTAAATTAGGCAGTAAATCCGAAAAAAATCGAATACATACATCCATAGTTGAAAAAGTCGACTTTTCAGAAAAGTCAACTTTGTGTTAATGGGGTATAATAATTATTTGGACTGCATATTTCTATAAAAATATCCAAAACTTCATGTTTTTCCAAAACTTTATAGCAAGTTGATCCTTGAGCAAACTCAAGGTGTCATATTATGAAAGCGATTTATTTTCACTGCCTTGGTATGAGGTTTGACGTTATTATAGAAATTGGTAATCTATTGGTCGTAATATGCGACTGCTACGAGAAGTGCAAAATCCCATAGGCAAACTGATGTTACTTCGATTGCTGCAAAGTTTTATAAAAATATCCAAAGCTTCATGTTTTTCCAAAAGTTTAGAGCAGGCTGGTCCATCAGCAAATTGTTGCGGTGTCATAGCAAGAAAACGAATTTTTTTCACTGCCTCTTTCAACAAATGCTCATCATTTATAGATTGCTTAGTATCCATTGAGCATTTGATATTAAAGTCTCCTTCTAAATTAGGCGATGGCAATGTGTTTAGGAAGACTTCTTTATCGGCCACTAAACCTCCATTAGTAGACACCGTGGAGTTATGATTATTCCTCTCATTAGCTGTCTGCATAGATGTCTCTCTGAGTAGTCCTTTATGTTTAGCTAATCTTGATAAAGCATTAAATAAATCCACTTCGGAGCCAATATTCAATTTGTCTTGATCAAGAATTACCATTAGTGTGGACATTTTAATGTTCATAAAGCTGGGTTGAGCCAAAACATCGCGAGTTAGAGTTCTTATTAACTACGTGTATTAAATGCAAGAATTTATTCAATTTATACATAACTCTAAATTTTATTTTCCAACTTACCTGCAAACATTTCAGTTTCAGACTTGACTCATCGTAAAATTCTGCAAACTCGTATGCCATGCATACATTTTTCGGACTTAAGTTAGAACTCATAAAGCGAGTACATTCTTCTAACAATTGACTCAACATATATTTCTTTGCTGCAGAATACAACTGGAAGGCCATGTCGATTGAACTAATATTAACACAGTCTGTGTAAATATGTTCTAACATGGATTGGAAAATAGCTGGCTGAATATCTGGTATAATAATAGGCTTATTTTTATCTGCCAGTTGTCCATAAAACATTCGCTCAAATACAGGTGAAGCCGTTGCCAAAATTAGTTTATGACTTACAATTGCTTTTCGATTTGGTGGTGAATCACCAACCAGGAAATGACAATCGGTATACTTTTTTGTCTGAAACAAATGATAGACGCGATTATTGAGTCCTTTAAATTTATCTTGCCAATCGGATTCCATCGTTAAAAATAGTTTTCAGTATTTTAAGCTCTTTAACTAAAGATATTTACATATGTATGTACATATATTGGAATACTGAACACGGTATACTCAAGTATGATCACCAAATAAACCAAGGCGAATTTATA
Organism: Calliphora vicina; assembly: GCF_958450345.1. Classification (NCBI taxonomy): domain Eukaryota; kingdom Metazoa; phylum Arthropoda; class Insecta; order Diptera; family Calliphoridae; genus Calliphora; species Calliphora vicina. The sequence goes on from NC_088781.1 coordinate 129,512,979, forward strand.
TATAAATGTATATAAATTTGCCTTGAAATAAACCAAAGCTTGATATATTAAGGTGACCATACGTACTCTTTTTTAGAGGACAATCATATATCTGGCTGTCCCAAAAAATATAGAATATTTCGCTATCTTTCCATTAGAAATTCCAAATATTGAAAAATTTTACATTTGACCTTCATGATTTAAAGGTTAACGTTTTCCGATTTTAGTAAAAGTTTCAGACTATATTTAAAATTACCTAGACTATAATATTCTGAACAGGTTTTACTTAAAATTAATAACAGTTAGGAAATTGGGCTCCTTCGATAAAGATATGGCCAAAATAATAGGTTTTCTCGAAAATCTCAGAATTTAAATAGCAGGTACTGAAAAACTTTAGGAAAAACTATTATATTGTCAATAAATATATTGAAACTGCCGTTAAAAAAATTATTATTTTGGTATGTAGCCTATTCGCAAATAAAAATAATTTGCTATTAACTAACCCCCATATGCATAAACAGTTTATAAATTTATCAAAGTTTTATGAAACAGATTTTGTATGGAAATTTTGTTTTATAAACCTTTGATAAATTTATAAACTGTTTATGGTTACGGAAAATTTTTATTTTTTTAAATGCAAAAATGAAAGAATTAAAAATTTATGTTTGTAAAACAATCCAATTAATGAATTAAAAAACGAAAAAAAATCTTATTTGCAAATAGTGTCGTTAATCAGGAATTGTTTTCGTGAGTTAGCTATTTACAAATAAAAAATTAATTCATTGTAATTTACTCTACTTTTAATAAATTTATTTGCGAATAACCACCAAAAGATTTGTTTTACTGTAATTTTCATTAATATAAGTAAATCTACTTATTTCTGTAACATAATGCAGAAAGTTAAGGAGTTTCCCAAATTTATTTCATATATACTACGTTTATACGTAGCCTATTCGCAAATAAAAATAATTTGCAGTTAACTAACTCTCTGTTTATAGTCACTTATTTTTTTAAATGCAAAAATGAAAGAATTAAAAATTCTTGTTTGTCTTACAATTCAATTAATGCAAAAACGCAATGAAATGTTTAAAATATGTTTAAAATCCAATTTGCAAATAGTGTCGTTAATCAGGAATTGTTTTCGTGAGTTAGCTATTTGCAAATAAAAAAAATAATTCACTGTTCATACGGCAAATTTTTCTAATTACAATATTTTTATTTGCGAATAAGCCAGCGTATAAACGTAGTAATAAATTGTGAAATTTTGCATATATGTATCTGACCTTTGACCTCGACGCGCGTCCCGAAATCATTGTCCGATTTTCAGATTTTTGTTTATTAAGACATTTTTAAAATAGTATTTCATTGTGTTTTTGCATTAACTGGATTGCAAGACAAATATGAATATTAGATTCTATCATTTTTGCATTTAAAAAATAAAAAATTTATCATATTTTGTTCAAAAACATTACTACCAAATTATTAAAGTTTACCAAAAACAAAAATTTTCCAACTTATAAACGTGAGTTAGTTAATTGCAAATAATTTTTATTTGCGAATAGGCTACGTACAAGGCGAATCTATAGAAGGTATAGATTCGCCTTGGGCTACGTATAAACGTAGTATATGTTAGCATATGACAGGTTTATGGAAGCAACTTCAAAAGGGAATTAAGAAAAACAAGTAAGAGAGCTATCATGGCGTAAAGATTATAACATGGTGTAATGATATACAAGGTGACATTAATCAAACAGCTGATTATTTTTTTGCTCGAGTTTGTTTACAACTTTAATCTTGTCAAAATTTTTTTTGCTGTAGTTTGTATGCATTATGTCAGCTGTTTTTGACAAACTTATATACACTGATGGACAAAAGTCACCGCCATTTTCCTTTAGAATGTTTAAAGGACTACCACGTTATAAATATATGTAATTGAAACACAAAATTTTATTTTTTCAACAAAAACAATAATTCATTTTAATTATACTTCTGTTAAAACAAGTCTTTTTAACTTAACCTAATTTACAAAAACGTAGCGTGGCGATCCTTTATACATCCTAAAGGGGAAATGGCGGTGAATTTTGTCCACCAGTGTATACCCTGGTGGACAAATCGTCTGAACTGAGATTAAAGTTCCGCAGCTGAGTGATAAATACATTTCGGCGTTCTCTGCAAAATCCCATAGGCATAGGATAATCGTCATTAATTTCACTGAACATATTGATAGAAATATCAACAATTTCATGTTTTTCCAAAAGTTTAGAGCGAGCTGGTCCTTGAAAAAACTCTTTCGGTGTCATAGAAAGAAAACGAATTTGTTTCACTGCCTCTTTCAACAAATCCTCGTCATTTATAAATTGCTTAGTATCCATTGAGCATTTGATATTAAAGTCTCCTTCTAAATTAGGCGATGGCAATGCGTTTAGGAGGACTTCTTTATCGGCCACTAAACCTCCATTAGTAGGCACCGCGGAGTTATGATTATTCCTCTCATTAGCAGTCTGCATATGCGTGTCTCTAAGTAGTCCTTTATGTTTAGCTAATCGTGATAAAGCATTAAATAAATCCAATTCGGAGTCAATATTCAAACTGTATTGACCAAAAATGAATATTAGTGTAGACATCTTAATATCCATAAAGCTGGGTTCAGCCAAAACTTCGCGAGTTCGACTAAGTATTAGCTAAGAGTATTAAATGCATGAATTTATTAAATTTATACATACAACATATCTTCAAAAATTGTTTTACCAACTTACCTGCAAACATTTCTGTTTCAGACTTGACTCATCGTAAAATTCTGCAAACTCGTATGCCATGCATACATTTTTCGGACTTAAGTTAGAAATCATAAAGCGAGTACATTCTTCTAACAATTGACTCAACATATATTTCTTAGCTGCATAATACAACTGGAAGGCCATGTCGATTGAACTAATATTAACACCGTCTGTGTAAATATGTTCTAACATGGATTGGAAAATAGCTGGCTGAATATCTGTTATAACAATAAGCTCACTTTTATCTGCCACTTGGCCATAAAACATTCGCTCAAATACAGGTGAAGCTAATGCCAAAATTAGTTTATGACTTGCAATTGTTTTTTGATCTGGTGGTGAATCACCAACCAGGAAATGACAATCGGCCAACTTATCCGTCTGCAATAGATGCAAGATGCGTTCATTGAGTCCTTTAAATATATGTTGCCAGTCGAATACCATTGTTATAAATTAGTTTCAGTATTAATTTTAAGCACTTTAACTAAATATGTATATTTAATTGGAATATTCAACACGGTATACTTAATTATGATTACCCAATAAACCAAAGTACAATATAATTAATAACGAAAACAATATCCGATTATAATATTGAAAATATTGAAAACGTTATTGTGGTACTCGTGATACATGTTTAGTTCAAGGCGAATTCATTATAAGGTGAGAGATATTCTACAACAAGTACAAAAACCACAAACAATTTGTGTTTGTTTATGTTGGCTGGAACTGTCAAAGTTTGCCTTTTGTTCTTGTAGCTTACATTTGATGTTGTATTCGCAACAACAAACAATAGTCAATTTGACTGCTGGAGGCTCTAAACAAGTGAGTCTGAGAATGAATAGGCCTTGAGTTATATTAAGGCTTATTAATCAGATGAGAGTTTTTCGGCAACAAATACAACAGACAAAATTCATGCATTGGTTTTTCGGAGGATTCTATCTACAGCTATTCATCCGATTTTATTTAAAACACAATTTTATGTATTTTACTGGATTTATTTTCAAAACTAAATTAAACAAATTTTTAGTTATCTATTATTTTTAATTTAAAATAAATATTTTTGACAACAAAAACTATTTTTTTTTTGAGTATTTACTTAAAAGTATTACCACAATTAACAACTAAATAATTACAAATTAATAAATATAAAAAACAATACAATTCGAAATCGATTATCACCTAGATGATACCATTTGGTTTATTGGGATGCATTGATTGTTGGGGGTTTCCCCATTTTTTAAATCTGTAAAAAATCTTTACCAAGGCGAATTCATACAAGGTGCTATCAGTTCTACAATTTGGAGATGAGAGAATGAGTGTTTTTTCTTTTTATGAATACGCACATGGTAATAAACTGATAATTTTTTAATGACTGAAATAGTAAAACTTTAATTTCTCAATTCAATGGGAAGTGAGTTCCATAACCTGCACTTCCTTATTAAAAATGATCTCTCAAATGTCGAATTAGATATCCTGGGCAGCATTAAGCAAGGATTCCGAGTAGAATGAGGTAACCTGAAAATACATGCTGGTGATTCAGTCCTCATTATACGATACATAACAATCAAATTATGAACACACAGTCCGCTACTAAATTCTACATATGTACCTATAATTTTTTTTTAAATTTTTACTAAAATATTCCGTTTGTAAGAAATACATTTTAAATTTGATTTATTTTGGGAGCGTTTTTATACCCTACACCACCATAGTGGGGAGAAATCTCTTCAAATTCCAATAGGATATCAAATACTGATTAAACTTTCATTCATAACATCCTCCACAATGACATTCCCAATCCAAATTTAAACATTAATTTTCCCAAATTATTTTCAAATAAAAAAAATAAATCAATTTGTTTTGATTTTTAAAAAATATTTTTAAAAACGTCGGCTTTATTTACACACATTTGCATTAAATTAGAAGTTCCTGGAAAGCAAAAAAAAAAAATTGTAAACAAAAAATTAGTCTCCATATGACAGCATCAACAATTTCTAAAATCCGTTCCATGCACGGAGACACAACTTACTTGGTGATCAAACCGTCCTTCTTGGCCAAACGGACAATACAATCATCGGATTCACCCATACGACGGATTTCACCGCAGATAGCATAGGTCTTGGAACCTTCGGTCATACGGCCAGTTTCTACATCAACATCTACAAGGCTGATTTGAACGGAAGCATGATCCTTAGCGTGGATGATTCTGTTGGAGGCAGAGCTGTAACATAAATAATATTTTATTTTTTTTTTATTCTTAATTTTTTAAAAAAATTTCTTTTATGCCCCTAAAACAAGAACACGTGTTATAAACTTACCATTTGCGGGGCACGTACAAATCAACATTCTCACCGGCGTCGTTCTCCATTGTGTTTTATCTAATTTTTTTTGAAAAACATTTTATTATTCATTGCTCATTCATATGTTTTTGCAAAATTCATTTATTTAAAATGCATTTAACTTACTTTTTTTTTTGTAGATTTCACAAAATACGTGAACACTCGTACAAGGAGTTAAAAAAGAAAAGAAAGATTTTTAAGGTTGGCAGCACTGAGTTCATACACACTGAAGTTGGCTGCAGTTGCTGAATTGTGCGGAATACGTGGAAAAAAGTGTAGTAGATACCAAATACAACTCTGGGTGGGAAATTTTGTTTTTTGACACACAGAAAAGTAGGCAATGGATTTTTCGTTTAGAGAAAATATCAATGAATTAAACACAAATTCCGTTAAAAAATAAAATTTGACAAGGTAATGAATATTTTTTCATCCTAAAAGTGGATAGTGTTTTTTTTGAAGTGACGGCTTAATTCACGTTATGTTTTTAGTATAAAATTATAGAGATTTAAAGTATTTTTCAATATTTATTACTTTGACTTTTTAAATTGATATCTTTTTGTCTCTTTTCAAAAACATTTGGAATAATAAAAATTTCTTTATTTTTTAACAATCTGTTTTTCGAACCGTGTGTGCCGTTTTTACCCTGAAATATTGTTATACACAAAATTTTCTATAGAAAATATTGTTATGCACAAGATTTTCTATAGAAAATATTGTTAAGCACAAGATTTTCTATAGAAAATATTGTTATACACAAGATTTTCTATAGAAAATATTGTTATGCACAAGATTTTCTATAGAAAATATTGTTATACACAAGATTTTCTATAGAAAATATTGTTATGCACAAGATTTTCTATAGAAAATATTGTTATACACAAGATTTTCTATAGAAAATATTGTTATACACAAGATTTTCTATAGAAAATATTGTTATACACAAGATTTTCTATAGAAAATATTGTTATACACAAGATTTTCTATAGAAAATATTGTTATACACAAGATGTTCTATAGAAAATATTGTTATACACAAGATGTTCTATAGAAAATATTGTTATACACAAGATTTTCTATAGAAAATATTGTTATGCACAAGATTTTCTATAGAAAATATTGTTATGCACAAGATTTTCTATAGAAAATATTGTTATGCACAAGATTTTCTATAGAAAATATTGTTATGCACAAGATTTTCTATAGAAAATATTGTTATGCACAAGATTTTCTATAGAAAATATTGTTATGCACAAGATTTTCTATAGAAAATATTGTTATGCACAAGATTTTCTATAGAAAATATTGTTATGCACAAGATTTTCTATAGAAAATATTGTTATGCACAAGATTTTCTATAGAAAATATTGTTATGCACAAGATTTTCTATAGAAAATATTGTTATGCACAAGATTTTCTATAGAAAATATTGTTATGCACAAGATTTTCTATAGAAAATATTGTTATTTACAAGATTTTGTATGGATGTCAAATTAATAGCTTGTTATTTGAAATTTAATCACAAAGGAGGATCAGAGTCTTATGGCCCCAAATTGGGGTACCTGTCAAATTTTTGATGCCAAATTTTTCATTCTTTTAAGTATTTTTTTTTAATTTTCCTAAATATCTTCCTTATTGTGCAATTAGAAATAAAATTTGTGTTATTGGTTGGTGTCATTAAGTTCTTTTTCAACAATTTTCTTCTCTCATATTTACTGTTGCTTTTTCTGCTAGCGTTATCGCACAATATGGCAACATACAAATTTCCTGTCACATTTTATATGTTTTTGTTATTTGTATGTACGTATGTACCTACACTTGTCGTGTTGTGTCAGTCACTGACACATTCAGTAAAAATTTTGATTTACATTTGTGTTGTGGTGTATTGTTTTTTTGTTGTGTTTGTAGAAATTTTAAGCAAAAACCAATAAAATATAAAATATTGTGCCTAAAAATATGCAACGTTATGGTGAAAAGGTAAATAATTCAAAAAATAAATTTAAAGAAAAACATACATATATCTTATAAAATCAATTAGAAAAAAAATAGAACATTTCAATACATATTTACAAAAAAAAACAATATTTATTAAAATTATGAACCCTCTTTCTATTTTTAACTTTATATAATAATCTGCCTTTAGTACATAACTCCCTCTCCACTAAAAGTATACTTTAAATTAAACAGTTCATGTTTTTTACAACTTCAAAAATATCGATTTTAGTTTAATGCTTCTTTCAGCATTAAATATAAATCATTCTCCCTCCTGCTTTATTTTGTTGTTGTTGTTGTTGTGCTGTTGCTCAAAGGAGTCATAGAACTTTTAATAATGTGTAATGTGACGTGTTGTATGCGTGTTTTGTTGTTGTTTTTGCTGCTCTCAGAGAAAAACTTGTTTTCGTAAGTGATTTAGTTTATGTAGTTGCTGTTGTGTAGTTTATTTTTTTTCTCAGACCTGTTTTTTACTCACACAACAATAATAAAGTTTAATGTGTGGCTGGCTGGTCATGTTTTTAACATTTTCTATGTGGCATGCTTTAAGGCGCAGAATGCAATTATGTGTAATTTTAAACAACTTGTGAAAACATGCTATTTTTTTTTTGATTCAAAAATAAAAAAGGTTTGAATTGTAAATGTGATTTAATGTAAAAGGAGACAGTATGTAGTTATGGCTGGAACATTAAAAATACATCATCTACTAAATAAAAATAAGGCAATTAATTAGGGGCAAAATGCTAGTTTGCAATTTTATTTAATGCAGAAAAGTTTACATTTTAATGGAAAAAACTTCAATTAAACTTAACAAGTTACGAATTTAACATTTTTGCAAATAATATTTAAAGAATTGAATTTAATCTTCATTGATTTTCAGTCAAAATAACTCAATAAACAAATCTTGTGTAGAACCGTATTTTCTACAGAAAAATGTGAGGAAAATAGTAGCTTCTATAGAAAATATTGTGTATAACAGAACATATTTTCTTGGTCCTTCAAATTATTATTTTTTTAAAAATATGTCCGATAATATCTTTTCTAAATCATTCATTTTCAACTATTATTTCGCTCAAAATGGACAGCGAAAAAATTAAGTGAACAAATATTTAAAAAAAATCCAATAAGAACTTTCAAAAAATAGCTAAAGATCTGAAGGTACATCGTCAGACTGCTTCTAAAGCCATTAAACAGTATAACGAAGACTTGAACATTGAAAGAAAACCTGGATCAGGAAGAAAAAAAGCTCTAACAGATATTCCTAAGGCAAAAGAAGTCGAACAACTCTTTCGAAGAGCACCGAACACTTCTATCAGAAAAGTAGCTTGTACAGTTAAATGCTCTGATTCTTTTGTGAGTAGAGCCAAAGCTAAATGCTGGGCTGAAGTCGTATAAAGTTCAGAAAGTTCCAGATGGCAATGCGTTAAAGAACTTAGAAGCAAAAAAACAAGCGAAAAAATGTAGGTCAAATTTTTTTTAAAAAAAATACAGCTGAAACTTATGTACTGGCAGATTTTTTATAACTTCCGGGTCAAGATTTTTATGTGGCTAAATGTTCAAGAATAATACTGGACTAAAAACAACAAACAAAATTCCCAAGAAGTTTCTTGCGCGGCTAGCCATTTGCAGTTGTGTCAAAATAAGTCATTCATTTGTGATATCAGGCACGATAAACACAGAAATATATTGTTACGTTTTAACCTTTTCAAAACGTTGGTTTATTTCCTTTAAATAAACCGGATACTTTTGATTGCAAATAAAAGCCTTTTAGTAGTTTAAAAATTGTAACAAATCTGTATTTATTTAAAATGTACAACAACAGAATTAAATAGTCGCTTAGTGTTTATAAATTCGCAGAAATTCACACTTTATAATGTACACACTTTATAATGTACAAGAATTCACTGGAAAATACAGCACACTGATAAACTCACTCACGACTGCTATTTATAACACTGCCATCTGCACTCTAGATTGTTCTTTAACTGTAAAATCTCGTATATTCGAAACCTAGAGCTATCGAATACACACGCCATCTCTGGCGAACTTTCTACAATGTTCTTTAACTGTCAAAACTCGAATTCGAATATACGAGTCACAGCAAACATTCTGCCTTGCCATACTTACGATCAATGATCAACTCAAAGCTTTTATTTAATGTTAATAATGCCCACAGATATGTTACAGTTTGCGAAGCACTGCTTTCAAATAGCATTATGCTACTTTAAATCAGCCGTTAAAATCGTTATATTTGAATTCAAGTACAATTTCATAACAATATATTACGGAGAGACTACAAAAACGGCTTTTATCTTTCTTATAACAGCAATAATGTCAATTTTATACCACGGGAGGCAAATCCATCCAACTGCTCAGAACTTCGGCCTGTGGAAAGGTATTGGGCTCTTGTAAAAAATAATTTAATAACACAGAAAATGTACGATTGTAAGCAACTATAAAATCATTAATGACGAAACAAAATAACAACAGACTGGATCTAATGGCAACATCGTACAAGGAGACGCACGATACTCCAATAACTAGGACAGTGCAATTTTACATGGGATTGAGATGCTTTGTGGAAGACAACTGCTACCAAGAGGTGTAGTGGAGAAAAAAGATACCAATCAGCCTGAACATGAATAAAAAAATACACGGAAGTCTTTTCCCTTTTCCCATTTTTCCTATTCAAATTTAGTGTCAACAACTAAGAGAGTTATATTCGGCTGTGCCGAATCTTATATACACTTCACCAAATTATACTTCAAAATAAAAATTTTAAATATTTTTAAGAAAAACAAAATTATTTTTTTTCTACGTTGTTTTTTGCATTTTTGGGAAAAAAAAATTTTCGAATTGTTTTTTTAAATTTTTTAAATTTTAAAATTTTTTTTTAATATTTAGCGCAAAAAAACTTTTTGGTGAAAAAAAAAAAATTCGGGATAAAAAATATTTTTTCCGATTTTGACCCATTGTAGGTCCAACTTACGTCGTTGCAAAGGCCTTTGATATATCTATCATTAGATATCCACATTGTCTATATTAATGACTTTGTAATCCAGATATAGGTCAAAAATAGATAAAAAATCGAGGTTGTCCTGTTTTCTTCCTTATATCTCAGCCATTTGTGGACCGATTTTCTCGATTTAAATAGCAATCGAGCCGGAAGAATTCCGGAGATATTGATGTGTGAATCGTGTATGTAAGTTTGGGGACTTTGGAAAGTTGATTTCAACAAAAAGGCGGACATGGCTTAATCGACTCCGCTATCTATAAGGATCCTGAATGTATATACTTTATAGGGTCAGAAAATTATATTGTGGAAATTACAATCGGAATAACAAACTTATTTACCCTTCTCACGAAGGTGAAGGGTATAAAAATGGGGAAAAAAACAACTCCCGCGTATTTATACCCTACACCACCATAGTGCGTTTGTGCAGATGTTTGTAACGTCCAAAAATATTGGTCTAATACCCACCTTAAAGTATGTATACCGATCGACTTAGAATCACTTTCTAAGTCGGTTAAACGATTTCCGTCCGTCCGTCTGGCTGGTTGTCTGTCCATGTCAACCTTGTGCGCAAAGTACAGGTCGCAATTTTGAAGATATTTCGATCAAATTTGGTACATATAATTTGCCTGAAATCGGTCCATTATTTCACCTAACCCCCATACAAATGCCCTCCCGTAATTGGACTTTATCGGTCATAAATGTTTAATTTATATACAAATTTCGCTCCAAATAAGTTTTGTATATACAAAATTCATGTCACCAAATTTTGTTACGATCGGTCCATAATTACTCATAGCTTCCATATAGACCCGCTTCCAAAAATCACTTTAACGTGCATAAATATCTTAAAAATGTTGGCATACACACAAAATTAATGGTGATCGGTCCATAATTGGCCATATTATTGAAATTTTAAAAGAAAAATGTTTTTACTCATTTACTTATTGTAGGGTATTATATGGTCGGGCTTGACCGAACATACTTTCTTACTTGTTTTTATTCATGATATTTTTCTGGCTCACTCTTTATAAATGAAATTGCTATATAATTTCTTGTGTATAACTGTTTTTTCTATATAAAATCGTGTGTATAACCATATTTCCCATAGAAAATCATCTGTATAACAGTATTTTCCATACAAAATCTTATGTATAGCTTTATTTTCTATAGAAAATCTTGTGCATAACAATATTTTCTATAGAAAATCTTGTGCATAACAATATTTTCTATAGAAAATCGTGTGCATAACAATATTTTCTATAGAAAATCTTGTGCATAACAATATTTTCAATAGAAAATCTTGTGCATAACAATATTTTCTATAGAAAATCTTGTGCATAACAATATTTTCTATAGAAAATCTTGTGCATAACAATATTTTCTATAGAAAATCTTGTGCATAACAATATTTTCTATAGAAAATCGTGTGCATAACAATATTTTCTATAGAAAATCTTGTGCATAACAATATTTTCAATAGAAAATCTTGTGCATAACAATATTTTCTATAGAAAATCTTGTGCATAACAATATTTTCTATAGAAAATCTTGTGCATAACAATATTTTCTATAGAAAATCTTGTGCATAACAATATTTTCTATAGAAAATCTTGTGCATAACAATATTTTCTATAGAAAATCTTGTGCATAACAATATTTTCTATAGAAAATCTTGTGAATAACAGTATTTTGTGTAGAAAATCTTGCGTATAACAAATCCTGTTGAACAGTATTTTTTTGTTGAAAATCTTGAGTATAACAGTATTTTCTATAGAAAATCTTGCGTATAACAGTATTTTCCATACAAAATCTTATGTATAGCAGTATCTTCTGTAGAAAATCTAGTGAATAATTGAGTATAACAGTATTTTCTATAGAAAATCTTGTGTATAACAGTATTTTCTAAACAAAATTTCATGTAGAACAGGAGAGTATTTACTATAGAACGTATAGATGAGTTTTTCACTTGCCCTGTGAATGGTCAGCTCTTTATTTGTTGATATACAGACTTCTGAATATATATATAATGAACGATCTAATATAGACAACAGGGATTAAATTGTAGGACTTTATTGGATATCTGAATGCGACAGGTTGGATCTAGAACTAAATTAATGAGTTTAACTTGTTACAAATTAGTTTGTCTAAAATTTTATGCAATATTTAGTGAAATGGTCTTAAAAATTTTAAAATTGTCTCTCAATTTCTTCACTGAAATGTTAAAGTTTCCACAATTCTAATCAATTTTACATTAATGTCATCAATTATAGAGAATCTATAATAATAAAAAAACCAAAACTTTTCATTCCGGTTTTTTTTTATTATTTTCAAATATATTTTTTCCGTTAATCTATTTTCACAGTTGCCAGCGCTTGCTGTGTTGTTCTTTACATGTTGCAGTTGTTGTTATTGTTGTTGTCAAACAACATTATTGAAAGTTCTATAATTTTTATTTATATATTTTGTTTGTTGTAGTAGTTGTTGTTTTTGGCTTCTACAAGCAATTTTCACTGTCATCTTCATCAAACATACCACAACAGACAGAATAAAACAAGTAAGAAAGTGTAGACGCTGAAGATCGACCATATTATGCCCTACACATTCAGAGAATACGTGGAAGTAAATTATATAGAATATTGTGTAATACACAAGATTTTCTATAAAAAATTGTGTTATACTACAGATTTTTTAAAGAAAATTGTGTTATACTAAAGATTTTCTATAGAAAATTGTATTATGCACAAGTGATTCTATGGAAATTTGAGTTATGAACAAGATTTTCAATAGAAATTACTGTTGCACACAAGATTTTATAAAGAAAATACTGTTATACACAAGATTTTCTATAGCTAATTCTGTTATACAGAAAATTTTCTATAGACAATACTGTTCAATACAAGACATTATATAGAAAATTCGTTTTAGTACAAGATTTTCTAAAGAAAATACTGTTATACAGACGATTTTCTATAGACAATAATGTTCTACACAAGACATTATATAGAAAATTTAATTAAACACAAGACTTTCTAAACTGTTATACACAACATTTTCTAAAGAAATGTTGTACACAAGATTTTCAATAGAAAATACTGTTCTACGCAAGACATTATATAGAAAATTCGTTTTACTACAAGATTTTCTAAAGAAAATACTGTTATACACAAGATTTTTTTAAAAAAAGTATATAGAAAATTCAATTAAACACAATACTTCCTAAACAAGATGTTCTAAAGAAAATACTGTTGTGCACAAGATTTTCAATAGAAAATTCTGTTATATAGAAGATTTTCTATAGACAATGCTGTTATACAGTAGAGTTTCTACACAAGACATTATATAGAAAATTCTGTTATACAGAAGATTTTCTATAGACAATACTGTTCTAGACAAGGCATTATATAGAAAATTCAATTAAACACAAGACTTTCTAATCAAATTACTGTTATACAAAAGATTTTTTTAAAGAAAATACTGTTATACAGACGATTTGTATAGACAATACTGTTCTACATAAGACATTATATAGAAAATTCAATAAAACACAAGTTTTTTTTAAAGAAATGACTGTTATACACAAGATTATAAAGATGATTTATTAAAGAAATTACTGTTATACACAAGATTTGATAAAGTAAATACTGTTATGCACAATATTTGGTAAAGTAAATACTGTTATACGCAAGATTCTCTATAGAAAATTCTGTTATAAAGATGATTTATTATAGACAATAGTGTTCTACACAGACATTATATAGAAAAAAGTAGTGAGATCGAAAAAACCTTAACACACGTTTTTCCTTAACCCTCTAACCCGCAAGAGTGCCTCAGGCATGCATTACAAAACACCAATTACACTAGTTTATAAATCAAACATTTTTGTTTGCTCATGGAATGAAACTTATAATTTTGAGAAGGGGGACTAGAGACGCTAGTTAATTGATCATTTTTTGTTTTCCACCTATACGTCAAAATTTTGAGATATATGGGTTTTTATTTTTCACCTGCCCTGAGTACTACTAATGCATACTGTAGTGTACCGAATTGTAGTAATTAAGTATTTACATCGTTTTTGTGTACTCAATACTCTGGCGAAGCTACTAGATACTTTCAGAGTTGTATTCTTTTGACAAATTCCAAAAAAAAATTAACAGGAAAAAAATAAATACTGTTTAAAAGTACATCTTTCTTGTAGATAAACGTTAATAAATCGCTATTAAATACAAAACTCTAAAGTAAAAACTATTTTAAAATGTCTTCTAGAAAGTGTAAAATAAACCCAGACCATTTTTGTTTTATTTGCGGAAAAATTATTCAGTCAAATCGAGGTTTTCCTATAACACCAAACACTGCAAAATGCTTATTTACATCAAAAAATTTCGTAAAAGCTTTAGATAAGACAAAACCAGCATTTCAATATTTATGCAGCGTGTTCCCGAGTATTTCTGAGGCTAAACTAAAAGAAGGGATATTTGTGGGTCCTCAAATAAGAAAAATTTTGGTTGATACCAAATTTGAGTGTATATTAATGGAATTCTTTTAAACTAGTTGTTCAAGAATTTTTGGGGAATAAGAAAAGTCAAAATTACAGAGATATTGTTGCGAATTTATTACATAATTTTGAACTGATGGGTGTAAATATATTCCTCAATGTTCACTTTTTACATTCTCATGTTGATTTTTTCCCGGAAAACCTCGGACACATGAGTGACGAACATGGAGAGCGTTTCCATCAAGATTTGAAGTTTTTCGAGAGGAATTATCAAGGTTTTTGGGATCAGAATATGCTAGGAGACTGCTGTTGAAGTGTCGTGAGGGAGACAAATGAAAATAATTATAAAAAGAGGACTAAACACTTCACTTTTAATTTTTTTTGGTCCTAATATAATGTACATTTTTATATGTTTCGTTTTTAATTTTTTTTAATATTTTTACCGAAGTTAGAAGACCTAAATACACAAATCCCCATATGTTTCGATTCATGAGCAAAAACCTTGTAATCTAGTGCTATCTAAAAAAGTAATTAAGTTTAAAAATATATTTTTGTTTAAACTTAACTGTTACTTTAGTTACAGATTTGTTAACATTTCCCTCGAAGGTCGAAATGCATTCTGAATTTTAGTTTTTGTTCTGTCAGCTGTGATGTCATAATTTTACCAAGAGATTTTTTTTTTTAAATCATAATTTTATTAACTTTTAGTCGCCCGATCAATTCGAAATATTTTTTATTAGTTCTTTTTTATTAGTTTTTCAATAAAATCGTATCATAATTAATGTTTTTTACCACCTAAACCGGCAGCAAATTAGTTTCTGATGGCTGTTCTGAGTTTATTGGATCATAATTACCCTAAACAAAAATTATTTGCCAATTTTTTTTTAGCTTTTTAAAGTTCGCTGGTTATCAAGTTACCTTTCAAAAGTATGTCAGTTATTATATTTAATGTCAATTATGTTCATTTCTTGTTAATCCCATTGAAATGAGTGACGAGAAACTGATTCCAATGTTATTAAACAGTATCGGGAGAACTTGTCCGTTGATAGAAAATCTGGTTCAGGTAGAAGGAATGGTTCACATGATGTTTCTAAAGCCAATAAATAGAAAGTATTTTCAGAAGAGCATTCAACACATCCGGTAGAAAAGCAGTCCGCTTAGCTCAGTATTCGGACTATTTGATACGAAAATTTAAAGCCAATGCAGGTTTAAAAACATACAAGTTTAAAAAAATTCCCTGACAGGAACTCTGCTAAAAATTAAGAGGCCAAAGACAGAGCACGGAAATTTAAGTAAAATTTTATAAAAAAATATACCTGCTGAATAATGGTATAATGAAGAATGTTCTGGAACATTTTTCCCGGGTCAATATTTTTATATTGACTGAATTTTATTTTTTGCAGTGGGTCAAAGTTTAAATTATTTTTATCGAAGGGAGCATTAATGAAAAAAATGTGTAAGTTAATGTCTGAGAGAATTGTTATTGTCAGAGTTATATTGTGGAATATTATGGGGGAACATTTTTGTGGAAGATCTTAACCCTCTAAAATCAAAAGAAGTCCATTCAAAAAGGACATTTAAGGATTAAAATATTCTACGAAAATGTTTGCCGGAAATTAGCAAAATTACACACCACCTTGGGTCTCACACTTTTTGTAAAATAATCGCCAAAAATCCAAATATGATCCGAATCATCCGAAATTTAAAATATAAATAGTCCTTAAGTAGATCTATCTCTTTTAGTTCAGGAGATATTTAGGTTTATTTATTTATTTTGTTTAATTCTGTTCGATCTTTTTTTTAGATATGGCGGGCAGCATAGGAACACCGCCATATCCAACTATCTTCAAAATTCAGACCTGTACTTGGCGCCCAATATTTTACACTGACAGACTGCCAGATGGACATCCTTAAATCTATTCAGAAACTGATTCTAATTAATTTGGTGGGTGCTGTTCGTTACAAACATCAGCATAAACACATAATACCCTACCAACTATGATAGTGAACGTTGCAAAAAAAAAATAGAATTTTATTGATAAAAATCATTATTATCAACAATAACAACATAATGATGCTAGTGAATGATCATTATTATGATCTTTCAAATGATGCTTATGAACATAATACAAACATATTTTAGCCACTAGTTTAAAACCACTAAGAATAGTTCGTACGTACAATCATTAACCGCATTGTAGAAATTCTACTCCATTCTACTTTTATACGATTCCACTATAGTTGTGCTTCTGTTGCTGCTGCGGCGGTGGCTGCTACATGTGGAATGATCAGCATGTTTTAATATGTTGTTTCTTAACTAAGTTGTATTTACCACACTGTCTAACTGGCTGACTGACTGACTGTCTTGACGGGTTATTTATTTATTTTTTTTTTGATTTGTTTGCTATAGATGGATGGGATGGGATGGATTGTGGCGGTTTGGTTGGTGACTGTAATAGTTAAGAGTAGAATTTATGTTTTAGTTCTGGTTGTCGTCAATCTTTCTAATTCTGTATTTTAGTGTCAGTTACTATTTGACATAAATGTGTTTAGGTTACTACTACTTGCCACAATTTATATTGTTATTGAGAAACGTAACAATCAACGTTTATTGAGATCATTTTATTGATGAGAAATTGTTGTTGTTAACAAAATTTAACACAGTGAAATTGTTTTAAGGGAAACTGATTTATATTCTATAATGAAATACAAATAGTTATAAAAGAAATTCAATAAAAACGTGCAAAGGGTGTTTTAAAATGCATGGAAGAATTTTATTATGCCGCCATTTTTGCCGCAAAGTATTACCAACCACCAAAAAAAAAACAGTTTGACAGCTGAAAATGGAGGAGAGAACAATCAAAAATGTTGAAATTTAGGCGGCCACTGTTCGAGCGAAATCATCGTAGATGATGATCGCGACATGATAAAAGAGTTATTTCTACTTAAATTGGACGATATTGGTATGCATCAATTTATTTACAGAATCAATACATTTTCTGTTCCTGTACTTTCTTATTGTATATTCCGCATTTTTAATTTTCTAAAGTTTGATAATTTGAGAGTTTGCAGTTATTAATATGCCATCACTAAAAATTCAAAAGTTTCTTCTACAAAAACTTATTTAAATCAACAAACTTTATTAAAAACTTACGAAAAACTCGTTAGTTTCAAAACCTAAACCTTTTTACCTTAATACCTTTTAAAACGCTATTTAAATTCTTATTACAGTTTATTCAAATTTCATTTTTGGAATTATTTAATCATTTTTAACATCCTCATTAGCATAATAACTATATTCTTAAATTTACATTTTTATACTTAACATTCATGCTTATGTTAACATTATGGCTCTCTGTTATGGAATTAAACATTTAATCTAATAACAGCCATAGAGTTGTGGTTTTATTAGCAAAACAAACTCCTAAAAATATCAACAAAAATCTCCTCAAATGATGTAAATTTATCAAATTTCTCATAAATTAATTAAAATTAGTTGAGCTTTAAATCCATAATAAAATGTGCTAAATTCCATAAAACTTTTGATATATAATTCTTTGCCCAGAGTGCGTTCAAAAGAAAATATATTTGCAATTTACTAGTATTAGTACTGGATGTATGCCTTATTACTCTCTTAAACTTTGCTTATTGTTGCTTAAATAATCCACGATTATTGTCTAAAACTTTGCTTATAAAAGACCTACGATTGCAGTTTAAATAATCCACGATTACTCTCTTAAACTTTGCTTATTGTTGCTTAAATAATCCACGATTATTGTCTAAAACTTTGCTTATAAAAGACCTACGATTGCAGTTTAAATAATCCACGATTACTCTCTTAAACTTTGCTTATTGTTGCTTAAATAATCCACGATTATTGTCTAAAACTTTGCTTATAAAAGACCTACGATTGCAGTTTAAATAATCCACGATTACTCTCTTAAACTTTGCTTATTGTTGCTTAAATAATCCAAGATTATTGTCTAAAACTTTGCTTATAAAAGACCTATGATTGCAGTTTAAATAATCCACGATTATTGCCTTAAACTTTGCTTATGAAACACCTACGATTGCAGTTTAAATAATCCACGATTATTGTCTTAAAATTAGTTTATAAAAGATCTACGATTGCTGTTTAAATAATTCACGATTATTGTCTTAAACTTTGCTTATTGTTGCTTAAAGAATCCACTATTATTAAACTTTCCTTATAAAAGACCTACGATTGCAGTTTAAATAATCCACGATTATTGTCTTAAACTTTCCTTATAATATGCCCACGATTGCAGTTTAAATAATCCACGATTATTGTCTTAAACTGTGTTTATAAAAGACCTACGATTGCAGTTTAAATAATCCACGATTATTGCCTTAAACTTTGCTTATAAAAGACCTACGATTGCAGTTTAAATAATCCACGATTATTGTCTTAAATTTTCCTTATAAAAGGCCCACGATTGCAGTTTAAATAATCCACGATTATTGTCTTAAACTTTCCTTATAAAATACCCACGATTGCAGTTTAAATAATCCACGATTATTGTCCTAAACTTTCCTTATAAAAGAACCACGATTACCTTATTTTCAAAAGGTATTTTATCTTCAAAAGGTACTTTATCTTCAAAAGGTACTTTATCTTCAAAAGGTACTTTATCTTCAAAAGGTAATTTATCATCAAAAGGTACTTTATTTTCAAAAGTTACTTTATCTTCAAAATGTACTTTATCTTTAAAAGGTACTTTATCTTGAAAAGGTACTTTATCTTCCAAAGGTACTTTATCTTCAAAATATACTTTATCTTCAAAAGGTACTTTATCTTCAAAAGGTACTTTATCTTCAAAAGGTACTTTATCTTCAAAAGGTACATTATCTTCAAAAGGTACTTTATCTTCAAAAGGTACTTTATCTTCAAAAGGTACTTTTTCTTCAAAAGGTATTTTATCTTCAAAAGGTACTTTATCTTCAAAAGTTACTTTATCTTCAAAAGATACTTTATCTTCAAAAGGTACTTTTTCTTCAAAAGGTACATTATCTTCAAAAGGTACTTTATCTTCAAAAGGTACTTTATCTGCAAAAGTTACTTTATCATCAAAAGGTACTTTTTCTTCAAAAGGTACTTTATCTTCAAAAGGTACTTTATCTTTAAAAGGTACTTTATCTGCAAAAGTTACTTTATCATCAAAAGGTACTTTTTCTTCAAAAGGTACTTTATCTTCAAAATGTACTTTATCTTTAAAAGGTACTTTATCTTGAAAAGGTACTTTATCTTCCAAAGGTACTTTATCTTCAAAATATACTTTATCTTCAAAAGGTACTTTATCATCAAAAGGTACTTTTTCTTCAAAAGGTACTTTATCTTCAAAAGGTACTTTATCTTCAAAAGGTACTTTTTCTTCAAAAGGTACTTTATCTTCAAAGGTACTTTATCTTCAAAAGGTACTTTATCTTCAAAATATACTTTATATTCAAAAGTTACTTTATCTTCAAAAGTTACTTTATCTTCAAAAGATACTTTATCTTCAAAAGGTATTTTTTTTCAAAAGGCACTTAATCTTCAAAAGGTACTTTATCTTCAAAAGGTACTTAATCCTTAAAAGGTACTTTATTTCAAAATGTAATTTTTGTTATCCCAACTGGAATTTGTTGGTTCATGATTGGTTCGTGGTAAAAAGTGTTTAAAAGGTGCCAATTTAGCATCTCTAGGCTAATATAGTGTGAAAGTGACAGCACTCTTTCATATAAAGAATTGGAACCGGACCCTATCCTCGACAAAACCATTCTGTGCCGGTTCCATTCATTCTAGATAAACTTTTCTTCGACTTATTATTAATTTATATCATTCAGCCGGCAACCCTACTCACTCTCTTTCTGTTAACAGCAAAGAGCATAACAGTGACTGCTGTTAAACTAATTAGATACTTTTCGTGCTGCTAACAGAACAGCAGAACTTGAAATTTTAGTTGCATTTTAGCGGTCTCATAAAACGCTTGTGTTTTTACGAATTTAACGGAATAAAGGTGCTTTTTCGAATTTGTCAACAAAAGCTAAACAATGTGCTTAAAATAAAAATAATAAACAAATAAAAGTCACCAAACAAATAATAAAAAACAACACAATTGTAAATGTGAAACAATAAAAACAGTTTTTGTCAACTAAAATTAGTGTGGAATATGCAAATATTTGAATAATTTATTTCCTCTAGGAGGTTTAACTAAATTAGCATTTAGTTAAAACAAATTAAAATTTAATATTTCCAAAATTAAAAGAAATATGTAAAAATAAAAAGCTCTTTTTAAGCAATTCAAATATTTGCAAATAAATAAATAAATTTAAAAATGATATCATTATTTGAAAGTGATGCTAAAATAAGAATGTGTCTTTATATATGTGAGCAACTATTTATTTAAAAAAAAACTAAACTGAACTGAACTAAACGAACCCCTTTTCAAAATTGTAGCTGTAACTAAATTGATTGGTATAAAATAGACTTTTGCACTATTATTCTAAGTATAAAGACGTCAAAAACTATTCAAGTGCCCTCAATGTGAATTTTAACAAAAACAACTCAATTACATATTTATGCAATTTGCAACTAAATATAAAAATAATTAATTATAAATGCTTTATTGTAAAACAATTTTTAGATAATAAAAAAAATGTGGAAATTTGTTATTTAATTAAGAAATAAGATAAGAAAATTTTACAAATGCCAAACAGAATAAGGATTTTTTGAATTAAAGCCAATATAAACAAATTAAAAACAGCTAAATTAAATATTAATAAAAAATACTTGATTTGAAAAAGAAAATTAAAATTTTTTTTAAGAAATATTGAAAATTGATGTTTGTGTAAACAATTAATTAAAAGTCTATAAAAATTAAAAATAAAAACTGCAGGGAATACAAAGAGTTTGTTTACAAAAAAAGATTTGTTTGACCTTCACTTTAGATCGTAGGGTCTAAATTATTTTTAAAAGCTTTTCTAAATAAGCAATTAACGGAATCAGAGTGCCAATGATATCTAATGCTTGCATATATTGATGATCAAATCAAAAGTATTTTCTAAAACACTGCACTATGGTCCAGGATTTTGATTCAAATTGCCAAAAGTGCAGCTAGTGAAAGTAACTGTTTATATATTCGATATTTATATGTTTAAAATGTTCTAATTGTAACATTTTGATTTCTAGTATCTTAAGGGTCAGAGGAAAAATAGGACTATTATCAATTAAGTTTAATTGTCTTAAACTTTCCTTATAAAAGAGCCAAATCATCCAAGATTGTCTTAAACTTTGCTTATAAACTAGCCACGATTATAGTTTAAATAATCCACGATTATTGTCTTAAACTTTGCTTATAAAACAGCCACGATTATAGTTTAAATAATCCACGATTATTGTCCTAAACTTTGTTTATAAGAGATCTACGATTGCTGTTTAAATAATCCACGATTATTGTCTTAAACTTTCCCTATAAATGATCTACGATTGCAGATTAAATAATCCACGATTATTGTCTTAAACTTTGCTTATAAAACAGCCATGATTATAGTTTATATAATCCACGATTATTGTCTTAAACTTTGCTTATAAAATAGCCACGATTATAGTCTAAATCTTAAATTTTGCTTATAAAATAGCCACGATTATAGTTTAAATAATCCACGATTATTGTCGTAAACTTTCCTTATAAAGATCTACGATTGCTGTTTAAATAATCCACGATTATTGTCGTAAACTTTCCTTATAAAGATCTACGATTGCTGTTTAAATAATCCACGATTATTGTCTTAAGCTTTCCTTATAAACGATTTACGATTGCAGATTAAATAATCCACGATTATTGTCTTAAACTTTGCTTATAAAATAGCCACGATTATAGTTTAAATAATCCACGATTATTGTCTTAAACTTTTCTTATAAAATAGCCACGATTGTAGTTTAAATAATCCACGATTATTGTCTTAAACTTTCCTTATAAAAGATCTACGATTGCAGATTAAATAATCCACAATTATTGTCTTAAACTTTTCTTATAAAAGATTTACGATTGCAGATTAAATAATCCACGATTATTGTCTTAAACTTTCCTTATAAAAGATCTACGATTGCTATTTAAATAATCCACGATTATTGTCTTAAACTTTCCTTATAAAAGATTTACGATTGCAGATTAAATAATCCACGATTATTATCTTAAACTTTGCTTATAAAATAGCCACGATTATAGTTTAAATAATCCACGATTATTGTCTTAAACTTACCTTATAAAAGATCTACGATTGCTGTTTAAATAATCCACAATTATTGTCTTAAACTTTTCTTATAAAAGATTTACGATTGCAGATTAAATAATCCACGATTATTGTCTTAAACTTTCCTTATAAAAGATTTACGATTGCAGATTAAATAATCCACGATTATTGTCTTAAACTTTCCATATAAAAGATCTACGATTGCTGTTTAAATAATCCACGATTATTGTCTTAAATTTTCCTTATAAAAGATTTACGATTGCAGATTATATAATCCACGATTATTGTCTTAAACTTTCCTTATAAAAGATCTACGATTGCTGTTTAAATAATCCACGATTATTATCTTAATCGTTGCTTATAAAAGATCTACGATTGCAGATTAAATAATCCACGATTATTGTCTTAAACTTTCCTTATAAAAGATTTACGATTGCAGATTAAATAATTCACGATTATTGTCTGAAACTTTCCTCATAAAAGATCTACGATTGCAGTTTAAATAATCCACGATTATTGTTTTAAACCTTCGTTATGAAAGACCCAAGATTGCAATTTAAATAATCTACGATTAAACATTTCTTATAAAAGTTTAAGACAATAACCGTGAATTATTTAAACTGCAATCGTGGATTTTAAATAATCCACGATTAATGTCTTAAAATTTCCTTAAAACTAATACATTCTGATGCTCAAAACCTAAAGAAGCGAATTTCAAATTCGTCTCTGCCTAAAAAACAGCACTTTTTAATTAATCTTCTCATTGTTTTATGTTTTAAAATTTTCAGATTTTTTCTTAATAAAGATTTGGCATATTTTTGATACTATTAATTGATTTAAATTAAAGCAATTAAAAGTTTTAAATGTTTTTCTGTTGTAGTTTTAATTTCTGGTGTCTTGAACTCCCATGTAGTAAAAATAAATGTTCTCTACTTTTTTTTACCACTTGAAATTATTTTTAGCAGTCATACTTAAAAATTTCATTATTATAAATATGTTTTTTAATACAAAAAAAAAAATAAAAAAGAGAAAAACAATAAGACCCGAAAAATATTGGCAACATTTGGCTATTTGCCATATGGCCTCTAATATACAACAATAAAAAATCAAAAAAAAAAATCTAAGAAAAACTACGTTGAAAAACTATGTTTATTTTGGAGCAATAGAAGAAAATTTTGTTTTATCGCTAGATAAAACTTTGTTGTTTTTTTATATGAGAAAATTTATTTTGGCAATGAACAATGGAAACAAATTTAAAACAAACTAAACTTTTATATTGCCTGCACGATATTGATTAATTGCTATGAAATTACCGCAAGAATATGGAACTGAAGTGAAATATTGTATTTTTTATACACATTAAGAATCAAGAGAAGACAATTCTAGTTCAGTTCTAGTTCAGTTCTAGTTCAGTTCTAGTTCAGTTCTAGTTCAGTTCTAGTTCAGTTCTAGTTCAGTTCTAGTTCAGTTCTAGTTCAGTTCTAGTTCAGTTCTAGTTCAGTTCTAGTTCAGTTCTAGTTCAGTTCTAGTTCAGTTCTAGTTCAGTTCTAGTTCAGTTCTAGTTGAGGTTCTAGTTCAGGTTCTTGTTCAGGTTCTAGTTCAGGTTCTAGTTAAGGTTCTAGTTGAGGTTCTAGTTAAGGTTCTAGTTCAGGTTCTAGTTCAGGTTCTAGTTCAGATTCTAGTTCAGGTTCTAATTTTTCTTTTAGTGCAGTGTATAAAAAATTCGTCACCGCCGACTTTAGCACTCTAACTTGTTTTTAAACGAAATAGTTTTTATACTAAAACACAAACAACATTTTACAATGGAAAAACTAACAAAAAAAAGTTGGAAAGAGAAGAAACCAAAAAACTGTAAATGAAAAGAAAATTTAGAACATTTTATGAAAACCTGGTAATAAAACTGAAGCAGCCAACTTTTAAAAAACAAACCTACCAACAAACTTTTTGTAGCAACAACAAAACAAAAAAAAAAAGTCCATTTAAAAGAAAAAGTTGCAGCCCAACAAACCAATTTTATATGGGGTAAATGTTGTATGTGTAGACACTGCAGATGTTTGATGTGTCTTAAACACTTCCATTCAAACATACATACATACATACATACATACATACTTACAACATTATCATGATGAGGAAAATCATCGTCATTATGATGATGATGAAGATGATGACGACGATGTTGCTCCAATTCTTTATCGCTCTTCAGAATTAGAGAAAAACTCTGACTGTTATAATTTTGTGTTTTTGTGCAGTGTTTTGAAACCTGTTGCCTTTTTTTCTGCTCCAACATCGTACGAGAGTAAGCGTATTTTGCTGGCTGCATCAATGATATAATAAATTGACTTGTTTTGTTGCAGAGATTTTATTTTATACTAAATGTCAGTTGGTTTAAGGCTTGATGTTTGTCTGTTTGTTTGTGGCAACACCCTATGACTGATGTTTTCTTTTTTTTGTGAAGCTTAAGAGCGGAAGACTGTGACAGGAAATAAAGTTATTGATTGTGTCTACAAATGTAATATTTCTTAATATACAAATAATGACTACTTTTTAGTAATTAGTAGTAGATAGAAATTTTCTTTATATATTTTCAATATTTGTTTAAAAATCAAGTTTAAATAATAGTGTGTAGTGTGTCCTTTTAGCCAACTCTACAATTATTTCAAGTTTAACTAAACATTTCTATTGTATATTAATATTATTGCAGTAAAGTGAATGGGTTCTTCTCTAGCCAAATTTTGCATAAAACACTAAATAAAACTTAGCAATGAAAGATATAAAATAAATGCAAACAAAAAAATAACAAAACGAAATCAAACTAAAAACCCAACCTCTGAAAGTTAGAAAGGAAGTGCAACATTTACCATCATAAGTAGTAGTAAATGTTCAAATTTTGATAACAAATCCAATTGTAAAAAAAACTTAACAAAGAAAATATTAAAATCAAAAAAAAAACAATTGGAAAGGCGAATGAGAAACCAACTAGCACGTGCCTTTTCCCTCTAAACTATACGAAAATCATCTATAAAATCAAACAAATGTTTCTTCAAACCTAAATAATATAGAACAAAATTAATTGCTATTTGAAACAAATAAAGAAACTAATAACACTTACACCGCCCCAACATGTCTTTAAAGGTAAGTTATCAAAACATTTGTAAAAATTTTTTTGTAAATTTTATTGTTTTCATCCAAGCTATTACTTAATATCTTATATATACGTTGACAATTATTTTTTAAAAAAATGCTTGAAAAGAAAACCTCACAGTTATGTGCTAATAATAGCGTGTTGATGAAAAGTTAAAAAAAAACTAAAAACATTTGAAATAAAAGTGATATTAAACCTCATACATCATAACTAATAATTGTGTGTATCTCATCGATAACAGTGTTGAAACAAATACAGTAGATTGTAAATAAAATGAATAGAGCCAAGATAAATTTAAACTGTATAAAGTAGAAAAATATGTTGACTGTATAAAGCTAAAGTTTTAATATAAAACAAGTAAGATTGGTTTGAATGAAATTTCACATGCGCAAAGAAGAAGTGTTCTTGAGTTCTGAACGTGGACCTCATGTGACCACCAGGGCCGCGACCAAGGGTCCTCAAATTAGCACACCTCGGTTATATTACATTTTAAAATGATCCTATTTCTTCGTTTGTGTTCCGATTTCAAAAAAATTACACACATAAAATCTTTTCATCGAGTGCTCCAAAAGACCTAGTCAATTGTCTATTATAGCTTAGGAGATATTCGCATTTGAAAATTAAATTTTCAACATTTTTACCCAACCTACTCCAGTTTTTTGATAACATCGTATCCAAATATTTTCCGATTTTCTCCAGTTTTTCTTCATTGGACTAACAACATACGTATGTGTCAAATAAGAAAAGAACTGTTTAAAAATAATGACTAAGTCCAAAGTTTTATGCATTTGAATTTAAAAAATTTTGAAAAAGCGATTTTTAGCAAATTTTTTGGGAAAAAAGAACTTTTTTTCTTTTTAAGTTATCGCAAAAAATTTGTAAGAGGATGTATAAGGAATTTATACTTTCTGAAAGCTAAGTTTTCATAAAATATTTTAAATGAAAAAAAATTAAAAATTTTTTTACCGAGGCGACCAGGTCCATTCAAAAAACACCTATTTTTTTATGTAAAATTAAAATTTAGGGCAAAAATTCTCAAATCCAATATTCGATATCAAAATAAAATAACCGATTTTAGATGGCCCAATATGCTTTTAATTATTTTGTAAAGGATTCCGATAACTCCGACCCTGGTATGGATATTATAGCCAAAAAACTAAAAATTTCCATTTTTGGGATTTTTCAACACTTTTTTGATAATAAATTTCAAAATTCGTTTTTATTTTTCCTTTTTAAATAACTGTGAAATTTCATTAAAAACTATTCATACATCAATATCTCCGAAATTCTTCCGGTTCGGTTGCTATTTAAAATCGAGAAAATCGGTCCACAAATGGCTGAGATATGAGGAAAAAACCAGGACAACCTCGATTTTTGACCCATATCTGGATTACTAAATCATTAATATAGACAATATGGATATCTAATGATAGATATTTCAAAGACCTGTGCAACGACATCTATAAGACCAATAGGTCAAAATCGGAAAAAAAAATTTTAACCCGATTTTTTTTTTCACCAAAATTTTTTTTCACTAATATTAAAAAAAAAATTAAAAACTAAAAAAAAAAAATTTTTAAAATTAAAAAAAAAATTATTAAATTTAAAAAATAAATTTTAAAATTTAAAAAAAAAAATTAAAGAAAAATTTTAAAAAAAATATTTAAAATTTTTATTTTAAAGTATATTTTGGTGAAGGGTATATAAAATTCGGCACAGCCGAATATAAGAGAGCTATATTCGGCTGTGCCGAATTTTATATACCCTTCACCAAAATATACTTTAAAATAAAAATTTTAAATATTTTTAGGTAAACAAAATTTAATTTTTTTTCCAGTTGTTTTTTCGAAATTGTTTTTTAAAATTTTTCTTTAATTTTTTTTTTTAAATTTTAAAATTTATTTTTTAAATTTAATAATTTTTTTTTTAATTTTAAAAATTTTTTTTTTTTAGTTTTTAAATTTTTTTTAATATTAGTGAAAAAAAATTTTGGTGAAAAAAAAAATCGGGTTAAAATTTTTTTTTCCGATTTTGACCTATTGGTCTTATAGATGTCGTTGCACAGGTCTTTGAAATAGTTTTTAATTTTTTTTTTTTAATTTTTAAAAAGAATTTATGACAAAAAAAATTTTTTGATGAAAAAAAATTCGGGTTAAATAAAATATTTTCTCCGATTTTGACCCATTGTAGGGCCAACTTACTATAGCCTTATCTACATCGTTGCAATGGACTTTGAAATATCTATCATTAGATATCCATATTGTCTATATTAATGACTTAGTAATCCAGATATAGATCAAAAATAGGTAAAAAATCGAGGTTGTCCTGGTTTTTTGCTCATATCTCCGTTATTTATGGACCGATTTTGCTGATTTTAAATAGCAAAATTCTCGAAAGCATGTCTGACAGAATTATTGAAGATTTGGATCCCGAAGATATCTGGGGTCTTCAGAAAATTGATTTCAACAGACAGACGGACATGGCTTAATCGACTCCGCTATCTATAAGGATCCAGAATATATATACTTTATAGGGTCGGAAATGAAACATGTAGAAATTACAAACGGAATGACAAACTTATTATACCCTTCTCACAAAGGTTAAGGGTATAAAAATGTATTTTTAAAATTTTTTAAATTTATTGATTAAATTTTTTTTTAATATAAAAATTTTCTTTTTAATTTATTATTGACAAATTTTGATGACAAAAAATTTTTTAGGTTAAAAAAAAATCGGATTAAAAAATATTTTTCCCCTTTTTGACCCATACGTTGTTGGAAAGGTCTTTGAAATATCTATCATTAGATATCAATATTGTCTACAGTAATGACTTGGTAATCCAGATATAGATCAAAAATAGTTCAAAAATCAAGGTTGTCCTGGTTTTTTTTCTTATATCTCAGTCATTTGTTCGATTTTAAACAGTAACCGAACCGGGTCTATAGCGGATATTTTGATGTAGGAGACATGTGTGTAAGTTATTTGGGGTTGCGGAAATAACATACAGACGGATAGACGGACATGGCTATATCGACTCCGCTATCTATAACGATCCAGAATATATATACTGAATAATGTAGAAATTACAAACGGAACGGCAAACATACATAATCTCTTGCCACTGATGTTAAGGAAAAAAAGGAAATCGGCGGTCTAACACCTCCCCAAATGATTGACTCATGGTGAAGGGTATAAATGGCCTATAATTTTAACTAAATTTAACGTATAAAAATACCTACTACTGAAGCTTCAAATTAAAGTATAAAAAAACTATGATTGAAACTCAAAAAAGATTGCAGCAAAATTTAAAGTATAAACAGACCTTCGATTGAAGCTAAATTTAAAGTATAAAATACTTACTAATGTACCTAAATTTAAAGTATAAAAAGACCAACGATTGAAGCTAAATTTATAGTATAAGAGGTCCTCCGATTGAAACAAAATTTAAAGTATAAACAGACCTGCGATTGAAGCTAAATTTAAAGTATAAAAACCCCTACGATTGATGCTAAATTTATAATATAAAAAGACCTGCAATTGAATCTAAATTTAAAGTATAAAAAGACCTACGATTGAAGCTAAATTTAAAGTATAAAGGAACCTACGATTGAAGCTAAATTTAAAGTATAAAAAGACCTGCGATTGAAGCTAAATTTATAATATAAAAAGACCTGCAATTGAATCTAAATTTAAAGTCAAAAAAGACCTCCGATTGAAGCTAAATTTAAAGTATAAAGGAACCTACGATTGAAGCTAAATTTAAAGTATAAAAAGACCTGCAATTGAAGCTAAATTTAAAAAATAAACAGACCTGCAATTGAATCTAAATTTAAAGTATAAAAAGACCTACGATTGATGCTAAATTTATAGTATAAAAAGACCTGCAATTGAAGCTAAATTTAAAGTATAAAAAGTCCTACGATTAGAATAAAATTTAAAGTATAAACAGACCTGCAATTGAAGCTAAATTTAAAGTATAAAAAGACCTACGATTGAAGCTAAATTTAAATTATAAAAAGACCAACGATTGAAGCAAAATTTAAAATACAAAAAGACCTACGATTGAAGCTAAATTTAAAGTATAAAATCCTACGATTAGAGCAAACTTTAAAGTATAAACAGACCTGCGATTGAAGCTAAATTTAAAGTATAAAAAGACCTACGATTGAAGCTAAATTTAAAGTATAAAAAGACCTACAATTGAAGTTTAAATTTAAAGTATAAAAAGACCTACGATTGATGCTAAATTTATAGTATAAAAAGGCCTGCAATTGAAGCTAAATTTAAAGTATAAAAAGACCTGCAATTGAAGCTAAATTTAAAGTATAAAAAGACCTACGATTGAAGCTAAATTTAAAGTATAAAAACTCCAACGATTATAGCAAAATTTAAAGTATAAACAGACCTGCGATTGAAGCTAAATTTAAAGTATAAAAAGACCTACGATTGAAGCTAAATTTAAAGTATAAAAAGACCTGCAATTGAATCTAAATTTAAAGTAAAAAAAGATCTACGATTGAAGTTAAATTTAAAGTATAAAAAGACCTACGTTTGATGCTAAATTTAAAGTATAAAAAGTCCTACGATTAGAGCAAAATTTAAAGTATAAAAAGACCTGCAATGGAAGCTAAATTTAAAGTATAAACAGACCTCCGATTGAATCTAAATTTAAAATATAAGAAGACCTGCGATTGAAGCTAAATTTAAAGTATAAAAAGACCTACGATTGATGCTAAATTTAAAGTATAAAAAGTCCTACGATTAGAGCAAAATTTAAAGTATAAAAAGACCTGCAATGGAAGCTAAATTTAAAGTATAAAAAGACCTCCGATTGAATTCTAAATTTCGATTGAAGCTAAATTTAAAGTATAAAAAGACCTACGATTAGAGCAAAATTTAAAGTATAAACAGACCTCCGATTGAAGCTAAATTTAAAGTATAAGAAGACCTACGATTGAAGCTAAATTTAAAGTATAAAAAGGCCAAGGATCGAAGCTAAATTCAAAGTACGATTGGTATCAACTGAAAAAAGTTGCATGTTTCTAAGATTGTTATGTGCTTGGCTAATTTTTAGAAATTCATTAAAAATTTAAACTTAATCACGTTATATCAAAGTTTCACTGTATTTAATTTCCCCAATTTTATTACATGTTCAAATTTTAAAGCATGAAAGCAATAAAACAATAAAATTGTTTTGTTAAATTCCCCGCCGTTAACACAATAATTAGCAGGCGTTATTTAAGATTATCTACACATTTTATTTAATTTAATTTAAATGAACATTTTTGAAACACAAGTTATAATTTTTCCCACCTAAAGATTTTTTAATAACAAAACAGTGTTTAGCGATTTTCCTACCTTAAAATAACTACAAATTACGCCTAACGCTGTTATTGTGTCTAAATTATAATTAGCACTTGCTTAATCATGTTTATGATTTTAAATCTTTTTTTATTTAATAATTTAATTTTTTTAAAAAGTAAACAAATCATAATAATTTCTTTGGTATTTAAAATTTTTTACAACTCAATAAATTTGCTTAAGAAAAAAATGGCATATTAAAAATATCTACATATTTTTTAAATGCCACTTAAAGTTTTTGTTAATGGTTAATTGCAATTTGATATTTAAAATGTATGTTAAGAAATGGACACAAAAAATGTTTAGATTTTTTTTTATATTAAAATATTAAATAATTGTTAAAATATGTTTAATACCATAAAAAAATTTGGAGTTGAATTTTAAGAAATCCAACTAAAGCCCAGCAAAGGTTTTGAGCAGTAAAATAAAAGATTTGTGAAGAAATTAAGAGTAAAATTAAACAATTTTGTGTTGAATCCAATAAAATTAATGCTTGTATTATGTGGAACATTCACAGAATAATTTAAATTTTGTAATCACAACTTTATTTCAATAACCTTGAACCAATTGTTTTTTTTTTGTCAAAAAATATAAAAGTAAAAAGTAAAAATCATCTTAATTGTATTACAATAAATGCGAGTGCAATTTATTTCATGCGATTTGCAACAATTTGCTGGGTTTGTTCGAGTCACGTATAATTTTATACGTTTAATAAAATAGTTAATAATGCAGGTCTGCTGTGAAAAAAAATTAATCCAAAAATGTTTATGATTTAAAATGTCAAGAGACACCTCTTTTAGCTACAAAGAAAAAGAGTTAGTATTAAGTAAGACAATTTATTTGAAACCAACTAAGAAACTGATCGAAAATGTTTACAAGTTGGGGGAGCTGAAAGTTCTAACTATTTTATTGAAAACTAATTTATGTAAGCCCGTTTTTCTGTCCCTTTTTTTTCCAAAATTGTTGATAAATGATACCAATTTTTGTTGATAAAATTTGGGAATAAAAATATCTACAACTGAAGATAAAAATACGGGATTTTTTCACACTTGTATCTTTTATTTTGAAACATTTGTAC
Source organism: Calliphora vicina (assembly GCF_958450345.1). Taxonomy (NCBI): domain Eukaryota; kingdom Metazoa; phylum Arthropoda; class Insecta; order Diptera; family Calliphoridae; genus Calliphora; species Calliphora vicina. The sequence continues at coordinate 129,545,408 of NC_088781.1, forward strand.
AATATAAATTTATTCAAAGTATTGGTCATTGTCATGACCTTTTCCCATCTTTCTGGCAACATGTGGATTCCGTGACAAAAGAATTGCTCACCTTTTGAGACCAAGAACGAACGAATCAAGCCAATATCGGATCCTCTATTCTAAAGTGAAGCGTATCTCAGAGAGAGCGTTCTTTATAGATCTAAACAAATAGTAGCCGGACGGGGCAAGGTCTGGACTATAAGGCGGGAGAGGCAAAACCTCCCAACCACTTCATTCTAAATAGTTTTTAAAAATTATTGCAATATGTGGCCTAAAATTGTCATGATGGAATATTTCGATTTCATGCCTCGCTTGAAACAAATCAGTTGCATTCGTTACAGGTTCCCTGTGATGGACTGTCCAGATTTCAGCATCTCATAATAGATAGGATATTTTTGCTTCCACCAAATACAGAGCATTAGCTTAGCGCCATGGATATTTGGCTTTGGTGTCGAATCGGCTGGTTGGCTAGGCTTTACATATGATCTCTTTTTCATCGCAAGTAATGATTGTATGCATTTCATACATACAAACTCGTCATTCAAGGTCTCTCGGCTTCAATTCGTCTGGTACCGAATTTCCTTGCTTTTGGCTAAATACTGCTGCTCAAAAAAGTTTTGAAATTGCTGATTGAGTAGCTACCATTCAACATCTTCATAGAGTAATGCATCCAATTCTTGGTCTTCAAGCTTTTTTGGCTGGCCACTTCTAAACCATCTCTCGCACTCTGAAACCGATCGATGTGCTTCAGCGGCACGGATATGTACCCTTCAAAATGACATACATATAAGTTATTAAAATATAGATATTGTAAATCAATCATTTCTAAGTCATTCACCCAATATAAAGTGGCTTACGATTGAAGCAAAATTAAAGTATAAAAAGAACTACGAATAAAGCTAAAATTTTAGTATAAAAACACCAACGATTCAAGCTAAACTTAAAGTATAAAAAGAGCTACGATTGGAGCTAAATTTAAAGTATAAAAAAGGACCTATGATTGAAACTAAATCTGAAGTATAAAAAGTCCTGCGATTGAAGCTAAATTTAAAGTATATAAAGACCTACGGTTGAAGCTAAATTCAAAGTATAAAATTACCTACTACTGATGCTTTAAATTAAAGTATAACAAGAGAGCTACATTCGGCTGTGCCGAATCTTATATACCCTTCACCAAATTATACTTCAAAATACAAATTTTAAATATTTTTCGGTAAACAAATTTTTTTTTTCAAAGTTGTTTTTTTAATTTTTTGGAATTTTTTTTTTTAAATTTTTTTTTTAAATTTTTAAAAAAAAGTTTGTCTTTAAAATTTGTTTTGTGAAAAAAAAAAATCGGTTTAAAAAATATTTTTTCCGATTTTGTTCAACCTACTATGGTCTTATATACGTCGTTGTAATATATATCTACATATATTAGATATCCATATTGTTTATATTAGTAATCCAGATATACAGTAGCCCAAGATAGTCTACATACAGGACAAATTGTTATGTTACTTTAATTTAAAGCATTTTTTTTATTTTTTTTTTATGAAATATATAATAATACATGTTTTATGTCGATTTTAGCAAAAAAAAAATTCAAATAACGCCCAAAAGTTCACCGTTATTAGAGCTATTGATTCTGAATAAAATAACGAAAAATTTATTCTCGGTCACATCTACTTTTGGGTGGACGGGGATATTAAGTTTCATAATATTTTGAACAGAAAAGCCCAAAAAACCAAAAAAAAATCGTTATTTGACTCAGAATCAAAAATTATAATAACGGTGAAATTTTGGACGTCATAGGAAATGTTTCTAAACCCGACTTAAGTGATGTTGTTTTAATTTTTTTTAGTGTGAATTTATTTTTTTAACAAATATATTTCATTACTTTTAACTTACACAGAAAAAACTATTTCTTAAACCGTTTCAATTCAAATATTTGTCACATATTGAACTGGTTTCAATTATTTCATAATTAAATCAAGTATTCATTTGCTCAAAAACAAAATTTCTTGATATTTTCTATTGAATTTTGAGTTTTGAATTTGATTATTTTGACAATTGAATATACAATTTTCGTTATTGGTTGAATTTCAAATAAAAAAATTATTGAATAGATAATTTTCGTAATTGAAAACACATTTTTGTTATTTTTTGTGTTTCAATTACGAAAATTATCTGTTCAATAATTTTTGTATTTGAAATTCAACCAATAACGAAAATTGTATATTCAATTGTCAAAATAATCAAATTCAAAACTCAAAATTCAATAGAAAATATCAAGAAATTTTGTTTTTGAGCAAATGAATACTTGATTTAATTATGAAATAATTGAAACCAGTTCAATATGGGATAAATGTTTGAATTGAAATATAATTTTTTCTGTGTTACAAATACAGCTTTCAACGAAAGAAATTTAATTTGAATTCCTGTATGTAGACTTTATTGGGCTACTGTAGGTCAAAAATCGAGTTTGTCTTGGTTTTTACCTCATATCTCAGCCATTTGTGGACCGATTTTGCTGATTTTAAATAGGCGACTTCTCGAAAGTATATCTGACAGAATTATTAAAGATTTGGATCCCGAAGATATCAGGGGTCTTCAGAAAATTGATTTCAACAGACAGCCAGACGAACAAGGCTTAATCGACTCCGCTATCTATAAAGATCCAGAATATATATACATACTTTATACGGTCGGAAATGAAAAATGTAGAAATTACAAACGGAATGACAAACTTATACCCTTGCCACTCATGGCGAAGGGTATAATAAGACCTACGATTGATGCTAAATTTAGAGTATAAAAATACCAACGATTCAAGCAAAATTTAAAGTATAAAAAGAACTATGATTGGAGCTAAAATTTTGGTGTAAAAAGACCATCGATTGAAGCAAAAAAATGTTTAAAAAATCGAGGTTGTTCTGGTTATTTCCTTGTATCTCAGCCATTTGTGGGCCGATTTTCTCGATTTTAAGTTGCAATAGAACCGGGTATATAGCGAATATATTAATGTATGAATCAAGTATGCAAGTTATTTGGGAGCTATGGAAAATTGATTTCAACGTACAGACGGACAAACGGCCACTCATTGACCTACCATTGAAGCTAAATGTAAAGTATAACAAGTAAGAGAGCTATATTCGGCTGTGCCGAATCTTATATACCCTTCACCAAATTATACTTAAAAATATTTTTTAAATATTACTATTTAAATTTTTTTTTAAAAACAATTTCCGAATTATTTTTTAATTTTTTTTTAAATTTTTTTTTTGTTTTAATTTTTAAAAATTTTTTTTGGAAGAAGAATAATTCGGGTTAAAAAATATTTTTCCCGATTTTGAACCATTGTAGGTCCAATATACTATAGCATTATATACATCGTTGCAATGGACTTTGAAATATCTATCATTAGATATCCATATTGTCTATATTAATGACTTACTAATCCAGATATGGATCAAAAACAGGGCAAAAATCGAGGTTGTCAAGGATTTTTCCTTATATCTCAACCATTTATCGGCCGATTTTGTCGATTTTAAATAGCAACCGAGCCGGAAGAATTCCCGATATATTGATATATGAATCATGTAAGTTATTTGGGGGCTACGGAAAGTTGATTTCAACATACAGACGGACATGGCTATATCGACTTCGCTATCTATAACGATCCAGAATATATATACTTTGTGGGGTCGCAAATGAAAAATGTAGAAATTCCAAACGGAATGACAAACTTATATATACCCTTGCCACTCATGGCGAAGGGTATAAAAAGACCTACGATTAAAACTAAAATTTGAGCATAGCTAGATTGAAGCTAAAATTGTAGCCAAATTTGGAGTAAAAAAAGTCCTAAAAACACCTAGGATTGAAGCTAAAACTGGAGTATAAAAAAACATATGATCGAACCAAAAATTGGTGGATAAAATGACCTAAGATTGAGCCAAAAATTGGAGTATAAAAATACCTACGAATGAAGCTAAAATTGGAATATAAAAAGACCCAGGATTGAATCAAAATTGTTTGTAGGCATTATTGGAGTACGATTGAAATTTATAATTTTTCTGTATTGTAGGGTACTTTCAATTTTCGTTTATTATCTATAAAAACACTTTAACTTACAAATTTGTTGTCAATTTTTATTTTTTTTTACTAAAATAGAAGGAAGCTTCATATTTCTATTTTAGATTACTTAGAGCAAACGATAGAGCCAATTTAAAGTCTGTCTTTTGGATAAACTATGGCTGGGAAAATAGTGAATCAAGTGAAACGAGAGAGATAAATGTGTGTGTGGGTTGGTTGTTTGCTTGGTGTTTCTCGTATTTTAATTTCCAAGCTTCTGATGGTGCTGGTGCTGTTGTGCTGGTGGCATCAGGTGCACTTGTGTAGATTCCCAAGCTTAACGAATCTGTATGACAACAGCAACAACAACAAGGTTCTCATACAATTTTCCGCTACTATAGATTAGGGTGGTCCCTTAAAAAAAGTAGCCATCTAAAATATTTTGGAAATAAATCTGGATGTTTGATTGTAATAAAATTTCTCATGGGCGTAGCAGAGGAGTATCCAAATTTAAGTTTTTGCGATAGACTTTACAGACTCCTCAGGATCGGCGCTGTGGAGTCTCAAAATTTTGCTTCTTAGAATTGTAAAATTTGTAAACACTTGTCAGTGTTTTTGGGTTTTCACAATTACTAGAAACTTTCATTTTAGTAGGGAACTTCCTCTCAGTTTCATACAAACGGGTCCACCCTACTACTCATACGTGTACAACAAGTATGAATGACGATTAATATGTATTTCCGCGCTAATTTAACGTTTGAATGTGTGTGCTGTTTCTATAAGATTTCAGTTAATTTTTGTTTTGTGTATTTTTTTTTTGACATTTTATATTTTCAATATTTATGTTGCAATTTGTGTTGGTTGCATGCAACAAGTTGTTATGCTGCCTTAAAAAAAACATTCAGATATACAAAAATTCAATTGGTTTTTTTTTTTTTTTTTTGCAAAATTACAATTCAATTCGTTTTCTTGTTATAAAGTTGTTAGTTAAACAAATGAAAGTGTTTAATTTTTGGAGAAACAAAAATTATTGTTTAATATTTCTATTTTATTTATGTGTGTTTTATTATCTTTGTAATATTGTTGTATCTTTACAGAAAGAGACACCTTCGGATGTTTTACTACATTTGGCTGCTTTGAGGGGTGACGATATTACGCTGCGACGCGTTTTGGACAGTGGAAAGGTTCATGTCGATTGCAAAGATGAGGTAAGTGGGATTGCTAATTAATGGCTTTATTAAAGGTGGCAAAAGAAAATTATGTAATCAATGTAAAGGGGAATGAAATTAGGAAGATATTTCAAAGTAGAGAGGTAAACTGCTGCAGTTTTGAATGGGAATATTTTAAAAAGAAGAGTTATATTGAACTTACCCTTTAGCTTTTAATAAGTTACTGTAAGAAAAAAAAAATAGTATTTAGTAAGAATTAGACAAGTTTTATTTTAAAGATCAAGATCAAAGTTAAATAAATACAATTATAAGTAATAAAAGCTAAAATTGTAACCAAAAGACCCACGATTGAAGCTAAAATTGGAGACTAAAATGTCCTACGATTGAAGCTAAAATTGGAGAATAAAAAGACCTACTATTGGAGCTAAACTTGGAGAGTAAAAAGATCTACGATTGAAGCTGAAATTGGAGTATAAAAAGACCTACGTTTGGAGCTAAGATTGGAGTATAAAAAGACGTACGATTGAAGCTAAAATTGAAGAATAAAAAGTCAAACTATTGGAGCTAAAATTGGAGAGTAAAAAGATCTACGATTGAAGCTGAAATTGGAGTATAAAAAGACATACGATTGGAGCTAAAATTGGAGTATAAAAACACCTAATATTGGACCTACGATTGAATCTAAGATTGGAGTATAAAAAGACTTATGATTGGAGCTAAAATTGGAGAATAAAAAGACCTATGATTGATGCTAAAATTGGAGTATAAAAATACCTATGATTGGAGCTAAAATTGGAGCATAAAAAGACCTATGATTTAAGCTAAAATTGGAGAATAAAAATTACTTACGATTGGAGCTAAAATTGGAGTATAAAAAGACCTACGATTGAAGCTGAAATTGGAATATAAAAAGACTTACGATTGGAGCTAAAATTGGAGTATAAAAAGACATATGATTGATGCTAAAATTGGAGAATAAAAAGACCTATGATTGGAGCTAAAATTGGAGCATAAAAAGACATATGATTGATGTTATAATTGGAGTATAAAAAGACCTGCGATTGAACCAACAATTGGATTATAAAAAGACCTACGATTGAAGCTAAAATTGGAGAATTAAAAGACCTACGATTGAAGCTAAAATTGGAGAATAAAAAGACCTACGATTGAAGCTAAAATTGGAGTATAAAAAGACCTGCGATTGGAGCTGAATTTGGAGTATAAAAAGACCTGCGATTGAAGCTAAAATTGGAAAATAAAAGATCAACGATTGAAGCTAAAATTGGAGTATAAAAATACCTACGATTGAAGCTAAAATTGCAGTATTAAAAGACCTAAATTTGGAGTATAAAAAGACATACGATTGAATCTAAGATTGGAGTATAAAAAAACCTAAGATTGAAGCTAAAATTGGAGAATAAAAAGACCAAAGATTGGAGCTAAAATTGGATTATAAAAATACCAGCGACTGAAGCTAGAATTGGAGTATAAAAAGACCTACGATTGAAGCTGAAATTGGAGTATAAAAAGACCTACGATTGAAGCTGAAATTGGAGTGTAAAAAGACCTACGATTGAAGCTAAAATTGGAGTATAAAAAAACCTACTATTGGACCTACGATTGGATCTAAAATTGGAATATAAAATGACATACGATTGAACCTGCGATTGAAGCTAAAATTTGTGTATCAAAAATTCCTATGATTAGATTTAAAATTGTTGTATAAAACAAATATTGAAGTACAAAAATCCCTACGATTGAATCTAAAATTAGAATACAGAAACCCTTACGATTAGAGCTAAAATTGGATTATAAAAAGGCATACGATTAAAACTATAATTGGATTAAAAAAAACCAATATGATTGAAGCTAAAATTGGAGTATAAAAATAGCTACGATTACAGCTGAAATTGTATTGTATTGGGTGTATGACTTAAAAATGTTTGATTTTTTCAAAATTTTAGCTATTATATTGAAAAATGTGTACAATATAAGTTTATTTAAATTATTGGCCATTGTTAGCTATGACGTTTTCCCATCTATCTGGCAACATAAGGATATTTTGAGTCCAAGAACGAATCACGTCAATTTAGGATACTGTGTTCTGAAATTAAGCGATCGATACAAATAGTAGTCGGACTATCAGATGGGTATGGCAAAACTTCCCAACCAATTCATTCTAAATAGGTTTTAACAGGTATTGCAACATGTGGCCGAGTGTTGTCATGTACAGGTGTCCTGTGATGGCTGGCCAGATTTCAGCAGCTCATAATTATATTAGGACCCTTTTCGTCCCACCAAAAACAAAGCATTACATTAGCACCATGGATATTTGCCTTTGGTGTCGATTCGACTTGTTGGCCGGGCATAACATACTATCTCTTACACTTTGGGTTCGGTAATGAATCCATTTTTCATCGCTAGTAATGATTTTGTGAAAAATGATTTTCTTTGATAGAGTTCAAACATCATTTCGGACATGCATAATCGTCTTTTAAGGTCTCTCGAATTCAATTCGTATGGTACCCAAGATTTTGTCAAGGAAGACAAAGATTAGGCAATCTTTGTCTTCCAGCCAAAAAAGTTTGAAGAACATGAATTGGATGATCAACAAAATCATTGGGAGCTACTCAAGCAGCAATTTCAAAACGTTTGTAAGCAGCAGGATTCATCCATACGAATTGAAGCTTAGAAAACTTGAAAGACGATTTTGCATGTCCGAAATGATGCTTGAACTCTATAAAAGAAAATCATTTTTCACAAAATCATTACTAGCGATGAAAAATGAATTCATTTTTGCGGGAAATTTTTCCCGCATGGGAACGCTAGTCCGGACCTTAAACCTTCCGACTACTATTTGTTTTGATCGATGCAGAACTCTATCTTGGAGATACGCTTCCTATCTTGACCTCAAAAGATGAACAGTTATTTTGGCTTGGAATCCATATGCTGCATGAAATACGGGAAAAGGTGATAGCTACTAAGGCGAATATTTTGAATTAATTTGTATTGCACAAATGTTTCAAAATAAAAGCTAAAAATGTTAAAATATCTCACTTTTTGTAAGTTATACACCCAATATAACAGTTTAAATTGCTTTAGTATACATCATCAACATCAAATTAATAGTAATTTTGTATAACAGTTTCGATAATTTAGTATAAGAGTAAAATAAACATATAATATTAAGAAAATTTGTAGTATAACAGTTTTAAAACTTGTATGACGGTTTTAAAATTTTAGTATTACACTTTAATAACTACACATTTTATAAAAAATTTTAAATACTACGAAGTAAATATTAATTTTGTATAACTGCTTGAATTCATTTATTTGATTTTTTATGCATTCTAAAATAAATATTAAATTTGTATAACAGTTTCGATATTTTAGTAAAGGTCTGAAATAAAATTGAGTATAAAAAATACTGCAGTTAAGTTTAATTGCTACATAAATATTTTTATGGGAAATAAACTAAAAACTGTTATACTGCATATAAACAGTATAACAGTTTCATATAACAGTTTCATTTAATATTCACAAATTTCAATAATAAATACCTTAATACATTGATAATTAGATATTTAGTTTGAATAATAGTTAAAATTTTAGTATAACAGTTTTATACTATGTATAATAGTTTAAGATTAGCAGTATAACACTTTCATATTCCATGGAATAGCAAATTTTATACAAAACAAACAAACTAATAAAATTTTCAAAACTCTTATACAGCCACTAAATTATTATACCTTTCACCTTCGTGAGAAGTTTATATGTATATACATAAGTTTGTCATTCCGTTTGTAATTTCTACATTTTTCATTTCCGACCCTATAAAGTATATATATTCTGGATCCTTATAGATAGCGGAGTCGATTAAGCCATGTCCGTCTGTCTGTCTGTTGAAATCAGTTTTCTGAAGACCCCAGATATCTTCGGGATCCAAATCTTCAATAATTCTGTCAGACATGCTTTCGAGAAGTTTGCTATTTAAAATCAGCAAAATCGGTCCATAAATAACGGAGATATGAGCACAAAACCGGGACAACCTCGATTTTTAACCTATTTTTGATCTATATTTTGATTACTAAGTCATTAATATAGACAATATGGATATCTAATGATAGATATTTTTTAAAGTCCATTGCAACGATGTAGATAAGGCTATAGTAAGTTGGGCCTACAATGGGTCAAAATCGGGAAAAATATTTTTTAACCCGAATTTTTTTTTCATAAAAAAATTTTTTTTGTCATAAATTTTTTTTTCCAAAAAAAAAAAAAATTAAAAACTAAAAAAAAAATTTAAAAAAAAGTATTTAAAAAATTTGGAAAAAACTTTTTTTAAAAAAAAATTTGAAAAACAATTAAAAAAAAAATAAAATTTTGTTTACCTAAAAATTTATTTTGAGGTATAATTTGGTGAAGGGTATATAAGATTCGGCACAGCCGAATATAGCTCTCTTAATTGTTATTTTTTGTATAGAAAAACAGCTAAATAATATTTGCTCATAATCGATATAAATAATTCTTCAATGTCAATTTTTATTTGTTATACAAAGTTGAAAATTGTTATACCACGGCCAAATTTAAAAAAAATATATCAGAACAACACTATTTTGGTTTAGCAAGTACAATTTAAAACTATTATACAACTGTTAAATTATTGAGGAATAAGTATAACAAAACTTTTTGTATAACTAGACCTTAAACTAAAAAATGTTAAACTGTTATACAAGTATTTTTATTTAAATATGGAAATAATAATAATGCTGTAAATAAAATTTCAAAACTGTTATACGCATACCAAATTAATGTATTTTTGTGTAAATAAATTAAATTTTAATTAAAATTGTTTTAGATTTATATTAATAATTTTAGAAGGTAGATTTTTAAACTGTTATACTAAGTACATAACTGTTATACTCGTGTTATATTCTATAAAATAATGATATAAATTAGTTAATTGCAGTCTAAAAAATCTAAAACTGTTATACCTGCAATATTTGTTTTTATATTGTAGATACTCTATCGATTGGAATCATATAAATTGTTTTTATTAACAATGAATTTTTTTCTTTGAGTGTAACAATATTCTCACATAACTTTGTTTATTATTAACTCAGTGCATAATACTTTTTAGCTGCTTAAAAACACTTAAAAGTTTCCTGACTTGCTTATTAATATAATTGTTCAAACTATTGCAAAATAAATAGTGAATGTTTTTTTCTTCTTTTTTAAAATTAAATTTCTTTTTGTTATAAAATTTCTTCAACAACAGTTGTTTTCAATTTAACCAAAAAAATCAACACAATTATTTGTTTACAAAATTGCGGCTCAATGCTTAAATAGTGCAAATTATTTATTTACAACTGCGATGCCTAAACTAAGGAAACCCAAAAACAGCTGTCAGACGTCAGAAAAAACAGCAGCAGCAGCTCAGCCATATAAAAGAAAATAATTTCACTTTAACAATTTTAGAAGAAAGAAAAAAACAATAAAAGAACAACAGCAAAACGAAACAACAACTATTATAATGGTGTTGAATGAATGAATGAACTAACGAACGAACGATTGACTGAATGAATGAATGGTCAATTGAAAATGAATGAATTAAAACGTTTAAATACTCGTAAGCATGAGCACGATTAAAATTAGCATTAAAGCTTTAATCGCAAACGCTTCAAAACGAGAGCATGCGTGACCGTTTTGATAAATTAATTGAATTAAATTAACATTGTTTTAATTTGTTCATATTTATATTTTATTTTTTTTTATTTGCGCAAAAGAAATTTGCAACTGAAAATTATTGAAATTAAAAACGAAGAAAACGCAATATCTGTTTATTGAAAGTGAGAAAATGTTTGCTGGAAACTATTAGACCGTTTAAGAAATAATTCATTGTTAATAAATGTTTGAAAGAGAAAAATATGTGTAAATTATTTATGTTTTTAACAAGGTTTTGGCTTAATTAGTAAAGATTTTAATGAAAGGCATAAGTGAAATCGTATTAAATCAAAACTGTACAAGTGAAACTGTTATATTATTTAAAAAAAATTTAAAATCTCCTAATATATCTCCTTATATTTCGAACTAGAACTGAACTAGAACTGAAATAGAAACAGAACTAGAAGCTCAACTAAAAACTGAAAGAGAACCTGAACTTGAACTAGAACTGAACTAGAACTGAACTAGAACTGAACTAGAACTGAACTAGAACTGAACTAGAACTGAACTAGAACTGAACTAGAACTGAACTAGAACTGAACTAGAACTGAACTAGAACTGAACTAGAACTGAACTAGAACTGAACTAGAACTGAACTAGAACTGAACTAGAACTGAACTAGAACTGAACTAGAACTGAACTAGAACTGAACTAGAACTGAACTAGAACTGAACTAGAACTGAACTAGAACTGAACTAGAACTGAACTAGAACTGAACTAGAACTGAACTAGAACTGAACTAGAACTGAACTAGAACTGAACTAGAACTGAACTAGAACTGAACTAGAACTGAACTAGAACTGAACTAGAACTGAACTAGAACTGAACTAGAACTGAACTAGAACTGAACTAGAACTGAACTAGAACTGAACTAGAACTGAACTAGAACTGAACTAGAACTGAACTAGAACTGAACTAGAACTGAACTAGAACTGAACTAGAACTGAACTAGAACTGAACTAGAACTGAACTAGAACTGAACTAGAACTGAACTAGAACTGAACTAGAACTGAACTAGAACTGAACTAGAACTGAACTAGAACTGAACTAGAACTGAACTAGAACTGAACTAGAACTGAACTAGAACTGAACTAGAACTGAACTAGAACTGAACTAGAACTGAACTAGAACTGAACTAGAACTGAACTAGAACTGAACTAGAACTAAACTAGAACTGAACTAGAACTGAACTAGAACTGAACTAGAACTGAACTAGAACTGAACTAGAACTGAACTAGAACTGAACTAGAACTGAACTAGAACTGAACTAGAACTGAACTAGAACTGAACTAGAACTGAACTAGAACTGAACTAGAACTAGAACTGAACTAGAACTGAACTAGAACTGAACTAGAACTGAACTAGAACTAGAACTGAACTAGAACTGAACTAGAACTGAACTAGAACTGAACTAGAACTGAACTAGAACTGAACTAGAACTGAACTAGAACTGAACTAGAACTGAACTAGAACTAGAAACAGAACTAGAAATTGAAATAGAACCTGAACTAGAAACTGAAGAGAATTTGAACAAGAAACTGAACTGGAAATTGAACTAGAACCTACACTAGAAACTGAACTAGATCCTGAACTAGAATTTGAACTGGAAACTGAACTAGAAACTGAACTGGATCCTGAACTAGAACCTGAACTTGAACCTGAACTGGAAACTGACCTAGAAAATGAAGTATAACCTTAACTAGAAACATGAACTAGACACTGAACTAGAAACTGAAACAGAACTTGAACTAGAACCTGAACTGGAAGCTGAACAAGAACCTATACACGAAACATAACTAGATCCTGAACTATAACCGAACTAGAAACTGGACTTGAAACTGAACTTGAAACTGAACTTGAACCTGAACTGGAAACTGACCTAGAAAATGAAGTAAAACCTTATTTAGAAACCTGAACTGGAAACTGAACTAGAAACTGAAATAGAACCTGAACTAGAAATTGAAGTAGAACTTGAACCTGAACTAGAACCTACACTAGAAACTGAATTAGAACCTGAACTATTACCGGAGCAAGAACTATGAACTGGAACTGTACCAGAACAGAACTTTCAGTAAAAACTATTATACAACTATTTGAAGCTGTTGTACATAAATCCTTTTAATTTTCCATAAGAAATAATATGGAAAATGAAATTTAAAATTGTATATAAAATGTTACTAATGCCTTCCTCAACTAACAATTGCCACTACCTTTACAGTAGTGCCATCAAATCGCAAATCAATTCCATCACACTTTCGTGTTTGTGGTTAACAACTTTTTTTACTTACATTTTGGCAAATAAATTTGTACATGCCATGTTTAATCTTGGCTGAGGTTTAAGTTATTTTTTTGTTTTTTCGAATTTCGTTTGATGTGCTGCATTGAATTTCATTTTTGGGGTTTTGAAATTTATTATATCAATTACACAATTATTAAGAAATTCAATTTGAAATTATTAATCAACAATAGCAAAATGTAATAGTTTGATCACACAATTGCGGTTTGTTTCAAATCATATTAAATTACGAAAAATTGTTTATTTTTTTTAATTATAGGATGGCACCACACCCCTGATACTGTCAGCCGCTAGTGGACATACTACGTGTGTTTTGGAATTGCTGGAACAGGGAGCAGATCCAAATAGTAGAAGAGCCACTGGTACAACACCGCTATTTTTTGCTGCACAAGGGGGTTATTTGGATGTGGTGAAGATATTGATAAAGGCGGGTGCCAGTGTTGATACACCGTCAGTGGTAAGTTAAAATATTATTGTGATAATTGTATTATTTAATTTAATAATATTATTTAATTTCTTTCAGGATGGTGGTACTCCTTTATTTGTGGCGGCCCAAGGTGGTCATGTTAAATTAGTTAAGGAATTATTAGATTGCGGAGCCAATGTTAATGCCTGCATGAAGGTGAGTAATGAGAAATTAGGCAGATAAAGTGATTATTTGTTAAATCTGTTTATCATTTGTTTTTAAAGGATCGTGCTACCCCAGTTTTCATAGCCGCCCAAAATGGCCACCGTACTGTATTATCTTTACTTTTAACCGCTGGCGCTTATCCCGATACTAAGCGCATAGATGGAGCTACACCTTTGTGGATTGCCGCCCAAATGGGTCATGACCACATCTGTAAGGTTCTCTTACAAAATGGTGCTAATGTGGATGCTGTGAGATGTGATGGTGCTACTCCTTTGTTTAAGGCGGCCCACAAGGGTCATGCGGCTGTGGTCACAGAATTGTTGAAGCATCGACCTAATTTAACATTGTTGCCGGTATGAAAATTTTAATTTCTTTTGCAATAAAGTTAAGAGAAAAGAAAATGCATGTTCTTTATATAGTTCAGGTTCTACTTCTAGTTCAGTTCTAGTTCAGTTCTAGTTCAGTTCTAGTTCAGTTCTAGTTCAGTTCTAGTTCAGTTCTAGTTCAGTTCTAGTTCAGTTCTAGTTCAGTTCTAGTTCAGTTCTAGTTCAGTTCTAGTTCAGTTCTAGTTCAGTTCTAGTTCAGTTCTAGTTCAGTTCTAGTTCAGTTCTAGTTCAGTTCTAGTTCAGTTCTAGTTCAGTTCTAGTTCAGTTCTAGTTCAGTTCTAGTTCAGTTCTAGTTCAGTTCTAGTTCAGTTCTAGTTCAGTTCTAGTTCAGTTCTAGTTCAGTTCTAGTTCAGTTCTAGTTCAGTTCTAGTTCAGTTCTAGTTCAGTTCTAGTTCAGTTCTAGTTCAGTTCTAGTTCAGTTCTAGTTCAGTTCTAGTTCAGTTCTAGTTCAGTTCTAGTTCAGTTCTAGTTCAGTTCTAGTTCAGTTCTAGTTCAGTTCTAGTTCAGTTCTAGTTCAGTTCTAGTTCAGTTCTAGTTCAGTTCTAGTTCAGTTCTAGTTCAGTTCTAGTTCAGTTCTAGTTCAGTTCTAGTTCAGTTCTAGTTCAGTTCTAGTTCAGTTCTAGTTCAGTTCTAGTTCAGTTCTAGTTCAGTTCTAGTTCAGGTTTTAGTTCAGGTTCTTGTTCTGGTTCTAGTTCAGGTTCTAGTTCAGGTTCTAGTTCAGGTTCTGGTTCAGTTCTAGTTCAGTTCTAGTTTAGTTTCTAAAGATTTCAAAATTGTATTTTAATTTATCTCCTTAGAATGGCGAGACCGCTTTACATGCCGCCGCCATGTTTGGCCACATGACCGTGGTAAAACAATTAATAGCTGCTGGAGCAGATATTAATCAGACCAACCATGATGGTTTAACGGCTCTTCAAGTAGCACGTCAACAGAAATACACATCAATATGTGAGTATTTACAGGAACGTCAGAGGACCAATAAAACTCGAAATCAACAAAGTTAAGAAAGAGCAAAGTATTCCGAGTGAAACTCAAAAATAAACTTAAATTATTACAAAACAACCCGGCCATAATTGTTATAAAGAAAGTTTCACTTAGGGAAATTCGAAAATTGTTCGAAATGAGGCAGAGCTTAACAGTTACAGTAAATAATAGAGCTTTTTAAAATTTACAGTTTTCACTTTCACTCTCTCTCTCTCTAACACAAACACACACACACACATACACCTGTTTCCAACATTTTACTCATACAGCTTTAAGTGAATTACGAATTAAGTGAAAAACTAAAACTAACCTATACTTAAATATCCATTTATTGTGGATTCAAATTTATTCGAATACTATTTGTTTATAATAAATTGCACAATTATTTGATATTTAACAACAATAACACACCTACTTTTGCCTACTAAATATTTTATAATTAATTTATACAAAACTATTTGTTTTTTTTAATTTGAAAACTATTTTCAAATTTTGCCTGGTATGTATTATTGAAAATACAAATAATTACGAGTATAATAAAATAAAGCACCACGTCCATTTTTTTAAAAAAAAGAAAACTAATCAAAATCTAACAAATCCTTATAATAAAAATTCTTATGATAATCATTCATACCTTTTTTGTGGTTTATTAAATAAAAAAAGAAAATACCTATTAAATAATAATAATATGATAAAAATAATTAAATAAATTGTATATAAATATTATTAAAGTATTAATTAATAAAATAATTGTTGAACCTTTTTATGAATATAATAATTAAGCAATTGTTAAACATGTGCAATACATAAATATTTTCATCCTTTAATAAAAAAATAATTTAATTTGTAATTTAAACTAAATAAACACTTTTCAAAATCCTATTTAAGTTTAACTTAACAAACAATTGTAAATTTATAAAGAAATTAATGTAATTTTATTTATAAAAGAAAATAATTATTTAAATAAAATATAATTTAAACATTAAAATATATGGAAACGTAAAGGATTTTCTTAGTTTTAATATAAACTGATGATATATATCGATTTTGAAACAGGTAAGAGTGTTCAGTTATTCATATTTCTCATATTTATTGAAGAAACTTTTCGATTTTTAATAGTGATCTATTTAAGACTATGAATATTGTATTACAACCAACAAAAGTTATTTACATTTTTATTTAAGAGTGCAAATTTGATTTAAACAAACATTTAGATATTATTTTAATAAAAATCCAAATATAGAATATTCTAGATTCTGAATTGAGCTTTTTATACCCTTCACCTTCGTGAGAAGGGTATATATAAGTTTGTCATTCCCTTTGTAATTTCCACAATATAATTTTCCGACACTATAAAGTATATATATTCTGGATCCTTATAGATAGCGGTGTCTGTCTGTCCGTCTGTTTGTTGAAATCAATTTTCTGAAGACCCCAGATATCTTCGGGATCCACATCTTCAATAATTCTGTCAGACATGCTTTCGAGAAGTTTCCTATTGAAAATTATCAAAATCGGTCCACAAATGGCTGAGGTATGACAAAAAATCCAGGATAACCTTGATTTTTTACCTATATCTGGATTACTAAGTCATTAATATGGACAATATGGATAATGATAGATATTTGAAAGACCTTTGCAACGACGTATATAAGACCATAGTAAGTTGGACCTACAATGGGTCAAAATTGGAAAAATATTTTTTAACACGATTTTTTTTCAACAAAAAATTTTTTTTTTTTAAATTTAGAAAAAAAAAATTTTAAAATAACAATTCGGAAAAAAATGTTCCAAAAAAATTAAAAAAAACAACTTTGGAAAACAAAATAAATTTTGTTTACCTAAAAATATTTAAAATTAGCATTTTGAACTATAATTTGGTGAATGTTATATAAGATTCAGCACAGCCGAATATAGCTCTCTTACTTGTTTAAGTTAAGTTCCTTTAAGTTCCTAATGAATGATAAGTTTTAATACATTCCCTCTAATATGTACCGCTCCTGGAAGATTTCTGTAGTTATGAAGCAATTGAAGTGGAAAATATTACAAATAATTATTTAGCTTAAAAGCAATGTTAACAAGGTTTGCTAAAATAAAAATAATAAATAAAAACTGTTTTATTTTTTGTTAGTAAATAATAATTTATTCATTTTAATTAATTAATGGCATAATTAAAGAAAACGTATAGTTTCATTACGCCAACAAGTTCTGTGAATTGTAAACAATAATGAAAACTTAAGGCTGGTTTACACTATACAAAATGGTTTTCTGAAGCCCATTTTAGACGAACACATTTAATGGCAAATTTTTGTAATAATACATATGAAACTGTTTGTTGTTTGCAAAAGTTCTGCTGCTGTCGTCAAAAGTTCTTCCTTTCAAAAAATTGTTTTAATTTTTTGTTTATTTAAAGACTGTTGGAAGTTTAAGGAAACGTTAAGGTTATATTTTAAAACCTAATGTCCAAGATTTATAGCAGCTGGTGATTACAATGCAAACACACACATTCTGGGGTTCTCGCCCGATTCCCGATATAATTGTCTTTGCTGTAATCAAAAATATAAAAATAGAATTTATTTCAGTGATCCCTTCACAGGACCTATCATCAGACACGTTCCAAGCTAATTGAAAAACTATTGTTCTTGTTTTCCTAACAAGAAGATGAACTGGTTTAAGTATAAAATATACACAGAGAAAACATATTCGTGATAGCAACCGAATTTGTTGCTTATCGAATGATTCTACCTTAGTGATCGAATTTTACAGTTGTGGCTACAGAATTTTGGAAAGGGTAACAAAAGTTTGGTTGCTTCAACCGAAATTCTTCTCTATCAACTGACTTTCTGTTGATAGAACTGAAAAATTCGATGTGTTCAACCGAATCGTTCGATTGGCAACAAATTCGGTTGCTATCACGAATATGTTTTCTCTGTGTATCTATATTAGCTCGCACTTGCCACAGAACATCTCATCGAAAAATGAACATGAAGTACAATCTGCTGTCGTTATATTTACAGATATTTTAACAAACGCTGTTAAAGTGTCTACGCCCCCACCAGTTGCCTTGGGGGATTACAGACATTCTAAATGTCCTAGAAATGTTGAGTTTCTTATTAAATAAAATAGAAAACTCAGACGTAAAAGGCAACAAAGCGTAAATGTTAAACTTAAACAGTGCAAAAGAAGTGTTTCACGTCTTATAGAAAACAAGTAAGAGAGCTATATTCGGCTGTGCCGAATCTTATATACCCTTCACCAAATTATACTTAAAAATATTTTTTTTTAAATTTAAAAAAAAAAAAATTTTGGGAAAAAAAATTCGGGTTAAAAAATATTTTTTCCGATTTTGACCCATTGTAGGTCCAACTTATTTTTTTTCTAAATTGTTTTTTCCAAATTGTTTTTTAATTTTTTTTTAAAAACGTTTTTTCCAATTTTTTTTTAATGAAAAAGAATTTAAAAAAAAAATTTTTCATCGAAAGTAATTCGGGGTAAAAACTATTTTTTCCGATTTTGACCCATTGTAGGTCCATCTTATTATGGTCTTATATACGTCGTTGCAAATGTCTTTGAAATATCTATCATTAGATATCCATATTGTCTATATTAATGACTTAGTAATCCAGATATAGATAAAAAATAGGGAAAAAATCGAGGTTGTCCCGGTTTATTTCCTTATATCTTTGCCATTTATGGGCCGATTTGTCGATTTTAAATTCTTCTTCCGAACAATTACCGATATATTGATGTATGAATCATGTATGTAAGTTATTTGGGGGCTACGGAAAGTTGATTTCAACTTACAGACGGACATGGCTATATCGACTTCGCTATCTATAACGATCCAGAATATATATACTTTGTGAGGTCGCCACTCATGGCGAAGGGTATAAAAATATAGAGGGAAATAAATATGTAACTTTATCAAGTCCGATTTGAATGAAATTTCACATGCACAAAGAAGTGTCGTCGAGTTTATGTTTTGAACTTGGACCACATGAGCCTACCAGGGTATCGACCAACGTTGCTCAAAGTAGGACACCTCGGGTATGTTACATTTTTAAAACGATCCTATTTCTTCGTTTGTGTTCCGATTTCACACATATAGAATCTCATTTCCCAACCTTTTTTGATTGAACAGCGGATCCAAATATTACCCGATGTGCTCCAGTTTTCCTTTATTGGACTAACACCACATGTATGTAACAAAAAGAAAAATAATATGGGGGATTTCACGTCAAGAGAACAAACTTTTAAAATCGATGTCTTTCGATCGGGATGAAATTTACACCAAGGTTAGACCTATTGGCTAGTAATTCAGACACATTTTTTCAACAAGATCGGTCAAGAACTCTCAGAGTTAGTTGGGGTTAAACTTTGACATTTTGGCCAAACATGTGATTTTTCTCATCCATGTAACTTATTACACTATGCAACAAATGAAACTTTTGGAAAAACACAAGATCATGACAGTATAGGTTCGACTCTACTACCAAAGGGTAGTAAAACCCTATACTCAGTTTGTCCATTTTGGTGACCGATTTTTTTTTATGGGCCCCCAAAGTTTCTGAAAATCAGTGGGGCCTCTAAAAAAGGTGTCATCAGCTTTTTGTTAACAGCTAATTCACACTTTGTGATACGGCTTAACTTTATACGGCAATAATATAGCTAAGAGTCCGCCAAATAAATTTTGTTAAAATTTGTTTCCAAAAAATAGCTTTTTCGTGCACTTTTGTTGAAAAAATATAGGAAGAAAACATTTTTTTTTTACTTTTTTTAGAATAACTTCCAGGGACTCCTAATTTTTCAATAACAATATTTTGCAAAGTTGTAGCTACGGTAAATCTAAATAACTCTTGTGAATATATCAATGCAATCCGAACATATCTAGGCATTCCAAATAGCTGTCAAAAATCACTTTGTAGCGTAAAAATTTTAGTTTTTTTTACTATTTTTTGACTCTAAAACAAAAATTTTTTGTTAAAAATGTATTTTCGAGTGTATACTTCACTATTGTGCTGAAATAACGAAGAATGGGCAAATCATTATCGGTATGATCCGGGCGCATCACTTTATCCAATCTTGATCACGCAAGACCGGCTTGATGCAAGATATGAAAAAACATCAAAATTTTCGAAAGTGGGCAAGGTTTGTGGAGCTTCTGAAGAGTAAATATAAGCTTTTTATATAAGTTTTTGATATCGGTGGAAACCTTCTGACTTGGAGATTGACATTTTAGTGAAATGAATAAATTTTATGTTTTTTCGGACGTATTTTACCTTAAAAACTAACTATATTATAAAATTGTGATTTTTTTGTGATAGATCATACTATTTTAACAAAAAAATCTTTGTTTTAGCGTACAAAAATAGAAAAAACGAAAATTGTTAAGGTTCAAAGTGATCTTTATGTGCTATTTAGAGTGACTACACACGTTCAGAATGCATTGATATATTCTCAAGAGTTGTTCAACTTTACCGTAGCTACAACTTTGCTAAATATTGTTAGTGAAAAATTAGGAGACCCTGGAAGTTATTCTAAAAAAAGTAAAAAAAAAATTTTTCTTCCTATATTTTTTCAACAAAAATGCACGAAAAAGCTATTTTTTGGAAAAAAAAATTGTAACAAAATTTATTTGGCGGAATCTTAGCTATATTATTGCCATATAAAGTTAAGCCGTATCACAAAGTCTGAATTACCTGTTAACCAAAAACTGATGACACCTTTTTTAGAGGCCCAACTGATTTTCAGAAACTTTGGGGGCCCATAAAAAAAAAAAATCGGTCACCAAAATGGACAAACTGAGTATAGGGTTTTACTACCCTTTGGTAGTAGAGTCGAACCTATATAGTCATTATCGTGTGTTTTTTCACTGTTGCACTATGTTATCTATTGTTATAAGCAAAATGTGTCCCAAATAGTTTAGATAGCTATTTCTTCAATGTTTCTAAAAAAAATATTAAAAAATAAGGAAAAAATTTTTTATATTTTTTTTTTTCCGAAATCAAACACTTTTTTGACTTTTTTTTCTAAATGTGCCCTTTTTTTCTTAAAATAAAGCTTAGATATTTTCCTTGAGGACCTATTTGGTCGCTTAATGGGATGCGATTTCGATATCTATCAAAAAAAAATTTTGTAACTCAAAGCATGCAATTTTTGATTTTTTTTTTGCAAAATCAAAAACTTTGTTGACTTTTTTTCGAAATGGGCCCTCTTTTTATTTTTTTTTTTTGCTCAACAGAAAGCTCAGACATTTACCTTGAAGACCTATTTAGTCGCTTAGTGGGATATCTATCAAAATAAATGTTTTGTAACTCAAAATATGCAATTTTTGACTTGTTTTGCAAAATCAAACTTTTTTTTAAAAATGGGCCCTTTTTTATTTTTTTCTCAAAAGAAAGCTTGGGTCTATTCCTTTAAGACCTATTTGGTTGCTTAGTGGGATGCGAGTCGGATAGTATCAAAATAAATGTTTTAACACAAAATTTGTATATCTTGAGTTACAAAATATTTATTTTGATAAATAGACCACTCGCATCCCACTAAGAGATCGGAAGACATCGATTTTAAAAGTTGGTTCACTTGACGTGAAAAAGGTACTTTTTTCTTTTTCTTTGATGAAAAACTAACTTTTTTAACTTTACATAAACTGCTTAAAAATTACGAACAAGAACATTCTTTCCAAATCAGATCAAAAAATGTGATCTCTTTACATCGCAAAATAACCGTTAGTGTACCCCCAGGGAAGTTTTCTAGGGCCGTTTCTAAATGAAAATCCCTTAATAGCATCCGAACAACTCCAGCCTAACATCGGCGAATTGAAAAAATGACTGGACAAATGGAAAAGAAAAGTCAATTCGACAAAATGTACTCACGTTACATTTACTCGAAGGCGAGAAAACTGTCCTCCCATACAGATAAACAATATCAAAATTCCAGAACAGAGCCATGTGAGATATCTTGGTATCCATCTTGATCGCCGCTTAACATATTGAAGCAAAGGTTACATAAATAAAATTAAGGACAGTCCAGTTGTACTGGCTAATTGGCACACGGTCTGCTCTAGACTTGGAGTACAAATTTATTTTGTACAAGACAGTAATAAAACCTCCTCGTTTGACGTTCAAAAAATCCAATTGTAACATTCATAGGGATCTCAA
Organism: Calliphora vicina; assembly: GCF_958450345.1. Taxonomy (NCBI): domain Eukaryota; kingdom Metazoa; phylum Arthropoda; class Insecta; order Diptera; family Calliphoridae; genus Calliphora; species Calliphora vicina. The sequence goes on from NC_088781.1 coordinate 129,567,838, forward strand.
TGTCCCCATTAAACTCTCCAGTTTAATCTACCATGTCAAAACTAATTGATCACTCAATTCCCCTTGCCAAAGAGTTGGTGTCATTTGAGGGTCATAGAAGACTGATATGAAAGAAAACACAGGATCTGGTAAGATAACCAATTTATTGAGCACTTATATTGGATATTGCATCGGCAATACCAACTTTAGTTTAGTTAAGGTTAAGATTTGAATACTTATTGTAAATCTGCTAAAAGAAAGATTCATTAAAGAAAAAAAAAGAAAAATATTAACGTCTAAAACTGTTAACTAAATTTCTGCTAATTCCACTACATATGACGCCATCTATATGTGGAATTTAATATTACCAGGGTAGTGGTCTACACTAAAATGTTATTACTTAGTAGAGACACAAACTGTTTATTATTTAAACAGACTGTTATTGTTAACATATAATTGTAGTATCAATTAATAAATGTTAAACTGTTAGCAGAATATATGCACTGTTAATTACTAAAAACGTAAAAATTTACAAGTTTCTTTATAGAAAGAAAGTAAAAATTTAGAAATAAATAATACATATTAACAATATTTTGAAGATGAATTGCTATAATGTGAAAAACATATTAAAATGGATGGATAAAACTTATTGGTTGCAAGTTGAGAACATAATTATAATTGAAAATTGCAAAGAAATGTCTAAATTCATATTCTAAAGTTGTATGCAAAACTTAATTTTACTCGGAAAACGAATCCTAGACAACTAGTTATGCTAAAAATTAAGTGAAAGTGAAAAATTAAAAAAATTTAATTTCCTAGGTTCTACCGAGATTTGAACTCGGATCGCTGGATTCAGAGTCCAAAGTGCTAACCATTACACCATAGAACCGGTTATCTACAGCATCTAATTTTAACAAACTTCAAGTAAGGGTTTGATTTGGCAACTTCTACATGATTTTAAAGCATAACAAACTACCTATAAAGAAGTGTACATATAAAAGGGTTGGTTGATCAACAAATGTGTAAAGTTGCAAAAATAAAATTGTAAAAAAATTAATAAAATATTTAATTGAATTTTTTTTATAATTTTCTTTTGTTTGTCAAAAATACCAAAAGAAATTTTTAATTGTATTCAATACTTTAAAAATTTATTTTAATTTCTTAGGTAATTTTTTAATCCTTAGAATTATTTAGCAGTTGCCGAATAAAAATATTTTTTAAAGGTTCTACCGAGATTTGAACTCGGATCGCTGGATTCAAAGTCCAGAGTGCTAACCATTACACCATAGAACCAGCAAATTTGTATGATCAACGCCATGTTAAACTTTGAGATGTTTTTATCTATACAGAGGTAACTAGTCACGTAACTAGTTTGTGGTTGTTTTCTTTTCTACCCTTCCGAAATAATTTTAAAGTAGAACCAAAACTTATTTCAAAAGTTTGACAGGTTTGAATATCATTTAATATCTATGACAGAACTAAACTAAAATTGTGGGTGGATTTCTTATTTATTTTTTTTATACCCTTCACCTTCGTGAGAAGGGTATATATAAGTTTGTCATTCTGTTAGTCATTTCCACAATATAATTATCCGACCCTATAAAGTATATATATTCTGGATCCTTATAGATAGCGCAGTCGATTAAGCCATGTCCGTCTGTCTGTTGAAATCAATTTTCTGAAAACCCCAGATATCTTCGCGATCCAATAATTTTGTCAGACATGCTTTCGAGAAGTTTCAAAAGGCTGAGATATGAGGAAAAACCAGGACAACCTCGATGTTTGACCTATATCTGGATTCCTAAGTCATTAATATAGACTATATGGATATCTAATGATAGATATTTCAAAGACCTTTGCAACGACGTATAGTAAGTTGGATCTACAATGGGCCAAAATCGGAAAAAATATTTTTTAACCCGAATTTTTTTTCACCAAAAAAAATTTAAAAAATTTTTTTTTTTAAATTTAAAAAAAGTTTTAAAATAACAATTCGAAAAAAAAAAATTTCCAAAAAATGCAAAAAAAAACTTTGGAAAAAAAATAAACTTTGTTTACTTAAAAATATTTAAAATTTGTATTTTGAGGTATAATTTGGTGAAGGGTATACATATACAGTGGTTGACAATACAATGGAAAGTTTTCCAAATACTTCATTAGTGGCCTAAAATCTGAAATAAATTTTTAAAAAATTTTAACATTTTTTAGTATTTTATTTGTATACTAACTTAAGTTAATTAATGTATATTAACTTAATTTAACAAAAAACAAAGCACATAATTAATTAAATTCTAAAAATGAGAAAACTAAATTAAAAGATTTCTTTATTACGGCATTGACAAAACAATGGAAACCTAGGTATTATTTTAACAAATATGGTCTAAACTTTGCAATAACTCAATATTTTGTTGGGTATCCCTTATTTTTTATAACTGCTACACATCGACGATGCATTGAACCAATTAAAGAGTCAGTGGTCTCCTTTGAAATATTTTGCCATTCCTTTCCCCATTCCCCTCCGATAAATCTTCCTTCCTGGTGTAATTTTGGGTCCTTATTTTACGATCTACAATTTCCCATAGATTTTCTATGGGATTGAGATCTGGCGATTGGGCAGGCCACTTCAAAACACGTACCTCGTTGGATTGTGTTTCGGGTCATTGTCGTGTTTGAATCTCCAAACTAGGCGCATATTTTCCTCAGTGTATGGGTACATAACATCGTTTAATATGGTTATGTATCCTATAACTGTCATGGTATCTTTTATAATATAAATTGGGCCCCATACCATAATATTGCCACCGCCAAACTTTACAGTCTTATTTGTGTACTTTGGATCTAATCTTTTTCCCTTTGGTCGTCTTACAAATGTTCTCCCATCACTGCCTCTTAAATTGTATTTGGATTCGTCGGAAAAGAGAACAGTTTTCCATTTCTGCATCGATCAGTTTAAATGATCCCTGGCAAATTGTAGACGAGCAGAACGGTTCTTTTTAGAAATGAGTGGTTTTTTCACAGGACGATAGCAACCAAGACCAGCCTCATTTGCCCTGCGACTAACTGTTCGGGTACTTATTTCTAATTTTAGGCTATTAACAACCTCTAGAGGAGTTATTTTTGGGAATTTCTTGAACTCTCTCGCTATTAAATTATATTGTCTTGCACCTTAATATTGAGTTTTCACAGAACCGGTCTCACGAAATTTCTTTATAATTTTTGAAACTGCTGATTTATTTATTGAATATTTGTCACAGATAATTTTTTGTTTTTAACCAGCTTAAAAATCGTTAATTATTTAATTTTTTAAGTCTTAACAAATCTTAACTTTGAATAAAAAGCAATTATGCGAAAAACTTAGAAAAAGAAATTGTGAAAAATTACCAGAATTTAAAAATAAAATAACTGTAACCCCCATTAACATGAAGTCTGGTTATGCCTTAACTAATAGTTATACTGTCGGTTAAAATTATTTTTGTATGAAAACTGTCAGTATAACTATTAGTTAAAATATAACCAGACTTCGTGTTACTGGGGGTAAATAGGATGCTTTTAACATCGTTCTTTTAAATATTATTTTCGTTTTACACTTCTTTCAGGCAGAAGTTTAAAAGTTTCCATTGTTTTGTCAGTAGCGAAATAGTGAATATTTTTAATTTTGTTCCCTTTTTTCAGAATATAATTAATTATGTTGTTTGTTTCTCAGTTAATTTATATAAATAAAACTATACAAGTAAAATACTAAAAAAAAATATTTTAAATTTTGGGCTACATATGGAATATTTGGAAAAGTTTTCATTGGTTTTTCAACCACTGTAAGATTCGTCACAGCCGAATATAGTTCTCTTACTTGTTTTTATACCCTTCGCCATGAGTAGCAAGGGTATATATAAGTTTGTCATTCCGTTTGTAATTTCTACATTTTTCATTTGCGACCCCGCAAAGTATATATATTCTGGATCGTTATAGATAGCGAAGTGGATATAGCCATGTCCGTCTGTATGTTGAAATCAACTTTCTGTAGCCCCCAAATAACTTGCATACTTGATTCATACATCAAATTATTCCGGCTATATTGATGTAGTTTTTTTGTTATAAATTATTTTTCCAAAAATTTGCAAAAAACTTTTTTTTTTTCAAAAAATTAAAAAACAATTTGGAAAAAAAAAGATTTTTAAAACAATTAAAAAAAATTTTAATTTTGTTTAAAAAAAATATTTTGAAAAAACACAGAAAAAATTATATTTCAATTCAAACATTTATCACATATTGAATCAATTATTTCATAATTGAATCAAGTATTCATGTGCTCAAAACCAAAATTTTCTGGTATTTTCTATTGAATTTGATATTTTTGACAATTGAATATACAATTTTCGTTATTGGTTGAACTTTAAATACAAAAATTATTAAATAGATAATTTTCGTAATTGAAAACACAAAAAATAACAAAAATGTGTTTTCAATTACGAAAATTATCTATTCAATAATTTTTGTATTTAAAGTTCAACCAATAACGAAAATTGTATATTCAATTGTCAAAATTATCAAATTCAATAGAAAATACCAGAAAATTTTAGAAAGGCACTATAAATATATAACTTTTTTTTATAGAAATCCTGCAATTACTAATTCTTTATCCAAACTTTATACAATCTGAAATATATTTTAATTCTTTAAATAGTCTAAATATTAATATTGTATCGATTTAATCTACTACTAGCAGCACATACTACTATTTACAACATGTTGCACTAAATTTTTATTAGAACGATTTGAATTGCTTACATGTTTCATAAAGAATATAAAAGAAAAAACAAAGAGCATAATACAATTAGTAACACATTTCTTATAAATTTAATTAAAAATTCTTGGAATGCAACAAGGAGCAGCACATGTTGGCTTTTTACTAAGTTTCTTAGTACGAATATTTTTTGCAGAAATATTTATTTAGTTTCTTTGGGTTGTTTATTTTTTGCGAACATTTCAGTATAAATGAAAGTTTTCTATTTGTTGGTCACCCAATGGGACTTTATTTAAATATAAACATACAGAAATTTTGGCCAAAAAAGTTACTAAAATAATGTAAGAGTTAAAAACGAATTGAAATTGCTTTACTGGCAAAAAGTTTTATTAGAAAACAAGCAACATTTTGGATTCATAGAAATCACATGGCCTTAAAAACCTAATGTTCCAATAATCTGGCAACATCGTCAGAATATTGTTTTACCAAAAATAAAACATTTCGTTGAAAGCGTTTTAAATATCATTTTCTCTAATGTAGGGTAATTTAATCTAATTTAGTTTTCTTTTTGGTTTTTCTGCCACAATATTTCTTGGCCTTACAAATTGTATTTATATAAAATTTAATTATTTTGTATTTAATAAACATAACTTCATGGCTTTTGTAAATACATACTAATAATTAATTTAAGCAAAAACTTTTCTAATTCCTTTTAATCCTGTGGAATGTGTTTTTTTTAGGAAATTATCTCCAAAACTTTAAACTAACTTATAGTTTAATTAATATTTAATGGCAAATAAAAAAAACAATTTCATGTCCTTGCTCTAAAGCCGGAAATTAATTTTAGTTTCCCAAATATTGTTGCTAAATGTACAAAATATTTAGATTTGCAACACACAATATCATGATAAACAAATTTATAATGTTTAAATGATGTGCTAATTAACAATTTAAGAGGCTTGTCTTAAAAGGGGAAAATATTTGTTATTTTGTTAAATTACAATGCAAAATGTGGCATGCATGTATTCCTATATTCATATATTCATATATTCATATATTCATATATTCATATATTCATATATTCATATATTCATATATTCATATATTCATATATTCATATATTCATATATTCATATATTCATATATTCATATATTCATATATTCATATATTCATATATTCATATATTCATATATTCATATATTCATATATTCATATATTCATATATTCATATATTCATATATTCATATATTCATATATTCATATATTCATATATTCATATATTCATATATTCATATATTCATATATTCATATATTCATATATTCATATATTCATATATTCATATATTCATATATTCATATATTCATATATTCATATATTCATATATTCATATATTCATATATTCATATATTCATATATTCATATATTCATATATTCATATATTCATATATTCATATATTCATATATTCATATATTCATATATTCATATATTCATATATTCATATATTCATATATTCATATATTCATATATTCATATATTCATATATTCATATATTCATATATTCATATATTCATATATTCATATATTCATATATTCATATATTCATATATTCATATATTCATATATTCATATATTCATATATTCATATATTCATATATTCATATATTCATATATTCATATATTCATATATTCATATATTCATATATTCATATATTCATATATTCATATATTCATATATTCATATATTCATATATTCATATATTCATATATTCATATATTCATATATTCATATATTCATATATTCATATATTCATATATTCATATATTCATATATTCATATATTCATATATTCATATATTCATATATTCATATATTCATATATTCATATATTCATATATTCATATATTCATATATTCATATATTCATATATTCATATATTCATATATTCATATATTCATATATTCATATATTCATATATTCATATATTCATATATTCATATATTCATATATTCATATATTCATATATTCATATATTCATATATTCATATATTCATATATTCATATATTCATATATTCATATATTCATATATTCATATATTCATATATTCATATATTCATATATTCATATATTCATATATTCATATATTCATATATTCATATATTCATATATTCATATATTCATATATTCATATATTCATATATTCATATATTCATATATTCATATATTCATATATTCATATATTCATATATTCATATATTCATATATTCATATATTCATATATTCATATATTCATATATTCATATATTCATATATTCATATATTCATATATTCATATATTCATATATTCATATATTCATATATTCATATATTCATATATTCATATATTCATATATTCATATATTCATATATTCATATATTCATATATTCATATATTCATATATTCATATATTCATATATTCATATATTCATATATTCATATATTCATATATTCATATATTCATATATTCATATATTCATATATTCATATATTCATATATTCATATATTCATATATTCATATATTCATATATTCATATATTCATATATTCATATATTCATATATTCATATATTCATATATTCATATATTCATATATTCATATATTCATATATTCATATATTCATATATTCATATATTCATATATTCATATATTCATATATTCATATATTCATATATTCATATATTCATATATTCATATATTCATATATTCATATATTCATATATTCATATATTCATATATTCATATATTCATATATTCATATATTCATATATTCATATATTCATATATTCATATATTCATATATTCATATATTCATATATTCATATATTCATATATTCATATATTCATATATTCATATATTCATATATTCATATATTCATATATTCATATATTCATATATTCATATATTCATATATTCATATATTCATATATTCATATATTCATATATTCATATATTCATATATTCATATATTCATATATTCATATATTCATATATTCATATATTCATATATTCATATATTCATATATTCATATATTCATATATTCATATATTCATATATTCATATATTCATATATTCATATATTCATATATTCATATATTCATATATTCATATATTCATATATTCATATATTCATATATTCATATATTCATATATTCATATATTCATATATTCATATATTCATATATTCATATATTCATATATTCATATATTCATATATTCATATATTCATATATTCATATATTCATATATTCATATATTCATATATTCATATATTCATATATTCATATATTCATATATTCATATATTCATATATTCATATATTCATATATTCATATATTCATATATTCATATATTCATATATTCATATATTCATATATTCATATATTCATATATTCATATATTCATATATTCATATATTCATATATTCATATATTCATATATTCATATATTCATATATTCATATATTCATATATTCATATATTCATATATTCATATATTCATATATTCATATATTCATATATTCATATATTCATATATTCATATATTCATATATTCATATATTCATATATTCATATATTCATATATTCATATATTCATATATTCATATATTCATATATTCATATATTCATATATTCATATATTCATATATTCATATATTCATATATTCATATATTCATATATTCATATATTCATATATTCATATATTCATATATTCATATATTCATATATTCATATATTCATATATTCATATATTCATATATTCATATATTCATATATTCATATATTCATATATTCATATATTCATATATTCATATATTCATATATTCATATATTCATATATTCATATATTCATATATTCATATATTCATATATTCATATATTCATATATTCATATATTCATATATTCATATATTCATATATTCATATATTCATATATTCATATATTCATATATTCATATATTCATATATTCATATATTCATATATTCATATATTCATATATTCATATATTCATATATTCATATATTCATATATTCATATATTCATATATTCATATATTCATATATTCATATATTCATATATTCATATATTCATATATTCATATATTCATATATTCATATATTCATATATTCATATATTCATATATTCATATATTCATATATTCATATATTATATTCTCGAATGATCAGAATTTTAGAGTTATTTTAATATTTTAGAATCTGTAGCCTACATTTTAATTTTCACATCCTGCGCTCCTGTTTCTTTTCACTTAAATCCATCTAAATTTTGTATTGTCATGCATATCAGAGCAAATGGCAGGCAATTGTAATTGTAATTGTATGTAGTAGTTTTGTCTGCATACAAAATCAGACAACTGAATGCTGTTATGAATTTTAATCATAATAAAACTATCTGCATTTACATAAAATATATGTACAAGCAAATAAAGCTACGCCAAACTGCTTACATACACATATGATTGGGTCCTTTTAATACAAACTGTACGATAATAATATTTTATGGATGTATAAGTATAAGTATTTGAGTTTGTATTTGTCTAGCATAAATATTTGTGTATGTAAAATGCCTCGTTATATGATAATTTGTTAATAATTATGCGTATCTACCGTAAAGCATCCTTTCGAACAAAACACGGCAAGAACAAACAGAACAAGACAAAACAATACGAAACCTAAGCTAAGCAAAAGGTAAATCTACAAACAATAAAGTGTTAGGACATGCCAAATATTCTATTAACATAGCAAAGATTTACTGATTAGAAAATCAATTTGCACCTGAGTAAGTAAAGCAAGCTCAACGCAATTTTGTGGCAAGAAGAAAAGAAAAATATTATTGAAAATGATTTGAAGTAGAGAAATTTAGCAAAGCTAACAAATTGACCTTAATTCTGGGAAAAGTTTAAGTAACAGATGTTTCAAATGACATTGGGAAGGAGGTAAAGGTATTTATGTATGGAAAAAAGGATTAAGGTGACCTTTAAAAGCTTTTGAAATTAAAAAGGTTAATGGTGTGAAATTGATAATGAAGCTCTCAAATTTTGTCATCGACAAAGGTTTGAAAAAGTACACACAAAAGTAAAACTTTAAATTGAAATTGATTGAAAAATTGGAAAATAAGGGAATATATGTGAACATCTTAAATTTATTAGGTCCATTAACTTAATATTTGAAATGTTATAGAAATTGGAAGTTTTTTTTTATAAAAATATATTTCTTAATAAGGTACTTTATTCAAAAAGGTACTTTATTCAAAAAGGTACTTTATGCAAAAAGGTACTTTATTCAAAAAGGTATTTTGTTCCAAAAGGTACTTTATTCATAAAGGTACTTTATTCAAAAAGGTATTTTATTCACAAAGGTACTTTATTCAAAAAGTACTTTATTCAAAAAGGTACTTTATGCAAAAAGGTACTTTATTCAAAAAGGGACTTTATTCAAAAAGGTACTTTATTCAAAAAGGTACTTTATTCAAAAAGGTACTTTATTCAAAAAGGTATTTTATTCACAAAGGTACTTTATTCAAAAAGGTACTTTATTCAAAAAGGTACTTTATTCAAAAAGGTACTTTATTCAAAAAGGTACTTTATTCAAAAAGGTACTTTATTCAAAAAGGTACTTTATTCAAAAAAGTATTTTATTCAAAAAGGTACTTTATTCAAAAAGGTACTTTATTCAAAAAGGTACTTTATTCAAAAATGTACTTTATTCAAAAAGGTACTTTATTCAAAAGGTGCTTTATTCAAAAAGGTAATTTATTCAAAAAGGTACTTTGTTGATAAAGGTGCTTTATTCAAAAAGGTACTTTATTCAAAAAGGTACTTTATTCAAAAAGGGACTTTATTCAAAAAGGTACTTTATTCAAAAAGGTACTTTATTCAAAAAGGTACTTTATTCAAAAAGGTACTTTATTCAAAAAGGTACTTTATTCAAAAAGGTACTTTATTCAAAAAAGTACTTTATTCCAAAAGCTACTTTATTCAAAAAGGTACTTTATTCCAAAAGGTACTTTATTCCAAAAGGCACTTTATTCAAAAAGGTATTTTATTCAAAAAGGTACTTTATTCAAAAAGGTACTTTATACAAAAAGGTACTTTATTCAAAAAGGTACTTTATTCAAAAAGGTACTTTATACAAAAAGGTACTTTATTCAAAAAGGTACTTTATTCCAAAAGGTACTTTATTCAAAAAAGTTCTTTATTCAAGAAGGTACTTTATTCAAAAAGGTACTTTATTCAAAAAGGTACTTTATTCAAAAAGGTACTTTATTAAAAAAGGTACTTTATTAAAAAAGGTACTTTATTCAAAAAGGTACTTCATTCAAAAAGGTACTTTATTCAAAAAGGTACTTTATTCAAAAAAGTTCTTTATTCGAAAAGGTACTTTATTCAAAAAGGTACTTTATTCAAAAAGGTACTTTATACAAAAAGGTACTTTATACAAAAAGATACTTTATTCAAAAAGGTACTTTATTTAAAAAGGTACTTTATTCAAAAAAGTTCTTTATTCAAAAAGGTACTTTATTCAAAAAGGTACTTTATTCATAAAGGTACTTTATTCATAAAGGTACTTTATTCATAAAGGTACTTTATTCAAAAAGGTACTTTATTAAAAAGGTACTTTATTCAAAAAGGTACTTTATTCAAAAAGGTACTTTATTCAAAAAGGTACTTTATTCAAAAAGGTATTTTATTCAAAAAGGTACTTTATTCAAAAATGTACTTTATTCAAAAAGGTACTTTATTCAAAAAGGTACTTTATTCAAAAAGGTACTTTATTCAAAAAGGTACTTTATTCAAAAAGGTACTTTATTCAAAAAGGTACTTTATTCAAAAAGGTACTTTATTCAAAAAGGTACTTTATTCAAAAAGGTACTCTATTCAAAAAGGTACTTTAATCAAAAAGGTACTTTATTCAAAAAGGTACTTTATTCAAAAAGGTACTTTATTCAAAAAGGTACTTTATTCAAAAAGGTACTTTATTCAAAAAGGTACTTTATTCAAAAAGGTACTTTATTCAAAAAGGTACTTTATTCAAAAAGGTACTTTATTCAAAAAGGTACTTTATTCAAAAAGGTACTTTATTCAAAAAGGTACTTTATTCAAAAAGGTACTTTATTCAAAAAGGTACTTTATTCAAAAAGGTACTTTATTCAAAAAGGTACTTTATTCAAAAAGGTACTTTATTCAAAAAGGTACTTTATTCAAAAAGGTACTTTATTCAAAAAGGTACTTTATTCAAAAAGGTACTTTATTCAAAAAGGTACTTTATTCAAAAAGGTACTTTATTCAAAAAGGTACTTTATTCAAAAAGGTACTTTATTCAAAAAGGTACTTTATTCAAAAAGGTACTTTATTCAAAAAGGTACTTTATTCAAAAAGGTACTTTATTCAAAAAGGTACTTTATTCAAAAAGGTACTTTATTCAAAAAGGTACTTTATTCAAAAAGGTACTTTATTCAAAAAGGTACTTTATTCAAAAAGGTACTTTATTCAAAAAGGTACTTTATTCAAAAAGGTACTTTATTCAAAAAGGTACTTTATTCAAAAAGGTACTTTATTCAAAAAGGTACTTTATTCAAAAAGGTACTTTATTCAAAAATGTACTTTATTCAAAAAGGTACTTTATTCAAAAAGGTACTTTATTCAAAAAGGTACTTTATTCAAAAAGGGACTTTATTCAAAAAGGTACTTTATTCAAAAAGGTACCTTATTCAAAAAGGCACTTTATTCAAAAAGGTACTTTATTCAAAAAGGAGCTTTATTCAAAAAGGTACTTTATTCAAAAAGGTACTTTATTCAAAAAGGTACTTTATTCAAAAAGGTACTTTATTCAAAAAGGTACTTTATTCAAAAAGGTACTTTATTAAAAAAGGTACTTTATTCAAAAAGGTACTTTATTCAAAAAGGTATTTTATTCAAAAAGGTACTTTATTCAAAAAGGTACTTTATTCAAAAAGGTACTTTATTTTACGCTTTTTTATAAAAAATTTAATTTTTTGAAAATATTTTGTTAACTTAATAAATTGTTAACTTTTCCTTTCTATTCATATAACTTTTTAATTATTTTTTTATCATAAATTATTCTCTTTATCCCCAACAATTATTTCTATAGTTTTTAATTAAATTCTATTTAATTATTTATAATCATTTTTAACAGTTTTAAAATGTTATCTATAAACCACATCTAATTATACCCTTATTTTTTAAAACACTCATTACACTATTCTGCAGGATTTTAACAAAACTTAATAGTGTTTCTTTTTTTTTGCCAAAAAATAAATATATTAAAACAGTACAAACAATTATAGCAGCAATTTACAAAACAATCTACTCCAGTTAGGGGTTTTTTTCGTACGGAACGAGCCATAAAACAAAATAAATGAGGGCAAAGGTTAATATATACTTTTTAAGTCTATTATACTCAAACAATAAAAGTAACTATAACTAAATGAACAACTACATACATATAGACAGAATCATGTTTTCCCACATAAGTTGAGAGTTAAATATGTTTTTAGAGACGCCAACGATAAATAAAGGGGTATATAGTGAAGTTGTCGATCCGTTCGTAACTCGTTTTAAGTTAAACAAGTAAGAGAGCTACATACACAGAAAAAATTATATTTCAATTCAAACATTTCTCCCATATTGAACTGGTTTCAATTATTTCATAATTAAATCAAGTATTCATTTGCTCACAAACAAAATTTCTTGATATTTTCTATTGAATTTTGAGTTTTGAATTTGATTATTTTGACAATTGAATATACAACTTTCGTTATTCGTTGAATTTCAAATACAAAAATGATTGAATAGATAATTTTCGTAATTGAAACACAAAACATAACAAAAATGTTTTTTCAATTACGAAAATTATCTATTCAATAATTTTTGTATTTGAAATTCAACCAATAACGAAAATTGTATATTCAATTGTCAAAATAATCAAATTTTCAATGGGTTTAAAAAACTTGGCTACTAAAACGACTTATGACCTCAAAGGACAATAAAAAAACGACTTGAATTTGCTAAGAAATATGTTGACAAACCAATATCATTTTGGTAGAACATAATTTGGTCCGATGAGACGAAATTCGAGTTAAAGAATGCTAACGAAAACGCGTTTGGTGTAAGCAATCAGATCGCCTCCGGCCAAAGTTCGTTCAGCTTACTGTGAAGCATATACACGCGTCGGTAATTTAGTAAAAATCGATTGCAAGATGACAGCCAATGTCTACGTTGATATACTGCAACAAAATCTTATGGAGTCAGCGGAGAAAATGGAATTAGGATTGTTTTTTTGTCAACAAAGGTGATTTCAGCATACAGACTGATAGACGGACATGACTATATCGACACCGCTATCTATAACGATTCAAAAAATATATTCATACGCAAACCTTTATCAATGTCGTGCGACTTGGAGAATATTAAATTATCAAACTCGATCATTCCTTTCAGATCTCTGACCAATCCTTTACCTGATATAGATTTACGACACCGTAGCATCTTTAGTTGGGATCCTATAATGAGATTTTTAAAACTAGTTTCTGTAATTTCCCTAGTATTGAACATTATAGTGTAAATAAAAAGTTCCTTTTTGCATCGAAAATGTAAAATTTTGTGCCAACAAAGCATATGATATGCAGGAAGTTTTGCTTTATTTCTTTACTGACTGACAGGCGCTGATTGCTCATGGTGAATGTGTTCCATCAGTTTCAATGTGCAAGAGATGGTTTGTTCATTTCAGAAGTAGTGATTATGAAACGGAAGACAAAGAACGACCAGGCAAGCCAAAAAATTATGAAAACCAAGAATTGGAGGCATTACTCCATGAAGATTGTTGTCAAACTCAATAAGAGCATGAAAAATCATTGGGAGCTAGTCAATCATCAATTTCAAAAAGTTTGTAAGCAGGTTTATTCATCCAATGGCAGGGGAATTGGGTACCATACGAATTGAAGCGAAGTGACTTTGAAAGACGATTTTGAGTGTCCGATATGATGTTTGAACGCTATAAAAGAAAATCATTTTTGCACCGAATCATTACTTGCGATGAAAAATGGATCCATTACGATAACCCAAAGCGTAAGAGAACATATGTGAACCCCGGCCATCCAGCCGATTCGACAGCAATGACAAATATCCATAGCGGTAAGGTAGTGCTCTGTATTCGGAGGGTGCAAAAGTGTTCTATCTTGGCCAGACACAGTCACAGGGAACCTGTTTCGAATGCAACTGATTGGTTTGAAGCGAGAATTTGTCCAAAAACGGCCAGAATATACGGCCAGACATGAAACCGTAATACTACATCATGGAAACTATTTAGAATGAAGTGCTTAGGAAGTATTGTCTCACCCGCATTCTAGTCCAGACCTTGCCCTGTTCTACTACTATTTATTTCGATCGATGCAGAACGCTCTCTCTGGGATACGCTTCACTTCAGAGTAGAGTATCCGAAATTGGCTTGATTCATTCTTGGCCTCATAAGATGAGCAGTTCTATTGGCTCGGAATCCATATGTTGCCAGAAAGATGGGAAAAGGTCATAGTTAACAATGGCCAATACTTTCAATAAATTTATATTGTACAAATGTTTTAAAATAAAAGCTAAAAATTTTAAAAATTCCGCATTTATCACACATACACCCAATAATTTGTAGCCACTGTTTTAGTATAGGGTTCATAAGAGTCGTTATTGATGAATATTATTATTCCTATTTGTTGTTTTTGTTAATTTCCCAACCATGTTGTTGGTTTTATTGTTTTGTTGCCAGCAAGAACAGAAAATTATATTTTGTTGGTTTTTGTGGTCAACATCAGCATCACATCAGCATAAAAGGAGCGAAAACATGTCGTTTGCAAACACTACCGTTTTTTGTTATTATGAGGACAGATAGAAAAGGTCTTAGAAAGCAATTGAATACAATAGTTTTAATATTTCCACGACAATTGGATCTAAGCTCCAGATTGACACGAGTATCTCTTGGCCATATATGCTAATGTTATGACATCTATATAAACCGCTTTTTCTCCAATACGGAACTATTTGAACAACAAAAAATTACTTTTGTTTTAAAACATTTGACATTTTCAGTAAAGCACGATTATTTAGTACAGAATTTCGACGACTAACAAAACGATCAAACTGATTTTTACCATTAACAAATCGTTGGAAAATTCAACATCCTTTTCTAGTCCGTGAATTATTTTCGCTGCTTCTGAACATAAATAGAGTCACAGTCTTGAGTAAATTGAGCTTTGTACGCTTGAAAAAATTTGATTCTAATTCTTAACTTGGACACTCAACGAGTAAAATTAATGGGGACAGTTGGCCGATTCGTGTGTTAAAACTAATCGTAGGATATCTTTGTTACAAGGGCGGTTCAATAAGCTCCAGACTTTTTCAATGAAACACAGGTTTTTTAAGATCCAAACATTTTGTCCAAAGTTTCTCCAATTTGTTTATCCCTTCCAAAAAATATGATGAACGATTTACTCCGAGGAACCCACTAATTTGACTGCTGTTTGGTCCCTGGTGTCTTGTGCTGGATCAAAGTTTCGCCCACGGTTCCGAAACGGCATAAAAACATATTTTTTTTCTTCTTGGACCAGCACTCAGGGGATGACCCCTACTCATGCGAAACATTATGTTGGAACTAGGAAAATAGGTTATGAGAGGGAGGAAAGAGAGAGTTGTGTTTGTGGACAATCGATTTGAACTTTCCGACGTTGAAAACGACGTTGAAAACGGCCCATACATGAGAGTTGTATTTCATTTTCGGTCGGATATAGATGGTGAAAATAGTGAGGAGATCAGATGGAATGCAGTAATACCTAAACCGTTTCAGAAAACCGAGATATTTAAATGCTTCTTTCGACACTTACATATAAATGTTTTTAGACCAGCGGACATCACATTGCATTTTCATGCCCAGAACACCAAGAGCGTCTGATTTCAGCATCGAAGAACACTGCTTCAAGACCAGTGTTGGTATACCATCTGTCCCAGGAGCATTATTTACACTCCTGCGAAGTTGTCACACGATTAAGATTGTGGTCTATTGTGAGCAATCTTGCAGAAAGCTTTCTTATGTGATCATTCAAAATTCAAACCATTGAGCCATGTGAGATGCCTATGACGTCCACAATTTCTTGCTCTCTCAATCTGAGTTGGCATATCACCATATCGTGAAGTTTTGCAATTGTTTTCGGTGTAGAGACCTCAACTGGCTGTCCAGAATGTTCGTCGTCATCCGTGCTTGTATGGTCACAACGAAATTCATTTTCTCCTCATATCACGCAGCTTGTTCAAATTTTGACAGGAGTCAACTGATAGATGTCTGTTGACAGGAGCAGTGTTGCCCTTTCAGAAGCAACAGGAGGAAAATTCAAAAAGTCAAGGACTTATTGATGCGAAATTAAGGAGTGAAAACAAAAAAACCTTAACACACGATTTTCCTTAAAACTTTTAACCCAAGTATTATTTGATTTTTATAAAATCACCCTTGAAAAATATGTCAATTATTATGTTTAATATCAATTATGTTCATAAAGAAAAAGTACCAAAAAGTCTCCCCCTAGAATTCTCACTCACTTAGGACCATATATGTTTAATTTCATGTTTCTAAGTCCATTGTTATAGAAATTTCAAAAAAGTACCATTAGAAGAACAAAAAAGTACCTATAGTTCAGTTCACACATTTTGGTACCTAAATATTATCCCCTTATTCCTAACACTAACTTCACTCAGATACATATCAGCTAACTTTAATGTCGATAACTGAAATAATTTAAAATGTTAAAAAAGTACCATTAGGAGAAAAGTACCAATTTCCTTATTCTTCCTTGAACACCCCTCAAGTTTGAAATTTAAAAATATTCATTTTGCCAAAATTGTTTATGCTACAGGCATGTCTCAAAATATTAAAATCTGTGTTAACGTGCCCAAGAATAAATATGTTTTAAAAAAAGTACCTAACTGTTTACCCGGATTTGGCCCAATATACACCTTGGTACTCGAGTTCCAAATAACACCCTGTTAGTTAATTTTTGTATGAATCCAGGAACCAACGTTAAAAAAATTATCAAAATTGGCTTAATAATTTCAAATATAATGTATTTTCTCGATTATATCCCCTTTTTGGTACCTTTTTTATCCCCATTGTGGTGGTACAATTTTATTCAAATAAATTTCTGTAACGTGGTGGGAGCTCATAATAAAATTTTCGTATGTCTATGTCAAATTATCGAAAAACATATTTTATGAAAAAGTACCAAAAATAAACACAATTTTTATCCCTTAAAGGTTCGAATTTCCAAAAAGTACCAAACTTATATTTTTTATTTTTTGATAAGTAAAGAATACGATTTACAATTTGATTCTATGTTTATTGGTTTAAAAGATACATAGGGTGCCAAAAAAGTACCAAAATACAGTTTTTACCCGTTTTCTCCCCTAAACGGTTCGAATTTAGAAAAAGTACGAAACACCTGTCAGCTGTTTTTTTAAATGGAGTAACATGCAATTTTAAGTTATTTTGTATCTTTATTAGTTTTTAAGATATAAGGTGAATTTACCCGTTTTTACCCCCTAAACGTTCGAATTTCCAAAACTCCCTTCTTATCGGATCGTTTTGGGGAGGGAGGAACCCACAGTTAAAATTTCATGATTCTAGCTTCAGTCGTTTGGGCTGTGCGATGATGAATCAGTCAGTCAGTGAGTCAGTAATGTTACTCTTTTATATATATAGATTTTCAACAAAACCCAACTTGGTCCTACAAAAAGTTGGCCTAACAATTAAAGGTCTGCCGTCAAACTGATTCCATTGTTATTAAACAGTATTGGGAGAACCTGTCCCTTAATAGAAAACCTGGTTCAGGTAGAAGGAATGGTCCACATGATGTTTTTGAAGCCAATAAATAGAAAGCATTTTCAAAAGAGCTCCCAACACATCCGGTAGGAAAGCAGTCCGGTTAGCTTAGCACAGGGACTTTTTTGGTATGAAAAGTTAAAGCCAATGCAGGTTTAAAAACATACAAGGCTCCAAAAGCAGCTTATAGGAACTCTGCTAAAAATTAGAGGCCAAAGATAGAGCAAGGAAGTTGAAGTCAAATTTTATAAAAAAAAATAAAAATGTAAAACTTTTCGCAGCTTTTGGGTCAATATACTTCATATTTCCTGATACTCGAGGAAATGTTGTAGAAAAGTTTAGGATCCAAAAGCAGAAAATTTTCCCAAAAGGTTCCTGGTATGGCTAGCAATATGCAGTTGCGGCAAAAGAAGCCAAACATTTGTTACAAAAGGCTCTAACCATAAATAACGAAATTTACAGTAAGGAATGTTTGCAAGAGAGGATGTTTCTATTCATAAGACTTCCTAATGTGTCCACTTATTTTTTGGACTGATTTGGCATCCTGTCACTATGGTAAGCAAGGTCTTGAGTGGAACAATAATGTGTGGTATTTTTACCAAGAAAGGCAAATCCTTCAAACTGCCTGAAGCTAAGGCCAGTGGAGAGATATTGGGCTCTTGCTCAAACAGAAGTGAAGAGCATACAAAAGATGTCCAAAAGTGTGGTAGATTTTAAACGAACAAAATGACATGAAATCAATAAAAACTTTAATGGAAGTGTTTCCGGAAAAGGTGGATAAATTCATCACTATTGATTAGAACTATAAAAATAACATTTTTTGTAAGTTGTAATAATAATTTCAATAATTTTTCGATCTCACTTCTTATCATATTTGATTTTCTAGCTTCATAATCTACTTTAAACTAGGAGTTGATTCATAACTAAACACCATATTTTGGCTTTCGAAAGGAATTTTCAGTTCACCATCGTTTTGGGGTGAAACATGTGTCTAACATACAGGTTTAATTAACACAACACATACAAAAGAATTTATTATAATGTTGTTAAATATAGTTTTCAGCACCATAATACGCTACTGCTGCCTACTAAGTGCTTCCAAACACTAGTAAACTCTTCCAAAATCCAATTAGTTAAAGCAAAATCCCATACACCCACAATGTTTCCCAAAATATAATCAATTTTAAACTACTATCTCAGAATCCTTCCTATTCATTTCATTTAACAATTATCATATGATAACAGATTTGTTCCTTACAATAAAGCGAGCTTCAAATTCGTCCTTACAAACCCTTATACGTCGTAATATTAATTTTGCTTCCAACAAAACATTGTTGGCAACATATGTTTGACATTGTACAAGCAATAGAATAGATAATTAAATTAAAATAAATTATATTATGTGCCGCAAACACAAACACACATGTTATGGCAAAATGTTTGCAAAAATTATAGCCGACAAACTTAATGTGTAGTTTTAGTTTTAGTTTAATTTTCATTTAAATTCAAATTAGTGTTTAGCTCAAAGATGTTGCAGCTTATGTTGCTGTAGCTAATTATTAAAATGTTAAATATTAAAACATAATTTATTTGGAATGTAGTTGGCATTGCAAATATCTAAGCAACTGATGTTTCTTGGTAAATTGAAATTGAATATGTGTGAATGAAAATTAATGGTAAAACAAAACATATTTGGAATAACCAAACACACATTTTTGTTATTTTAGTTGGGATAAGAAATGTCGAAGCAATGATTTCATTTCCTTTCTTAGGATGTATCCTTCCAATCGGTCGCATCCAAATAACCCCACTGTTTGCAAAGTTCTTCGATCTTTGGTAGAAGCTTGAGACTATATTGCGTTGATGATAAATATTCGCGGCTCACAATAACCCTGAGCAACTAGTGAATGAACCATCATGCATTGATGGCCACCAACATAACATCCTCGACGTTGAAATCATAATTATGACGGGGATGACTTTCATTTCAAAAAAGAAATTTTCTATTAAAACTATGGAAAAATCCTGATTTAATTGAAAATGCAAAATTGCAGTCAGATATAGAGAGGAAGCATTTAGAATCTGGCGTGATAGCAAAACTGATTCGCTGAACAAAAGGGCGACATCTTCGTATGCTAAACTGCTGAGGCATGAAAAATCTCTACACGAGCAGCATCTCCAAGCCAAAGTTCCTACTGCTACCCGGGGCAGTAAACTCTTTTGACCATTCGTTAAAAGAATAAAGAATAATGTTAGTTCCGAAATTCCTACTCTTTTAATGGATGGCCAATCATTCACTGATCCGGCTGATAAAGACAAACTTTTGGCTAAATTATTTGCAAATTTGCACTACCCGAGCTTGAAAGAGTATCAGTTACTAAGTCGAACATATTCTTTCGCGCTCTTGCAGCTAAAACGGTTTTAGCGGATCTCAACAAAAACAAGTCTCCTGGACCTGATGGTATACCAGATCTTGAAGCAGAGTTCTTCGACGTTAGCTCGTCCGTTATTTAGACTTTTCAGCACTTTATACCGTGCCGTCAAATTTCCTGAATTTTGGGAGGTTGCTGTAATTTGGACGTTCTTGAAGCCGAGTTCTTCGACGCTTTCTCATGCATTAGCTAAGCTTTTCAGCACTTTATACCGCGCCGTCAAAGTTCCTGAATTTTGGGAGGTTGCTAATGTTACGTCAATTCCTAAAAAGAGAGAGGCTAACAACCCTGTTATCGCCCAATAGCAATTTATTCTTACATATTTAGAGTCCAATAGTTTACTCAGTGACCGGCAGACTACGCTTATTGGCCAAGTTATTAGCGAATTTAGATATTTTGAGTTTTTATATAAAAAATCGAATTTTGTTCAGAAATATGAGTGATCACAGATCGAGCTCCTTTTCTTGATTAAACGCTTATTGGCCGAGTTATTAGCGAATTTAGATATTTTGAGTTTTTATATAAAAAATCGATTTTTGGTCAGAAATATGAGTGATCACAGATCGAGCTCTTTTTCTTGATTAAACGCTTATTGGCCAAGTTATTAGCGAATTTATATAAAAAATCGATTTTTGGTAAAAAATATGAGTGATCACAGATCGAGCTCCTTTTCTTGATTAATTTCTTATTGTCCAAGTTATTAGCGAATTTGGATATTTTGAGATTTTATATAAAAAATCGAATTTTGTTAAGAAATATGAGTGATCACAGATCGAGCTCATTTTCTTAATTAAACGCTTATTGGGTAAGTTATTAGCGAATTTAGATATTTTGAGTTTTTATATAAAAAATCGAATTTTGTTCAGAAATATGAGTGATCACAGATCGAGCTCCTTTTCTTGATTAAACGCTTATTGGCCGAGTTATTAGCGAATTTAGATATTTTGAGTTTTTATATAAAAAATCGATTTTTGTTAAGAAATATGAGTGATCAGAGAACGAGCTCCTTTTCTTGATTAAACACTTATTGGCCAAGTTATTAGCGAATTTAGATATTTTGAGTTTTTATATAAAAAATCGATTTTTGTTAAGAAATATGAGTGATCACAGATCGAGCTCCTTTTCTTGATTAAACGCTTATTGGCGAAGATATTAGCGAATTTCGATATTTTGAGTTTTTATATAAAAAATCGATTTTTGGTCGGAAATATGAGTGATTACAGATCGAGCTCCTTTTCTTAATTAAACGCTTATTGTCCAAGTTATTATCGAATTTAGATATTTTGAGTTTTTATATAAAAAATCGATTTTTGTTAAGAAATATGAGTGATCACAGATCGAGCTCCTTTTCTTGATTAAACGCTTATTGGCCAAGTTATTAGCGAATTTAGATATTTTGAGTTTTTATATAAAAAAATCGATTTTTGTTAAGAAATATGAGTGATCACAGATCGAGCTGCTTTTCTAGATTAAACGCTCATTGGCCAAGTTATTAGCGAATTTAAATATTTTGAGTTTTTATATAAAAAATCGAACTTTGGTCAGAAATATAAGTGACCAAGATCTTGTGACAATTTCTAAATGGGGTAGTGCGAATAGAGTCGATTTTAATGCACGCAAGACTCAGTGTTGTATATTAACATGACATATCATGTTGCTCCAACTGTTTTTCTGAAGTCCTTGATGTTCTGGGTATGATAATTCAGTGTGATGTTCGCTGGACAAAAATAATTTTCAAGTTTCGAACTAAGCATTCATGTGCCTTGGTTTTCTAAAGCGGTGTAGGAAATACTTCACTCCATCGGATCTCCTTACTATTTTCACCACTTATATCTGACCTAAAATGGAATACAATTCTCATGTAAGGGCCGGTGCTTCGGAATATTTTTTGGAGTTACACAGCCGCGTACAGAAGAAGACGAAGTAGGGTATACAACTTTATTGATGCACTGGAACATTGTTGCAATGGTGGTTGTGTTTCACTGTTCCACCGATACTACAATAGAATGTGCTCTGCTGAAATTAGGGATCTTGTTTCCGAAAGCTGTACCTTTTTACGCAATACACGTTCTTCAACAAGGACTCTCATGTATGTGCTGGTGCTTCGGAGTCTACTTGGAGTTACTGGACTGTTTACAGGAGAGTGCGAAGATGCTTATCTGTGACAGTAGGGTTTCTAGCTTTATTGATTCTCTGGAACATCGTCGCAATGTGGGTTGTAATTCACTGATACTACAATGGAATGTGCTCTGCTAAGATTAGGGAACTTGTTCCCGAAAGCCGTAATTGTTTAAGCAATACACGTTCTTTGGCATGGGCTCATAAATTCGTCATTGACTGGACAGTGTATCATACAATTCGTTCTTTAGCCATACTGTCCGTATGTAAAATAAACTTTTCCGCTGAAGTCTTTCCTGTCTCTATCAATATAGGATTCAAATATCTTCCATCCTCTCATAATCTATTTTCCAAGTTCCAACAAAATGATTTGCAGTAGAGGTTATCCCAGAACTCATGGGATAACCTCCAAAAAAACAGAGAATCCTATTCTCTCCAATCCTTTGCTTCTTTGTCTACCTTTTCTCCATTTTCAGCTTTACTAACTTCTTTACCTTTCAAATGATTTTTTGGTTATATCATAAAATATGCACATTGCTATTTTGTTTGTATTTTCATTGACCCCGAAAAATATTTTCAATTAGGCATATAAATTTCCCGTGGGCATCATAATATTTGTGATTGTGGTTAGAGTTTCTAAAAGGTTTTGTAGTGTATTTCGGCCTTCAAGATACATGTTTTTAAATGTAATTTATTATAATGAAGTTAAAAAATGTATGTTTTCCTTAACCTAAAGTGAACTGCTAAGAACAAATAAAATCCTTCAACATTGCACCACATCCTTCTTATAAATTTTTATGAGTTTCCTTTTCAAATGTACATCTAATTGTTACAATTATTTATAGTCATTATAATATAGTTAAGAACAATTGATGTGTTCTTGTTAACTTGCCACAAAAAAAGTTGCAAGAAGGAACAGAAAGAGCAGAACAAATGGCTGGATCATTACAAATTTCAATTCCGATTCGTTCAACCATTTTATGCCGCATTCATGCGGCACTATACAGATATAGTTGGCTGTTGTCTTATATTTACAATGACATAAACATGAGGATGCAATGATGACAATACTTTTGTTCTTTTTCGTTTAAACTTACAATTGCTAAGGAGCGGTCTACTGCGTACGAGTGAACTGTAAAGAAAACAAAAGCCAGCATAAGTGACTTTGAAAAATTGCAGCAAATCAAATTAAGGGCACCATATACAATAAAATGTTGTATAAAAGGAAAAACATAAAACCACTGTCGGAAGCTGTTTTTCTTTTTGCAGCTAAGAAGAGCACGAAGGCAAACATGCCATCCATCCAGCCAACCAACCAACCATCCAAGTCAGCAAGTAAACAGCAAACAAGTAAAAACAGTTCTTTGTTTTTCGTTTTGTTGATATTTTTAACCCAAAACAACTATTGTTTTAAGTGGTTTTTCTACTTGAGCTCTTAAAAGAAACAAGAAACCACGAAAAAATGGAACTTTTGTATTTGATAGTTAAAGGAAAACAGACCCCCAAATATGTACTTTGGTTACATGAAGAAAATAAAATAAAATAAATCAAAACAAAAATAACTATAAAAACAGAGAATAAATAAATTGAATTTTTGTATTACAATTTCGTTGTTATATTATATTTTTTTTGTTTTGTATTTTTATTCACATAAGATTGCAAGTAACATTAAACCCGAGCAGTAAAGTTTTGCAAGCTTCTTTGTTGCCTTCATCCATTTTGAGTTCAAATATTATTCGTAAGTAAAATTATTTCTTAAATACCGTAATTTATCATACACTAATGCAAGTGAAGTCTTGGCATTGACATGTTTTCCCACAAAAGATGCCCTATTGTGCACTAAGGAATACAACGAATTTATGAATTGCATGTGACGTTTCACTAGAAATGAAGAGGAAGAAACTGAAATAAATAGTAAAGAATCGAAAGGAACACAAAGGACGGAAAGTAATAGGAATGAACTAGAAGGAATAAGGGAGGAACAGGAAGGAAAAGGTAGGGACGAGGAACAAGAAGGAATAGGATGGAACAGGAAGAAACAGGAAGGAGTAGGAAGAAATAGGAAGGAACAGCAAAGAACAGCAAGGAATATAAAGGAACAGAAAGGACGGAAAGTAACAGGAATCAACTAGAAGGAATATGAAGGAACAGGAAGGAATGAGAAGGGACGTGGAACGAGGAACAAGAAGGAGTAGGAAGGAACAGAAAGGACGGAAAGTAACAGGAAGGAACTAGAAGGAATATTAAGGAACAGGAAGGAATGAGAAGGAACAGTAAGAAGGAACAGCGAGGAACAAGAATAGGAAGGAACAGGCAGGAATAGGAAGAAATATGAAGGAACAGTATGGAAAATTATGGAATAGGATGTATGGGGATGGAACAGTAAGGAACAGAATGGAATAGAAAGAACAGAAAGCAAAAAAGGAAACTAGAAGTAATATGCAGAAACAGGAAGAAAAAGCTAGGAACAGGAGGGAACAGGAAGAAACAGGATTGAAAAGGAAGTAAGAAGAAGTAACAGTAGAACATGATATAACGGGATGGAACAGGATGTAACAGGAAGGAACAGAATGGAATAGAAAGTACAGAAAGTAAAAAGGGAACTAGAAGAAATATGCAGAAAAAGGAAGGAACGGGGAATAGCGAGGAACAAGAAGGAACAGGAAGGAACATGAAGAAACAGGAAGGAATAGGAAGAAATAAGATGGAATAGGAAGGAACAGCAAGGAACAGGAAGTAATATAAAGGAACAGAAAGGACGGAAAGTAACAGGAATCAACTATAAGGAATATGAAGAAACAGAAACGAATAGGAAGGAACAGGAAGGAACGAGAAGGAACAGGAAGGGACAGGAAACAGCGAGGAACAAGAAGGAATAGGAAGGGACAGAAAGGATGGAAAGTAACAGGAAGGAACTAGAAGGAATATGAAGGAACAGGAAGGAATAGGAAGGAACAGGAAGGAACAGGAAGGAACAGGAAGGAACAGGAAGGAACAGGAAGGAACAGGAAGGAACAGGAAGGAACAGGAAGGAACAGGAAGAAACAGGAAGGAATGAGAAGGAAAAGTGAGAAGGAACAAGAAGGAATAGGAAGGAACAGGAAGCAACAGGAAGAAATATGAAGGAACAAGAATGAACAGGATGGAAAATGATGGAACAGGATGTAAGGGGCTAAACAGAATGGAATAGAAAGAACAGAAAGTAAAAGAGGGAACTAGAAGGAATATGCAGAAACAAGAAGGAAAGGAAGGAACAGGAAGGAAAAGGAGGGAACAGGAAAAAACAGGAAGGAATAGGAATAAAGAAGAATAAACAAGAAAGAACAGGAGGGAACAAAAATAACAAATAGTAATCATCCAAAGGGAAAAGGAAGTAGCGATCCAGTCAGTAAATATTTTGTTAATTCAGGAAGGAACAGAAAAAGAATAACCAAGAAAGAACAGGAGGGAACAAAACTAACATCAAGTAATGATCCAAAGGGAAAAGGAAGTAACGATCCAGTCAGTAAATATTTTTTTAATTCAGGAAGGAAGAGGAGGGAACAGAAAATAGGAACTGAAAGGAACAGGAAGGAACATAAAGGAAAATAATGAAACAGAAAGAAACAAAAAGGAACAGGATAGAATAGAAGGGAATAGGAAAGGATTGGAAAAAACATGGGACAACAGGAAGGAACACGGAGGAACAAAAATAACAGGAAGTAATGATACAGAGGGAACACGTAATGATCCAAATGGTAAATTATTTTGGAGTTCAGGAAGGAACTGCAAGGAACATGAAGATTAGGAAGAAACAGGCGGATCAGGAAGGAATTGGAACACAAACGATAAATCATTTGGAACGTATATATATATTGGCACTTGTAGCGTATGTCCCAACCAATCATTTCCATATTTAAAACTTTACCAGCCCCTTTATTTCACTTAATACTACTCTAACAAATGACTTAATGAAATAAATCACCAACAAAAATCTGCAGCTTTAGCAATAAACCAAAGAGGATCGAAAAATGTAACACAAACAAAACTGAAACAGAAACGAAAACCAAACCAAGCCAAAAATAAGCCAAACAAATAAATAAAAATATCAATGAGTTGTCAATACACGTACACGCAACAGTAAACGCACATTATTTCAAATTAAGCCTCTTCGGATTGAGTACAAAAAAAAAACAATTTTCATAAGTGATAATGTTGTCTCGATGTGAATAGAAGGAAATAAATAAGACTTTGTAGGCTCGTTCCTCACTCACAGTTACCACAATTGTATTCTGTGTATGTGAGTGTGTTAGACATAGTATAATATTTTGACAACAAGTGCCAAATGTCAACTAACAATACAATACGAACACATAACTTGGAAACACATACAAACTGTTAAATAAACACATACACACAATTCGACACACACAACTGCGTTTGGTTTATAACACCAACACAAATGTACACAAATAAATTATGTGTATAAGTACGTAAGAGGGCAGGCTATAAAGTACTTGAAAAACTATAGAAAAATACTTTTTTTTAAACAAGTATCACAATATTTCATACCAATTTGTTAAAATAAAAAATAAACTTGTTTAAATAAAACACCCCGTTTCTTCGGTTTTGAACTTTTCAGACTGCTTTCTTATGCATTTGAATGTCTGTGTATATGATTAAGTCTGTGCGTCCCTGGGTATGTCAGTGCTTCTATAGTTTTTGGCACAATTTCAAAAACACTGTACATTTAATATTAAATTACACAAAAGACTCAAAAAAAAAAATACACAAGTGACTGCAAAAAGTTGAAACATAAAATAATAAAATAAACTTAAATAGATAAATTTAGCTAGAATAGAGAATATAAATAATAAAAGTAACACGTAGTTTTATACAACATATTGAAGGCATAAACTAACATGCCAAAAATATTTCTTATATTTTTTTGGCTACAATGTCATTCATATGCACAAAAACAAGATTATACATAATAAATGTTCTTTAAGGGATAAAGAGGACCAACTTCAATTAAACTGATTTATAGGCCAAAGTGGAAAAGGGGAACCAGAACTAGGACCTGAACAAGAACCTGAACTAGAACCTGAACTGGAAATAGAACCAGAACCTGAAATAGAATCTGAACTAGAACCTGAACTAGAACCTGAACTAGAATCTGAACTAGAACCAGAACTGAACTAGAACTGAACTAGAACTGAACTAGAACTGAACTAGAACTGAACTAGAACTGAACTAGAACTGAACTAGAACTGAACTAGAACTGAACTAGAACTGAACTAGAACTGAACTAGAACTGAACTAGAACTGAACTAGAACTGAACTAGAACTGAACTAGAACTGAACTAGAACTGAACTAGAACTGAACTAGAACTGAACTAGAACTGAACTAGAACTGAACTAGAACTGAACTAGAACTGAACTAGAACTGAACTAGAACTGAACTAGAACTGAACTAGAACTGAACTAGAACTGAACTAGAACTGAACTAGAACTGAACTAGAACTGAACTAGAACTGAACTAGAACTGAACTAGAACTGAACTAGAACTGAACTAGAACTGAACTAGAACTGAACTAGAACTGAACTAGAACTGAACTAGATCTGAACTAGAACTGAACTAGAACTGAACTAGAACTGAACTAGAACTGAACTAGAACTGAACTAGAACTGAACTAGAACTGAACTAGAACTGAACTAGAACTGAACTAGAACTGAACTAGAACTGAACTAGAACTGAACTAGAACTGAACTAGAACTGAACTAGAACTGAACTAGAACTGAACTAGAACTGAACTAGAACTGAACTAGAACTGAACTAGAACTGAACTAGAACTGAACTAGAACTGAACTAGAACTGAACTAGAACTGAACTAGAACTGAACTAGAACTGAACTAGAACTGAACTAGAACTGAACTAGAACTGAACTAGAACTGAACTAGAACTGAACTAGAACTGAACTAGAACTGAACTAGAACTGAACTAGAACTGAACTAGAACTGAACTAGAACCTCAACTATAACCTGAACTAGAACTGAACTAGAACTGAACTAGAACTGAACTAGAACTGAACTAGAACTGAACTAGAACTGAACTAGAACTGAACTAGAACTGAACTAGAACTGAACTAGAACTGAACTAGAACTGAACTAGAACTAGAACTGAACTAGAACTGAACTAGAACTGAACTAGAACTGAACTAGAACTGAACTAGAACTGAACTAGAACTGAACTAGAACTGAACTAGAACTGAACTAGAACTGAACTAGAACTGAACTAGAACTGAACTAGAACTGAACTAGAACTGAACTAGAACTGAACTAGAACTGAACTAGAACTGAACTAGAACTGAACTAGAACTGAACTAGAACTGCACTAGAACTGAACTAGAACTGAACTAGAACTGAACTAGAACTGAACTAGAACTGAACTAGAACTGAACTAGAACTGAACTAGAACTGAACTA
The DNA here is from genome assembly GCF_958450345.1 of Calliphora vicina. Lineage (NCBI taxonomy): Eukaryota > Metazoa > Arthropoda > Insecta > Diptera > Calliphoridae > Calliphora > Calliphora vicina. The sequence goes on from NC_088781.1 coordinate 129,597,503, forward strand.
GAACTGAACTAGAACTGAACTAGAACTGAACTAGAACTGAACTAGAACTGAACTAGAACTAGAACTGCACTAGAACTGAACTAGAACTGAACTAGAACTGAACTAGAACTGAACTAGAACTGAACTAGAACTGAACTAGAACTGAACTAGAACTGAACTAGAACTGAACTAGAACTGAACTAGAACTGAACTAGAACTGAACTAGAACTGAACTAGAACTGAACTAGAACTGAACTAGAACTGAACTAGAACTGAACTAGAACTGAACTAGAACTGAACTAGAACTGAACTAGAACTGAACTAGAACTGAACTAGAACTGAACTAGAACTGAATTAGAACTGAACTAGAACTGAACTAGAACTGAACTAGAACTGAACTAGAACTGAACTAGAACTGAACTAGAACTGAACTAGAACTGAACTAGAACTGAACTAGAACTGAACTAGAACTGAACTAGAACTGAACTAGAACTGAACTAGAACTGAACTAGAACTGAACTAGAACTGAACTAGAACTGAACTAGAACTGAACTAGAACTGAACTAGAACTGAACTAGAACTGAACTAGAACTGAACTAGAACTGAACTAGAACTGAACTAGAACTGAACTAGAACTGAACTAGAACTGAACTAGAACTGAACTAGAACTGAACTAGAACTGAACTAGAACTGAACTAGAACTGAACTAGAACTGAACTAGAACTGAACTAGAACTGAACTAGAACTGAACTAGAACTGAACTAGAACTGAACTAGAACTGAACTAGAACTGAACTAGAACTGAACTAGAACTGAACTAGAACTGAACTAGAACTGAACTAGAACTGAACTAGAACTGAACTAGAACTGAACTAGAACTGAACTAGAACTGAACTAGAACTGAACTAGAACTGAACTAGAACTGAACTAGAACTGAACTAGAACTGAACTAGAACTGAACTAGAACTGAACTAGAACTGAACTAGAACTGAACTAGAACTGAACTAGAACTGAACTAGAACTGAACTAGAACTGAACTAGAACTGAACTAGAACTGAACTAGAACTGAACTAGAACTGAACTAGAACTGAACTAGAACTGAACTAGAACTGAACTAGAACTGAACTAGAACTGAACTAGAACTGAACTAGAACTGAACTAGAACTGAACTAGAACTGAACTAGAACTGAACTAGAACTGAACTAGAACTGAACTAGAACTGAACTAGAACTGAACTAGAACTGAACTAGAACTGAACTAGAACTGAACTAGAACTGAACTAGAACTGAACTAGAACTGAACTAGAACTGAACTAGAACTGAACTAGAACTGAACTAGAACTGAACTAGAACTGAACTAGAACTGAACTAGAACTGAACTAGAACTGAACTAGAACTGAACTAGAACTGAACTAGAACTGAACTAGAACTGAACTAGAACTGAACTAGAACTGAACTAGAACTGAACTAGAACTGAACTAGAACTGAACTAGAACTGAACTAGAACTGAACTAGAACTGAACTAGAACTGAACTAGAACTGAACTAGAACTGAACTAGAACTGAACTAGAACTGAACTAGAACTGAACTAGAACTGAACTAGAACTGAACTAGAACTGAACTAGAACCTCAACTATAACCTGAACTAGAACTGAACTAGAACTGAACTAGAACTGAACTAGAACTGAACTAGAACTGAACTAGAACTGAACTAGAACTGAACTAGAACTGAACTAGAACTGAACTAGAACTGAACTAGAACTGAACTAGAACTGAACTAGAACTGAACTAGAACTAGAACTGAACTAGAACTGAACTAGAACTGAACTAGAACTGAACTAGAACTGAACTAGAACTGAACTAGAACTGAACTAGAACTGAACTAGAACTGAACTAGAACTGAACTAGAACTGAACTAGAACTGAACTAGAACTGAACTAGAACTGAACTAGAACTGAACTAGAACTGAACTAGAACTGAACTAGAACTGAACTAGAACTGAACTAGAACTGAACTAGAACTGAACTAGAACTGAACTAGAACTGAACTAGAACTGAACTAGAACTGAACTAGAACTGAACTAGAACTGAACTAGAACTGAACTAGAACTGAACTAGAACTGAACTAGAACTGAACTAGAACTGAACTAGAACTGAACTAGAACTGAACTAGAACTGAACTAGAACTGAACTAGAACTGAACTAGAACTGAACTAGAACTGAACTAGAACTGAACTAGAACTGAACTAGAACTGAACTAGAACTGAACTAGAACTGAACTAGAACTGAACTAGAACTGAACTAGAACTGAACTAGAACTGAACTAGAACTGAACTAGAACTGAACTAGAACTGAACTAGAACTGAACTAGAACTGAACTAGAACTGAACTAGAACTGAACTAGAACTGAACTAGAACTGAACTAGAACTGAACTAGAACTGAACTAGAACTGAACTAGAACTGAACTAGAACTGAACTAGAACTGAACTAGAACTGAACTAGAACTGAACTAGAACTGAACTAGAACTGAACTAGAACTGAACTAGAACTGAACTAGAACTGAACTAGAACTGAACTAGAACTGAACTAGAACTGAACTAGAACTGAACTAGAACTGAACTAGAACTGAACTAGAACTGAACTAGAACTGAACTAGAACTGAACTAGAACTGAACTAGAACTGAACTAGAACTGAACTAGAACTGAACTAGAACTGAACTAGAACTGAACTAGAACTGAACTAGAACTGAACTAGAACTGAACTAGAACTGAACTAGAACTGAACTAGAACTGAACTAGAACTGAACTAGAACTGAACTAGAACTGAACTAGAACTGAACTAGAACTGAACTAGAACTGAACTAGAACTGAACTAGAACTGAACTAGAACTGAACTAGAACTGAACTAGAACTGAACTAGAACTGAACTAGAACTGAACTAGAACTGAACTAGAACTGAACTAGAACTGAACTAGAACTGAACTAGAACTGAACTAGAACTGAACTAGAACTGAACTAGAACTGAACTAGAACTGAACTAGAACTGAACTAGAACTGAACTAGAACTGAACTAGAACTGAACTAGAACTGAACTAGAACTGAACTAGAACTGAACTAGAACTGAACTAGAACTGAACTAGAACTGAACTAGAACTGAACTAGAACTGAACTAGAACTGAACTAGAACTGAACTAGAACTGAACTAGAACTGAACTAGAACTGAACTAGAACTGAACTAGAACTGAACTAGAACTGAACTAGAACTGAACTAGAACTGAACTAGAACTGAACTAGAACTGAACTAGAACTGAACTAGAACTGAACTAGAACTGAACTAGAACTGAACTAGAACTGAACTAGAACTGAACTAGAACTGAACTAGAACTGAACTAGAACTGAACTAGAACTGAACTAGAACTGAACTAGAACTGAACTAGAACTGAACTAGAACTGAACTAGAACTGAACTAGAACTGAACTAGAACTGAACTAGAACTGAACTAGAACTGAACTAGAACTGAACTAGAACTGAACTAGAACTGAACTAGAACTGAACTAGAACTGAACTAGAACTGAACTAGAACTGAACTAGAACTGAACTAGAACTGAACTAGAACTGAACTAGAACTGAACTAGAACTGAACTAGAACTGAACTAGAACTGAACTAGAACTGAACTAGAACTGAACTAGAACTGAACTAGAACTGAACTAGAACTGAACTAGAACTGAACTAGAACTGAACTAGAACTGAACTAGAACTGAACTAGAACTGAACTAGAACTGAACTAGAACTGAACTAGAACTGAACTAGAACTGAACTAGAACTGAACTAGAACTGAACTAGAACTGAACTAGAACTGAACTAGAACTGAACTAGAACTGAACTAGAACTGAACTAGAACTGAACTAGAACTGAACTAGAACTGAACTAGAACTGAACTAGAACTGAACTAGAACTGAACTAGAACTGAACTAGAACTGAACTAGAACTGAACTAGAACTGAACTAGAACTGAACTAGAACTGAACTAGAACTGAACTAGAACTGAACTAGAACTGAACTAGAACTGAACTAGAACTGAACTAGAACTGAACTAGAACTGAACTAGAACTGAACTAGAACTGAACTAGAACTGAACTAGAACTGAACTAGAACTGAACTAGAACTGAACTAGAACTGAACTAGAACTGAACTAGAACTGAACTAGAACTGAACTAGAACTGAACTAGAACTGAACTAGAACTGAACTAGAACTGAACTAGAACTGAACTAGAACTGAACTAGAACTGAACTAGAACTGAACTAGAACTGAACTAGAACTGAACTAGAACTGAACTAGAACTGAACTAGAACTGAACTAGAACTGAACTAGAACTGAACTAGAACTGAACTAGAACTGAACTAGAACTGAACTAGAACTGAACTAGAACTGAACTAGAACTGAACTAGAACTGAACTAGAACTGAACTAGAACTGAACTAGAACTGAACTAGAACTGAACTAGAACTGAACTAGAACTGAACTAGAACTGAACTAGAACTGAACTAGAACTGAACTAGAACTGAACTAGAACTGAACTAGAACTGAACTAGAACTGAACTAGAACTGAACTAGAACTGAACTAGAACTGAACTAGAACTGAACTAGAACTGAACTAGAACTGAACTAGAACTGAACTAGAACTGAACTAGAACTGAACTAGAACTGAACTAGAACTGAACTAGAACTGAACTAGAACTGAACTAGAACTGAACTAGAACTGAACTAGAACTGAACTAGAACTGAACTAGAACTGAACTAGAACTGAACTAGAACTGAACTAGAACTGAACTAGAACTGAACTAGAACTGAACTAGAACTGAACTAGAACTGAACTAGAACTGAACTAGAACTGAACTAGAACTGAACTAGAACTGAACTAGAACTGAACTAGAACTGAACTAGAACTGAACTAGAACCTGAACTAGAACCTGAACTAGAACCTGAACTAGAATCTGAACTAGAGCCTGAACTAGAACCTGAACTAGAACTGATATAGAATTGAACTTTAAAAAATTCCTTTTTAATGTTAGTTAGTGTTTTTATACAACAGTAGCTTTCCGTTTCTATACGAATTTGTAGTTGTAGATTGGAAAAGAAAGTAGTAACACATGTGCTGCTGCTGGTTTTGAAATTGTTCAATTCAATTTTATTCAATTCTACTCTACTTTACTCTATTCCATTCTATTATATTCCATTAAATCGTGGTACTTGTCCACGAGTGTATGCACTTGTATATTTTTAGATTCTGTATAGTTTTTTGTATGTGTGTGTTTAACTTTTTATTAAATCTCATTTGTGTTTCACATCTGTGTGTGTATGTGTGTTTATGCATGTATTGTATTGGTTTTGTATGCGTGTGCTTTTGACATTCCGTGTTATTGTTTTTGCTGTCGTTATTGTTGATGTTGTTTATATTAAATATTGAGGTTTTTCTCGCAAATTGCTATAGAATTTTTATGTGATTTAATTCTCTTGCTTTTCTTTTTTTTTTATTTTATTACCTTTTAACTAAATAAAATGTGAGGAAAACAATATGTAGCCACAAAAACAAAACAAGTCAATTACTAGTCATGCAATTCAAGCGATATGAACAAATATGTTACAGGCAATAAATTATTGAAAAATAATTTTGTTATTAATTTCGAAAATAAATCAAATGTAAAGGTAGTTTTGATACAATGTTGAGGAAATTTGGGAAAAGTTGTGATTAAGACTATACTTTTAGTACTACTCTTAAGTTTGTAGTTTACTAGGTCTTTAGTGTATTAAGTGCCAAGAATTGCGAAATATCACCCACATTTTAATGCAAAATTAACCTGAGAAGCCTTAGAAGCTCCGAACAAATGGCAAAGCTACTTTTTCCCAACACCTTGTCTGAATGGAAAATATTTTTCTTATAAACAAAAGAAAAATCCTTGAATTTCTTTTTCACTCTATTTTAACCACAATGTCTCACAGAATCTGTTTTCTATGGCATCACTCACTTAACAGCCACATAAAAGTGAAGAAATATCAAAAAAGAAAAAAAAAAACTTAAAAAAGTATATTTTCCAATTTTTCCTCCCAGACGTTAAAATTATTGACATGTAAGTGATTGATAGCTGCAAGAAAAAACCAGAATGGTGTTCTGTTCTTGCTCCTACACAAACTAAATGGTTTTTTTTGCAAATCCATAATGATGAACGGCCAGTAACAAACAACGACATTGACCATAATGTTTATAATAATGACGGGGACATGAGAGCAGGAACGGCTACAGTAATATAAAAGTAACAAAGTTCTGCTATATGTTGTTATACCCAGTAAAAGAGGGGGCAAACTAATGTTACATTATTATCAAATGTTTAGTTTGTTTCATTTTAACATTAAATTAATGGCCAAGAAGAAAAGAAAATTAGAACATATTGTAACATTAAACAAAGGCCAGAGAAGATGGAAAATGAAATACATGGTTAAAAATCAGATATATAATTGAAATTGTAAGTGATTTTCTATAAACACATTAAATAAAAACAAGGTTGGAGATTTTATAACAAAACATTTTTAGGAAATTTTTAAATATGGAAATTTAACTACATTTTTTTAATAAACTTAAAGGGCTAAATATTAAATTTTTCTTTGGTTTTAAAACCCTGATATGTTGTAATTTTTAAGCATTTAAAATTAGGATCGGTTATAGTAATAGTTATATTAGGATAGTTATAGCAATTTCAGTAAAATTGTTCATAATTAATATTACTCATACGTCTAGCTGGACTCGAAATTATTTTTTAAGTTTTTCTTAACATTGAAAGCAAAAAAAATAAAGACTATAACATAAAAATTAATCTATGATATAAAAAAGGAAATTAAGGGAAATTTTATAACAAAATATTTTTATGAAATTTTTAAATATGGAAATTTAACAAGATTTTGTTTAAACATTAAAGGGCTAAATATTACATTTTTCTTTGGTTTTAAAACCCTGATATGTTATCGTTTTTAAGCATTTAAGAGATTTTATACAAATTTAACAACATTTTTTAATAGTCTGAAAGGACAAAAAAAGGAAATTAAAGGAAATTTTATAACAAAACATTTTTATGAAATTTTTAAATATGGAAATTTAACAACATTTTTTAATAAACTTAAAGGGCTAAATATCAAATTTTTCTTTGTTTTTAGAACACTGATATGTTATCAATTTTAAGCATTTAAAATTAGGGAAATCGATTGGCAAATCTAATAGTTATAGCAATTTTAGTGAAGTTATTCACAATTAATATTACTCATACGTCTAGCTGGACTCGAAATTATTTTTTAACGTTTTTTTTTTAACATTCAAAGCAAAAAAATAAAAAATAAAATCTATGACAAAGAAAGGTAGATAAAAAAGAAAATTAAGAGAGATTTTATCTAAGATATTTTTATAAAATTTTTAAATATGTAAATTTAACAACATTTTTTAGTAGTTTGAAGGGACAAAATGTTATATTTTTCTTTGGTATTAAAATCTTGATATGTTGTCAGTTTTAATCATTTAAAATTAGGAAAATCGATTGGCAAATCTAATAGTTATAGCAATTTTAGTGAAGTTATTCACAATTAATATTACTCATACGTCTAGCTGGACTCGAAATTATTTTTTAACGTTTTTTTTTTAACATTCAAAGCAAAAAAATAAAAAATAAAATCTATGACAAAGAAAGGTAGATAAAAAAGAAAATTAAGAGAGATTTTATCTAAGATATTTTTATAAAATTTTTAAATATGTAAATTTAACAACATTTTTTAGTAGTTTGAAGGGACAAAATGTTATATTTTTCTTTGGTATTAAAATCTTGATATGTTGTCAGTTTTAATCATTTAAAATTAGGAAAATCGGTTGGGAAATTAAATAGTTATAGCAATTTTAGTGAAATTATTCACAATTAATATTACTCATACGTCTAGCTGGACACGAAATTATTTTTTAACGTTTTTTTTAAACATTCAAAGCAAAAAAATAAAAAAATAAATATAAATATGAATCTATAACAAAGAAATCTTGATGAAAATGAAAACTGAGACAGATTTTATAAGAAAATATTTTTAGGAAATTTTTCAATATGGAAATGTAACAACATTTTTTATACTAACTTAAAGGGCTAAATATTACATTTTTCTTTGGTATTCAAACCCTGATATGTTGTCATTTTTAAGCAACTAAAATTGGGAAAACCTATTTTAAAATGAAATAGTTATAGCAATAATAGTAAAATTATTCATAATTAATATTAATCATACGTCTAGCTGACATTGAAATTATTTTTTAAGTTTTTCTTAACATTGAAAGCAAAAAAATAAAGATTTAAACATAAAAATTATGACAAAGAAAGGTAGATAAAAAAGAAAATTAAGAGAGATTTTATATAAAATATTTTTATGAAATTTTTAAATATGTAAATTTAACAACATTTTTTAATAGTTTGAAGGGACAAAATGTTATATTTTTCTTTGGCATTAAAATCTTGATATGTTGTCATTTTTAAGCATTTGAAATTAGGAAAATCGATTGGGATATTAAATATTTATAGCAATTTTAGTAAAATTGTTCACAATTAATATTACTCATACGTCTAGCAGGACTCGAAATTATTTTTTTAATTTTTTTTTAACATTGAAAGCAAAACACTAAAGATTTAAACATAAACATGAATCTATGACAAAGAAAGGTATAAAACAAAATATTTTTATGAAATTTTTAAATATGTAAATTTAACCACATCTTTTTATAGTCTAAAAGTTCAAAGTAGTATGTTTTCCTTTGGTATTAAAACCCTGATATGTTGTCTTTTTGAAGCTACTGAAATTATGAAAATCGGTTCGGAAATTAAAAAGTTATATCAATTTCTGTAAAATTATTCATAATTAATATTAGTCATACGTCTAGCTGGACTCGAAATTGTTTTTTGACGTTTTTTTAACATTGAAAGAGAAAAATAAAGATTTAAATATAAACATGAATCTATAACAAAGAAAGCTAGATAAAAATGAAAACTGAGAGAGATTTTATAACAAAATATTTTTATGAAATTTTTAAATATTGAAATTTAACATTATTTTTTTTAATAAACTTAAAGGGCTAAATATTCGATTTTTCTTTAATATAAAAACCATGATATGTTGTCAGTTTAATCATTTAAAATTAGGAAAATCGGTTGGGAAATTAAATAGTTATAAAAATTTTAGTAAAATTATTCATAATTAATATTACTCATACGTTTAGCTAGACTCGAAATTATTTTTGGCGTTTTTTTAACATTGAATGGAAAAACTGAAGATTTAAATATAAATATGAATCTATGAAAAAAAGCTTTATAAAAAAAAGATAATTAAGCGAGATTTTATAACAAAATATTTTTATGAAATTTTTAAATATGGAAATTTAACATTTTTTTAATAAATTTAAAGGGCTAAATATTATATTTTTCTTTGATATTAAAACCCTAATATATTGTCTGTTTTAAGCAATTGAAATTAGGAAAATCGATTGTTAAATCTAATAGTTATAGCAATTTGAATAAAATTATTCATAATTAATATTACTCATACGTCTGGCTGAGTGTTTGACTTAAAAAGGCATATCTTTTGAACAGGGTTTTTGTTTTTAATAACTTAAATGTCATTTTGAAGGGTACATATTTGTCATATATTCTCACTTAGTTAATTGGACATTATAGTGTAAACAACAAAGTTTGATTTACTTGGAAAATTTTGAATTTTGTACCTACGAATCGTCATATGCGAGAGGTTTATTTGAAAAAAATGCTCACGGAAGCTTATGGTGAATGTGTTTCATCGGTTTCAATGTGCAAGAGATGGTTTGTGCGGTTCAGAAGTGCTGATTTTGACACGGAAGACAAATATTGCCCAGGCCAGCCAAAAATGTTTGAAGACCGAGAGGTGGAGGCATTAGTCCATTAAGATTCTTGTCACACTCAACAAGAGCTTGCAAAATCATTGGGAGATACTCAAACAGCAATTTCAAAACGTTTGCTAGAGCAGGATTCATCCAAAACGTACCCTTTTACGAATTGAAGCTGAGCGACCTTGAAAGACGGTTTTGTATGTTTGAAATGCTGCTTGAACGGTTTTAAAGAAAATAATTTTTGCAGCGAATCATTACTTGCGATGAAAAATGCATCCTTTACGATAACCGGAAACGTAAGAGATCGTATGTGAAGCCCCCGGCCAACCATCCGAATCGAAACCAAACCCTAGCATATACCCAAGGCGCTAAGGTAATGCTTTGTATTTGGTGAGATAAAAGGGGTCCTATCTATTATGAGCTGCCGAGGACTGACCAGACCATCACAAGGAACCTGTACCGAACACAACTTATTCGTTTGAAGCAAGCACTGCCACAATAACGTCCATAATATGCGCCCAGACATGAAACCAAAATAGTTCATTATGACAACGCTAGGCTACATCTTGCAATTCATGTTAAAAACTATTTAGAATGAAGTGAATGGGATGTTTTGTCTCATCCGCCTTTTAGTGCAGACCTTGCTCCGATCGACTACTATTTGTTTCGATCGATGCAGAACTCTCTCTCTGGGATACGCTTCTCTTTAGAACAGAGAATCCGAAACTGGCTTGATTCGTTTTTGGCCTCAAAAGATGAGCAGTTCTTTTGGAGCGGAATCCATATCTTGACAGAAATATAAGAAAAGGTCATAGCTAGCAATTGCAAATACTTTGAATAAATTTATATTGTACAAATGTTTGAAAATTAAAGCTAAAAATTTAAAAAAAATCCCCCATTTGTAAGTCATACAGCCAATATAAAAATTTAACAATATTTTTTCAATAAAACATAAGGAAATTTGTTTATAATTTTCTAGCTATTTATTGCTTAATATGCTGTCATTAAAATGAAATCGAAATTATGAAAATCATTTAAAAAATACCAAATTTATAACAACTTTAGTAAAATTACTTGTAATTAATATTAATCATACGTATAGGTGGCCAAAAAATGTTTATTTTAATAGTTTTATGCCTTAAAATATCAAAATTTAAACATTTAATCACAATAATAAATATTTTTATAAATCCTCTTAAGTTTTACTTTTAAAATTTAGATTTTCTTTAAATTTAACTCGTTTTTATAACAGTGTATTTTTATATTTTGTTTTACCTACTCTTTGCCAAACTATTAATAACTCAATATATTAAATGTGGCTTATATACCCGTCTATATGAGCAAGTTTATGAAACTTTCAAGTAGATTTGGTTTCATTTATTATAAAAGCAAAAAAGAAACAGAAAATAAGAAAAAATAAAACAACAAAACATTTATTCAATTACAGACATTAAATTTGCTGGCAAACTCAAGTAGTAATACTATATACCAGACCAGACTGAAAGGGGCAGACATACAAAACCAGTCAAACAGAATTTGTTGTTTTAAGTTTCCAAGAAACAAAGCATAGATTTTGTATAAAACATCATCACATGTAGACGTGGGCGTTTGATTAATATCTGACTATTGAAATTTGATATAACTCATACGCCCAGATGTTTAAGTGAATTAATTTTGATTGTTCGAATGTATAGCTGGAAATATAAATAAAGTTCCGTTTCCTGTATTGTTTTGGAAAATTTTAATGACATTGAAAGAGATTTAACCTTTCAAAATAAAAGCTTATGTGTATCATGGAAATTTTTCGCTGGAATTAACTACGTATTTTTTTGCAATTTTTGTTATGCTTCAAATGCTAAAAGGTTAAATGTTATTTAAGCACACTCGTATGCTATAAATAAAGTATTTGTAACAATAGAATTAAGGGTAATTTTAAAACATTTCAAAAACAGTCTCTCCATTCAAAAAGTTTTAGTGGAGTTTTAGCGGGAGATGAGTTCCTGTAAACTTAAATTTTTATTAGCTTGTAATATGATTTTTAGATTTGAAGGAAACAATTTTTGTAATAGCAAAATGCTAAAAGGAATTCAAAGAGAACTTCTGAAAAATTTTAATAAATTAAAGAAAATTAAATTTTTGCTTTAGACAACTTTTTTGGAACCTTTTTTCTTAAAGTTTTGTATTTAATATATTTCTCATTAACCTCTACTATAATAAAATTTAATAAAAATTTCAAAATTTTGTTTGGAAGATGACAAAATCTTTTCAAAATATGAATTTGGAGCAACAGTACGTATAAGTAATATTAATATAGAGTTATTTTTGAAAATGCAGCAAAAACTAAAAAAAAATACTTAACAATACTTTCCAAAATGATGCCAAATGAATCACGAATATTTGGCCTTATTTGGAATTATTTTTAAAAAAGTACTTAAAATACTACTATTTGAAAAACTAACTAAATTAATTAAAAATAATTCAAATGTCTTCTGTTTCATTAAAATAATGAATTAAGATTATTTAGCCATATTTTAGAATATTTTTACAAAAGACCTTAAAAAACTACTATTTTAAAAACATAAAAAATAGATTTATTTGTTAATAAAATTAACTTAAACTAGTTCTAATGACTTCTATTACATAAATAAATGAATAATTTAAAATTTGTCCTGTTTTGGAACATTTTTAAAAAAATACTACTTTTTTCAAAACAGACTAAAAAAAATACTATATAAAGAATTGTTTGTCTTGTTTGTAACATTTTTATGTAAATTTTTACGTTTTTTTTAAAAAGTTTTTAACACTACTATTATTTTGAAAACTTAGTAAAATTAACTAAAACTGGTTCTAATTATATTTATTTCATAAAGATACTAAATGAAATATATTTTATGCTGTTTTGGAACATTTCTAAAAAAGTACAAAAATAATACTAATTAAGTAGATAAATGCAATTTAACTTTAGTTTGTATCTTTATTAGTTTATCTAACCAACGTTTTTAGTCTCTAATATACATAGGAAGATTCCAAATTTCATGTTTCTACCTTTTGTCTTCTGAGCTCGGGATTGTTGACTCAGTTAGTCACTCAGTAAATGATTTTCTACATATTATTACGAAATAAAAACCATAAGAATTAATATCTGCTGATTTTTTAAATAGTACTATTTAAGGTACTTTTTTAAAAATTCTTTAAAATTAACTTAAAATATTTTTTTTTAAACACATGACTCCAGAATTACTTTTAGTTGAATTTTAAAATAGTAGTATTTTTAGTACTTTTTTAAAAATTAAAAAAAATGTTTTAAAATGGTTTTCTATATATTATTACGAAATGGAAGCCATTAGAATTAATAACGGCTGATTTTTTAAATAGTAGTATTTTAAGTACTTTTTATAAAATTCTCCAAAATTAACTGGAAATATTTTTTTTAAAAACAGATGACTCCAGAAATAATTTTCGTTGATTTTAGTTAAATTTAAAAATATTACTTAAAATACTACTTTTTTCAACATTTTGCTAAACATGACAAACAATTTCCAAAATTGTTTTTATTTATATTTTTATGACATAGAAATCATTAAAATTATGATCGATTGATTGTAGGCTATTTGAAAAATAGTAGTGTTTTTAGTAATTTTTCCAAAAATGTAAAAAAATGTTTTAAAATGATTTTCTACATATTATTACGAAATGGAAGCCATTACAATTACTATCGGCTGATTTTTTAAATTGTAGTATATTAAGTACTGTTTTAAAAATTCTCCAAAATTAAATTAATATATTTTTTTTTTAAACACATGACTCCAGAATTACTTTTAGTTGATTTTAGTAAAATTTTAAATTAATAGTATTTTTAGTACTTTTTTAAAAAATTAAAAAAAATGTTTTAAAATGGTTTTCTACATATTATTACGAAATGTTCCCCATTAGAATTACTTTGGGCTGATTTTTTAAATAGTAGTATTTTAAGTACTTTTTAAAAATTCTCCAAAATTAAATAATTTTGGAGAATATATAATTTTTAAACAAATGACTCCAGAATTACTTTTAGTTGATTTTAGTTAAATTTTAAAATAGTAGTATTTGAAGTACTTTTTTCAAAATTTAAAAAAAATATTTTAAAATGATTTTCTACATATTATTATGAAATGGAAGCCATTAAAATTACTAGCGGCTGAGTTTTTAAATAGTAGTATTTTAGTACGTTTTTTAAAAATTCTCCAAAATTAACTTGAGTCCAGAATTACTTTCAGTTGATTTTACTAAAATTTTAAAATAGTAGTATTTTTAGTACTTTTTTAAAAATTTTAAAAAAATGTTTTAAAATGATTTTCTACATATTATTACGAAATAAAAGCCATTAGAATTACTATCGGCTGATTTTTTAAATAGTAGTATTTTAAGTACTTTTTAAAAATTCTCCAAAATTAACTATATGATATATAATTTTTAAACAAATGACTCCAGAATTACTTTTAGTTGATTTGAGTTGAATTTTAAAATAGTAGTATTTTGAGTACTTTTTTAAAAATTTAAAAAAATAATTGTTTTAAAATGATTTTTTACATATTATTACGAAATAAAAACCATTAGAATTAATATCTGCTGATTTTTTAAATAGTACTATTTAAGGTACTTTTTTAAAAATTCTTTAAAATTAACTTAATATATTTTTTTTTTAAACACATGACTCCAGAATTACTTTTAGTTGAATTTTAAAATAGTAGTATTTTTAGTACTTTTTTAAAAATTAAAAAAAAAATGATTTAAAATGGTTTTCTATATATTATTACGAAATGGAAGCCATTAGAATTAATATCGGCTGATTTTTTAAATAGTAGTATTTTAAGTACTTTTTTAAAAATTCTACAAAATTAACTTGATATATTTTTTTTAAACACATGACTCCAGAATTACTTTTAGTTGATTTTAGTTAAATTTAAAAATAGTACTTAAAATACTACTTTTTTCAACATTTTGCTAAACATGACAAACAATTTCCAAAATTGTTTTTATTTATATTTTTATGACATAGAAATCATTAAAATTATGATCGATTGATTGTAGGCTATTTGAAAAATAGTAGTATTTTTAGTAATTTTTCCAAAAATTTAAAAAAATGTTTTAAAATGATTTTCTACATATTATTACGAAATGGAAGCCATTAGAATTACTATCGGCTGATTTTTTAAATAGTAGTATTTTAAGTACTTTTTTAAAAATTCTCCAAAATTAACTTAATATATTTTTTTTTAAACACATGACTCCAGAATTACTTTTAGTTGATTTTAGTAAAATTTTAAATTAATAGTATTTTTAGTACTTTTTTAAAAAATTAAAAAAAATGTTTTAAAATGGTTTTCTACATATTATTACGAAATGTTAGCCATTAGAATTACTTTGGGCTGATTTTTTAAATAGTAGTATTTTAAGTACTTTTTCAAAAATTAATTTAATATGTATATTTTTTTTAAAATGAATAACTCCAGCATTACATTTAAATTTTAAGTACTTTTTAAAAAATTCTCCAAAATTAACTTGATATATAATTTTTAAACAAATGACTCCAGAATTACTTTTAGTTGATTTTAGTTAAATTTAAAAATAGTAGTATTTTAAGTACTTTTTTCAAAATTTAAAAAAAAATATTTTAAAATGATTTTCTACATATTATTACGAAATGAAAGTCATTGGAATTACTATCGGCTGATTTTTTAAATAGTAGTATTTTAAGTACTTTTTTAAAAATTCTCCAATATTAATTTAATATATATTTTTTTAAAACAAATGAAATTTAAAAATAGTAGTATTTAAAGTACTTCTTTAAAAATGTTGCAAAAAGTGACAAAAAATTTTCACAATTGTTTTTATTTATATTTTTGTGACATTGAAATTGTGTACAATTGATTTCAGGCTATTTTAAAAATAGTAGTATTTTTAGTACTTTTTGAAAAAATTAAAAAAATAAAATTTAAATGGTTTTCTACGAAAAAGAAAACATTAGAATTACTTTCGGCTAATTTCATGAAATTTTTTAAATAGTAGTATTTTAAGTACTTTTTTAAAAATTCTCCAAATTTAACTTGATATTTTTTTTTTAACAAATGACACCAGCATTACATTTAAAATTGATTTTAAAAATGAGCATTTTAGGAAGAAATTCTCCAAAATTAATTGAATATATTTTTTTACAAGCAGCTGACTCCAGAATTACTTTTAGTTGATTTTAGTTAAATTTGAAAATAGTAGTATTTTAAGTACTTTTTTTAATAATGATTATTTTAGCAAGTTTTCGGTAGTTTTGAAATCCTTTATAACTTAACATTTATATTAAGCAAATGGAAAGATAATGTTGGTATTAAGCCATTATCAATAAACAAATTAATATTAATATTATGAAACATAAACTTTAATTACAAACAACTAATATATAATTCCATATAAATAACTGCATTTAAAACCTATTAAATCCTTAAAACATTGCCCAGCTGATAATATAGAAATCTACAATTTATTTTCACCACCAATTATTATATTTTCTGCTTTATTTAATGTTTGCCAAACAGTTCTCCCGAAACATGTTATTTGATGTTATAATTTTTCCTGGTACTTTGTATTCATAATTCGTAAAAATGCTGAAATGAAATTGTGCTAAAAAATTATTGAAAAAAATATAAAATGAAATGAAGAAAGTTTTCAAACAACAACACAGTTGTTGGGCGAGTGTCATAAAAAGTTGAAATTAACCCAAAAAGGCAAGGAGAACAAAAATAGCTTGAGGTATAACATTAACAGAAATCTAGCTAGAGACTAGACATAGATATTTTTTTGTTCTGTTGAAGGTTAATTTTATTGCCAGCCAAAACTATTTCTTGCAATTAAAAATCATGCTCTAACATTGTTGTAGCAACATGAAAAAACTTGCAACTAACCAATTCATTTCAATGCAGCGAATACAACATGTTGAAATATGAAACTTTACGTGGCACTTTTTTCTTTGTTCAAATACATTTTTTATGGCTGGTGGTAAAATAAAAGAAAAACATCAAGAAAACTTTTCTAGCAAAATGATATAACCAATAAGAGAGTGCTAGAAACAATTTTATATAAAAAAAATACATATTTTATTAACAAAAAAACTTTATTGAAATATTTAATGCAATTTAGTGATTTACTTAATAAGGAAACAAAACTTTTAGAAGTTTTCTAAATCCTTTAATGATATTTCATAGAACTCATTCAATTAATTTTAATGATTTAAAGTCAAATTCCATTTGGGAATTTGATTTAAATTTTAAAGCTTCATTTCATTTTCCAATTGCATTTCCGTTTCGTGCTGCAGAAACTTTTAAAGATTATTTCAATTTGATTGTCTACTAACAACCATACATCATCATGATATCTTGTGTGTTTTTGCTACGAAATGTGAAGGGAAAACAAAACTTTAACATGCTAAATACTTAAACCAAACTGTGTTGGTATCCTTTCGTAATACTTGCAAACAAATGAAAACACACTCCCAGTTACAGAAACTTATGCACATATGTTCTCTAATACAGCAACACCAATTCAGTCGTTGGACAATGGCTTACATGACTAAACCGCTTGCTTGTATATGAGGTCTGTTTAGTGTCAATGTGTTTGTGTGGAATGAATGTCCTTTTACTGATACCAGTTTGTATGCAGCATCTGTTCTGTTGTGTTTTTCTAGTATCTGCAGTTGTTGGTTGCTGTGTGTTTCTAATCCAAGAAGAAACTGTCCCACAAAAGTACCCATAGCAGCATCAGGAAATTGTAAAATGGCAATACATGCCATTCAAGGATTCTGTGTGGAAACGAGGCTGATGGTGATGACGATCAAATGAGACTGAGTTTGTCAGCCACTGAAAAGTTTGCAACATAAACTAGATAAAATAGACAAAAACAAAAAAACTAGTAAGAATTTTATAGCCACATATTGCCCTACATCCTCAAGTTTGGCAGCAATAATTTGCTTGAAATAAATGTCAAGATATAAAGGATTTCTAAACTACCAAAAACTTAATAAAATGCTCATTACTAAAAAAGTACTAAAAATACTACTATTTTAAAATTTAACGAATATCAATTAAATGTAATGCTGGAGTCATTTGTATAAAAAAGTTAAATTTGGAAATTTTTTTAAAAAAGTTCTTAAAATACTACTATTTAAAAAAGCAGCCATTTTTAAAATTTTTAAAAAAGTACTTAAAATACTACTATTTTAAAATTAAACTAAAATCATCTAAAAGTAATTCTGGAGTCATTGGTTTGTAAAAAAAAATATTAACTTAATTTTGGAGAATTTTTAAAAAAGTATTAAAAATACTACTATTTTAAAATTTAACTAAAATCAATTAAAAGTAATTCTGGAGTCATGTATTTTAAAAAATAAATATTAAATTAATTTTGGAGAATTTTTAAAAAAATACTTAAAATACTACTATTTAAAAAATCAGCCGAAAGTAATTCTAATGGCTTCCACTTCGTAATAATATGTAGAAAACCAGTTTAAAACATTTTTTAAAATTTTTAAAAAAGTAATAAAAATACTACTATTTTAAAATTTAACTAAAATCAACTAAAAGTATTTCTGGAGTCATCTGTTTAAAAAAAATATATCAAATCAAGTTAATTATGGAGAATTTTTAAAAAAGTACTTAAAATACTACTATTTAAAAAATCAGCCGAAAGTAATTCTAGTCACGTAATCAAATTAAAAAAAAAAATTTTAAAACATTTTTTAAAATTTTTAAAAAAGTAATAAAAATACTACTATTTTAAAATTTAACTAAAATCAACTAAAAGTATTTCTGGAGTCATCTGTTTAAAAAAAAAATATATCAAGTCAAGTTAATTTTGGAGAATTTTTAAAAAAGTACTAAAAATACTACTATTTTTAAAATAGCCTAATATCAATTGAAAAAATTTTTAATAATTTCTATGTCATAAAAATATTAATAAAAATAACTTTGGAATTTTTTTGTCACGTTTTGGAACATTGGAAAAAAGTACTTAAAATAGTACTATTTTTAAATTTAACTAAAAGAAATTCTGGAATCAGCGGTTTGTAAAAAGATATATTAAATTAATTTTTGACAATTTTTAAAAAAGTACTTAAAATACTACTATTTAAAAAATTGGCTAAAATCAGCCTAAAGTAATTCTAATGACTTATACTTCGTAATAAAGTGTAAAAAACCATTTTGAAGCATTTTTTAAATTTCTAAAAAATTACTAAAAATACTACTATTTTAAAAAAGCCTAAAATCAATTGAACATAATTTTAATGATTTCTAGTCATACAAATATTAATAAAAACAATTTTGTAATTTTTTTGTCACGTTTTGCTACATTTTTAAAAAATGTACTTTATATACTACTATTTTAAATTTTAATTAAAATCAACTAAAAGTAATTCTGGAGTCATGTGCTTTAAAAAAATATATCAATTAAATTTTGGAGAATTTTTAAAAAAGTACTTAAAATACTACCATTTAAAAAATTTCGCTAAAATCAGCTGATAGTATTTATAATAGCTTCCATTTCGTAATAATATATTAAAAACCATTTTAAAATATTGTTTTTACATTTTTAAAAGTGTATAAAAATACTACTATTTTTAAAATAGACTAAAATCAATTGCAAATAACTTGAGACAACTGTTTAAAAAAATATGTAAAGTTAATTTTAGAGAATTTTCAAAAAGTACTTAAAATACTACTATTTAAAAAATTGCCAAAAATTAGCCGAAAGTAATTCTAATCCCTTCCATTTCGTAATAAAATGTAGAAAACCATTTTAAAACATTTTTTTAATTTTTTAAAAAGTTACTAAAAATACTACTATCTTTAAAACAGACTAAAATCAATTAAACATAATTATAATGATTTCTATGTTATAATATTAATAACATAAACTATTTTGGAAATATTTTGTGACGTTTTGAAAAAAGTACTTAAAATACTACTATTTTAAAAATTTAGTAAAATGAACTTTAATTAATTTTAAAGACTACTATTATATAAAAATAATGAATTACAAACATTAAGCCTTATTTGGATATATTTTTAAAATAGTACTATTTGAAAAACTGTCTAAATTAATTAAAAATAGTTCTAATAACTTCTAATTCATTAAAATAATGAATTAATATTATTTGGTCATATTTTAGAATATATTAAAAAAGAACACAAAAATCTACTACTAATATTTTAAAACTTAACTAAAATAAACTAAAAGTAAAATATATATCAAATACTACAATTTTAAAAACATATTAAAATTAACTGTAATTAATTTTAAAAACTACTCTTTCTAAAAAATAATTCATTACGAACATTTGGCCTTATTTGGAAATATTTTTAAAAAAATACTTCAAATACTACTATTTGAAAAACTGACTAAATTAATTGAAAATAGTTCTAATGACTTCTGTTTCATTAAAATAATGAATTAAGAGTATTTTAAAAACTGACAAAAAACAATTTTAAATATTTTAAATGACTTTGGAACCTATTGCAAATTATAATTTACATACTACTATTTTAAAAACTTAATAAAATTTACTTAAACTAGTTCTAATGACTTATATTTCATAAAAAAAGTAATGAAGTAAATTTTTTCCTGTTTTGAAATTTTTTTTAAAAAAGTACTTAAAATACTACTTTTTTCAAAATTAACTAAAAATTATTTTAATGACTTCTATTTCATAAAAAGAAGGAATAAATAACTATTTGTGTTGTTTGGAGCATTTTAAAAAAGTACTTAATATACTACTATTTTCAAAACCTAATAAAATTAAGTGAAATTAGTTCTAATGATTTCTATATCATAAACAAATTAAAGAAGTAAATTTTATACTGTTTTGGAGCATTTTTTTAAAAAAGTACTTAAAATACTACTTTTTTCAAAATTAACTAAAAATTATTTTAATGACTTCTATTTCATAAAAAGAAGGAATAAATAACTATTTGTGTTGTTTGGAGCATTTTAAAAAAGTACTTAATATACTACTATTTTCAAAACCTTATAAAATTAAGTGAAATTAGTTCTAATGACTTCTATTTCATAAAAAAAGTAATGAAGTAAATTTTTTCCCGTTTTGGATTTTTTTTTAAAAAAGTACTTAAAATACTACTTTTTTAAAAATTAACTAAAAATTATTTTAATGACTTCTATTTCATAAAAAGAAGGAATAAATAACTATTTGTGTTGTTTGGAGCATTTTAAAAAAGTACTTAATATACTACTATTTTCAAAACCTAATAAAATTAAGTGAAATTAGTTCTAATGATTTCTATTTAATAAACAAATTAAAGAAGTAAATTTTATACTGTTTTGGAATTTTTTTTAAAAAAGTACTTAAAATACTACTTTTTTCAAAATTAACTAAAAATTATTTTAATGACTTCTATTTCATAAAAAGAAGTAATAAATACCTATTTGTGTTGTTTGGAATATTTTAAAAAAGTACTTAATTTACTACTATTTTCAAAACCTAATAAAATTAAGTGAAATTAGTTCTAATGACTTCTATTTCATAAACAAATTAAAGAAGTAAATTTTTTCCCGTTTTGGATTTTTTTTTTAAAAAAAGTACTTAAAATACTACTTTTTTCAAAATTAACTAAAAATTATTTTAATGACTTCTATTTCATAAAAAGAAGGAATAAATAACTATTTATGTTGTTTGGAACATTTTAAAAAAGTATTTAATATACTACTATTTTCAAAACCTAATAAAATTAAGTAAAATTAGTTCTAATGACTTCTATTTCATAAAAAAATTAAAGAAGTAAATTTTATCCTGTTTTGGAGCATTTTTTTAAAAAGTACTTAAAATACTACTTTTTTCAAAATTAACTAAAAATTATTTTAATGACTTCTATTTCACAAAAAGAAGGAATAAATACCTATTTGTGATGTTTGGAACATTTTAAAAAAGTACTTAATATACTACTATTTTCAAAACCTAATTAAATTAAGTGAAATTAGTTCTAATGAATTCTATTTCATAAACAAATTAAAGAAGTAAATTTTATCCTGTAGTAGTACTTAAAATACTACTTTTTTCAAAATTAACTAAAAATTATTTTAATGACTTCTATTTCATAAAAAGAAGGAATAAATAACTATTTGTGTTGTTTGGAGCATTTTAAAAAAGTACTTAATATACTACTATTTTCAAAACTTAATAAAATTAAGTGAAATTAGTTCTAATGACTTCTATTTCATAAACAAATTAAAGAAGTAAATTTTTTCCTGTTTTGGAATTTTTTTAAAAAAAGTACTTAAAATACTACTTCTTTCAAACAGACTAAAATTAAATAAAAAAAATAATTTCAAAGAATTGTAATTCATAAAATGGAAATTCATAAAAAATGTTAAGTATATTTTTTCCTTTTTTAAAAACGTACTTAATATGTATACTACTATTTTCAAAACATAATATTTTGTGCTGTTTTAGAGCATTTTTTAGCAGTTATTTTAAAAACTGACTAAAATGAACTGATAATAATTCTTAAGAATTATATTACATCGAAATGCTGAAGACAGACCATAGTGTACTATTTTGTTTAAATATCTCTAAAACAAATTCTAATGACTTCTATTTCATTAAGAATAAACAAATTTAATCCATTTGGTCTGCTTTAATACATTTTTGAAAAAGTACTTAAAATACTACTATTTTGAAAACTGAAAAAATAAACCAAATGGACCAAATTTTTTTAATTTGGTCAATTTGGTCCTGTTTTGTAAAATTTTTAAAAAAGTACGTAAAATACTACTATTTTATAAACTATGTAAAATCAACATAATGCTATTTTAGAATCATTATGTCAATTTAAGATTAATTTTAAAAAATAATTTTAAAACCGACTGAAAATTATTCTTTCTTTTGAAACAAGTATTTTGAGCTGTTGCAAACTTAACAACAAAATCAATTACCTCCTTAACTTTTTGCTGGTGTCTACAAAAATAGGATTAATTTTGTGTTTTGTTTCGCAGTACTAAAAGGACAAGGGTTAAGGATACATTTGTAAAATAAACACAACAAATATTGTAAAAACAACAAAATATTTAGACTTTTATGGCAAAAGCAAAAATAAGCACTCTTACACATTACAATTCGTACAACTTGTGCTAATATTATATGACAGGTGGAAATCGCTTGGCTAAAGATTTTCTCAACTAAAAGGCAAAAGGGATAAGACATGTTAAGACAACTCTGACAGTTGTAAGAGAGACAATAAATTTAGCAAATAAAAAAAAAAAATACAGCAACAAAATACTCTGACAATAGTAATAAAATCAATTTGTTAAACATTTCGTTTTTCTGTGTACAAAAAAAAAAGAATGTGTGACATTAAAGACGACACTTTTTGTCAGAAAAGAGCAGCAGCAGAGAGAGTTAAAGAGATTAATAAATTTTTGGTACAGAAAGGATTGCAAGGAATTTACTTACATGAATTTAAGTTTTTTTTAGTAAATCTTTTTCACATGCAAGATTTTATAATAAATGATTCGAAAATTAAATTACAAAAAATATTAAGAAAAATAGCATCACTTTAAGGACGAAATAATTTTATTGTTAAGTAAAACCTTGGTTAGATACTTAAAATTAAAAAAAGTAACTAAAAATATTAAAAAACCTTTTAAAAATATTTATTTAAATTAATTTAAAAAAAGTAGTATTTTAAGTACTTTTTTAAAAATGTTGCAAAATTTATTTTACACATTACTGAATGAAATACCAGTCTTTAGAAGTACTTAAAAAAGATTTTAGTTAGTTTTAAAAAAAGTAGTATTTTTAAAAACCTTTTAAAAATTTTCAATAAAGTACCCAAAATTATTTTTATTGTTAAGAAAAGCCAAGCTTTATAAATAGTAAAGATCTTATAGAAAACCAATAAAAATTACAAAAATTCAAATTTTAATTTATTTTGATAAAGTAGTATTTTAAGTACTTTTTTTTAAATGTTCCAAAGTAGATTATTTACGTTTTCGTGTGAAAGACAAGTCATAAAAAGTATTGCAGAATGATTTAATTAAGTCAGTTCCGAAAATAGTTGTATTTTAGGTTCTCAAACAAAGAAAGTAACCCACAAAAAATCTCAAAGAAAATTAAAAAAATTTTGATTTTTAAAATATTAGTTTTTTAACACTTTTTTAAAAACCTGAAAAAGTAATAAACTTAATAGTTCAGAAAGAAAAACATTATAAATGGAAAACAAGTAAGAGAGCTATATTCGGCTGTGCCGAATCTTATATACCCTTCACCAAATTATACTTTAAAATAAAAATTTTTGGTAAACAAAATTTAAATTTTTTTTCCAGTTGTTTTTTAAATTTTATAAATTTTTTTTTAATTTTAAAATTTTTTTTTTTTAGTTTTTAAATTTTTTTTTTTTACCAAATTTAGAGAAAATAAATTTTGGTGAAAAAAAAAATTCGGGTTAAAAAATATTTTTTCCGATTTTGACCCATTGTAGGTCCAACTTACTATGGTCTTATATACGTCGTTGCAAAGGTCTTTGAAATATATATCATTAGATATCCATATTGGTATATTAATGATTTAGTAATCCAGATATGGGTCAAAAATACGTCAAAAATCGAGGTTGTCCTGGTTTTTTCCTTATATCTCAGCCATTTGTGGACCGATTTTCTCGATTTTAAATTGCAACCGAGCCGGAAGAATTTCGGCGATATTGATGTATCATTCGTGTATGTAAGTTATTTCGGGGCTTCAGAAAGCTGATTTCAACACACAGACGGATATTGCTATATCGACTCCGCTATCTATAACGATTCAGAACATACATACTTTGTGGGGTCGCAAATGAAAAATGTAGAAATTACAAACGGAATGACAAACTTATATATACCCTTGCCACTCATGGCGAAGGGTATAAAAATGGATTTAGTTCAATTAGAAATAGTAGTAGATTTAGTACTTTTTTTTTTAAAAAAAAGTGATGAAAACTATTTAATGTTAAATATTTTGAAGGAAAATTAAAGCTAAAATTGGAGTATAAAAAGAACTGCGATTGAAGCTAAACTTGGACTACAATTGAAACTAAAATTGGAGTATAAAAAGACCTGCGATTTAAGCTAAAATTGGAGTATAAAAAGACCTGCGATTGAAGCTAAAATTGGAGTATAAAAAGAACTACAATTGAAGCTAAAATTGGAGTATAAAAAGGCTGGAGTATAATAAGGCCTTCGAATGAAGCTAAAATTGGAGTACAGAAAGACCTAAGTTTAAAGCTAAACATGGACTACAATTGAAACTAAAATTGGAGTATAAAAAGACCTGCGATTGAAGCTAAACTTGGCCTGCAATTGAAGCTATAATTGGAGTAAAGAAAGACCTACGATTGAAGCTAAACTTGGACTACAACTGAAGCTAAAATTGGAGTATAAAAAGACCTGCGATTGAAGCTAAAATTGGAGTATAAAAAGACCTACCACTGAAACTAAAATTGGAGTATAAAAAAATCTGCGATTGAAGCTAAAATTGGAGTAAAGAAAGACCTACGATTGAAGAATAATAAGACCTACGATGAAGCTAAACTTGGACTACGATTGAAGCTAAAATTGGAGTATAAAAAGACCTGCGATTTAAGCTAAAATTGGAGTATAAAAATACTACAATTGAAGCTAAAATTGGAGTATAAAAAGGCCTGCGATTGAAGCTAAACTTGGACTACAATTGAAACTAAAACTGGAGTATAAAAAGACCTTCGAATGAAGCTAAAATTGGAGTACAGAAAGACCTAAGTTTAAAGCTAAACATGGACTACAATTGAAACTAAAATTGGAGTATAAAAAGACCTGCGATTGAAGCTAAACTTGGCCTACAATTAAAGCTATAATTGGAGTAAAGAAAGACCTACGATTGAAGCTAAACTTGGACTACAACTGAAGCTAAAATTGGAGTATAAAAAGACCTGCGATTGAAGCTAAAATTGGAGTATAAAAAGACCTGCGATTAATCCTAAACTTGGACTACAATTGAAACTAAAATTGGAGTATAAAAAGACCTTCGAATGAAGCTTAAATTGGAGTAAAGAAAGACCTAAGATTAAAGCTAAACATGGACTACAATTGAAACTAAAATTGGAGTATAAAATGACCTGCGATTTAAGTTAAAATTGGAGTATAAAAAGACCTACGATTAAAGCTAAAATTGGAGAATAAAAAGACCTATGATGAAGCTAAACTTGGACTACAATTGAAGCTAAAATTGGAGTATAAAAAGGCCTACGATTAAAGCTAAAATTGGAGAATGAAGCTAAACTTTGAGAATAAAAAGAACTGCGATTGAAGCTAAACTTGGACTACAATTGAAACTAAAACTGGAGTATAAAAAGACCTTCGAATGAAGCTTAAATTGGAGTAAAGAAAGACCTAAGATTAAAGCTAAACATGGACTACAATTGAAACTAAAATTGGAGTATAAAAAGACCTACGATTAAAGCTAAAATTGAAGAATGAAGCTAAACTTTGACTACAATTGAAGCAAAAATTGGAGTATAAAAATACCTACGATTGAAGCTAAAATTAGAGTATAAAGAGACCTACAATTGTATCTAAGTTTGGAGTATGAAACGACCTACGATTTAAGCTAAAATTGGAGTATAAAGGGACCTACGATTAGAGCTAAAATTGGAGTATAAAAGGACCTGCGATTGAAGCTAAACTTGAACTGCAATTAAATCTCAAATTGGAGCATAAAAAGACGTACGATTGAAGATAAAATTTGCGTATAAAAGACGTACGATTGAAGCTAAACTTGGAGTATAAATAGACCTACGATTCAAGATAAAATTGGAGTACAAAACGATTTAAAATTTTAGCTAAAATTATAGTATTAAAAGACCTACAATTGAGGCTAAAACTGGAGTATAAAGGGACGCACAATTGAAGCTAAAATTGAAGTATAAAATGACCTGCGATTGAAGCTAAACTTGGACTGCAATTAAATCTCAAATTGGTGCATAAAAAGACGTACGATTTTAGCTAAAATTTGCGTATAAAATACGTACGATTGAAGCTAAACTTGGAGTATAAATAGACATACGATTGAAGATAAAATTGGAGTACAAAACGACTTAAAATTTAAGCTAAAATTATAATATTAAAAGACCTACAATTGAAGCTAAAATTAGAGTATATAATGACCTGAGAGTGAAGTTAAAATTTCAGTATCTAAAGATCTACAATTGAAGCTAAAATTGGAGTATAAAACGCTAATATTAGAATATAATAAGATCTACGATTAATGCTAAAATTGGGGTACAAATCGGCCTACAATTAAAGCTGAAATTGAAGTATAAAAAGACCTTCGATTGAAGCTAAAATTGGAGTATAAAAATACCTACCTAAACACATGTAGTTTTTTAGTATGTTGTGTAATAAAAATAATTGATTATTTTAAAACCTTTGAATATATTTAGTTTAAGCTGTACAAAACAAACAATTAAATATAATGATCCACTAGGCGTATGATTAATATTAATAGAGAAATAGATTTACAATTCACACCATAACTTGGTGACTTGTTCGTGGATTTTCAAGTTGTAAAATGTAGATGAAAGCTAAGGTTTAAGACATTCTGAAAATTAACATAGTTGAAGAATAATATAAAGAATATATTTTGAAATCAAGACAAGAAATCTAAGAATTATTTTTTATTTTTTTTAAATACAATTTTAACATTTAATAAATGTTTTAATATATTACAAAAATGTTATTCTGACAAACGATTTATTTTCTTGGAAATAAATTGGATTCCTTAAATTCCCGAAAATAAGGCTTTAATTTTCAAGAGTTTTGTATTGCTTTTGTGGCCATGTGAGTGTGTGTGTAAGGTAATCCTTTAGCCTTATTTGTATTTGTTATCATTTTCATTTATTTGTTTGCTAAAGTATGCTTTAAATACATACAAATCCAATAAGGTTTCTACACCGAAAATCAAGCTCCACATTTTAACAAATATTATATAATTCGGCACCAGCATCTTTATATCCATAACATGGGATACGATTTTGTTCAGTGTTGTGAACAAAGCATCAACATAAAATGAGATTTTTGCTTCGATTTTATATGTTTTGTTTGATTTTTTTTCTCTGATACTCTGTATTAAATTGTTCTGTTCCAGCACCCCATAATGTACAAGCAAGCATTATATACAAATATGTGATTTTTGTTTTTTGCTTGCTGTTTTTTATATTTTTTGTGTGGAATGTGTGTAATCCTTATATGTTATCCTTTTGTCAGGTTTTCGTTTATATTTAGACAAACAACTACATAAACCTACAATCTTATTTGTTTAAGGTCTCATAATGGCCAGTGGTACAAAACAAAACCACAAAAAAAAAACACTAAAGAATTGTACAGACAAATAGACAGTCAGCTGGCGGCTTGGTCAGCCGAGGCGGAATGGTACTGTAATGTCAGTACCTTGTAGTTATTTAAACAAATGAAAAATATTTTGTTTGTACTCGTATTAAAAGATACTTTTGAAAGATTTTCTCTATTGGATCACTTTGACCAGGGCGTCATGGTGAGACGGGCATAAAATCTGGGTTTCCAATGAACACTCGACTCAAACCACTCCACCCCAAGCAGTTAGATTATGAAAAGATACACCGAAACCACAAAAAGAGAAAAAAGGCACATAAAAAAATATAAAAATAAAACAAATTCTATGAAAAATTAAACAACGTATCTCTTGAAGCTTTAGCAATGTTTTGTAATGAAAGGAAATTGATTTTTTCCTGGTACAAAATATTTATTACATGGAAGTTATCAGAGGGAGGGACGGAGGTCATATTGGGCAGTACAAATACATTAGATTTAAATTAAAAATATTTGTGAAAAATATAAAAAGATGAGAATTGTTGTGAGAAGAGAGATTAATCATACGTTCAGGGGGTCAGTGGATGAAAATTCTAAAAATAAATCATACAACAGAAGCAATGTTTTAAATATAGAAGTTAAATAAATGTAAATGAGAAACAAATAAATTTGTCAAATGTTAGGTTTCATGATTGAGGACAAAATTGGAGTACGAACAGACCTAAATTAGAAGTTAAAAAAGGTGTATGAAAAGACCTAAGACTGAATCAAAAATTGGAGTTTGAATAGACCTTAGATTGGACCTAAAATTGGAGCATAAACAGACCTAAAATTGAAGCTAAAATTGGAGTATGACCAGATCTAAATTAGAAGCTAAAAATGGAGTATGAAAAGACCTAAGATAGATGCTAAAATTGGAGTATGAACAGACCTAAATTAGATGTTAAAAAAGGAGTCTGAAATCACCTAAGATTGTAGCTAAAATTTGAGTGTGAATAGACCTAGGATAGAAGCTTAAATTGGAGCATGAACAGACCTAAGACAGAAGATAAAATTGGAGTATGAAGAGACCCAAAATATAAGCTAAAATTGGACTATGAACAGACCTAAGATAGAAGCTAAAATTTGAGTGTGAACAGACCTAAGATTGAAGCTAAAATTGGAGTATGAACAGATCTAAGATAGAAGCTAAAATTGGACTGTGAACAGACCTAAGAATGAAGCTAAAATTGGACTGTGCACAGACCTAAGATAGAAACTAAAATTGGAGTACGACCAACCCTATGATATAAGCTAAAAATTGGACTGTGCGCAGACCTAAGATAGAAACTAAAATTGGGGTATGAACAGACCTAAGACAGAAGCTAAAATTGGAGTATGAAGGGACCCAAAATATAAGCTAAAATTGGAGTATGAACAGACCTAAGATAGAAGCTAAAATTGGACTGTGCACAGACCTAAGATAGAAACTAAAATTGGAGTATGAACAGACCTAAGATTGAAGCTAAAATTGGACTATGAACAGACCTAAGATAGAAGCTAAAATTTGAGGGTGAACAGACCTAAGATTGAAGCTAAAATAGGACTATGAACAGAGCTAAGATAGAAGCTAAAATTGGACTATGAACACACCTAAGATTGAAGCTAAAATTGGACTGTGAACAGACCTAAGATAGAAACTAAAATTGGAGTAGGAACAGACCTAAGATTGAAGCTTAAATTGGAGTATGAACAGACCTAAGATAGAAGATAAAATTGGACTGTGAATAGACCTAAGATAGGAACTAAAATTGGACTATGAACAGACCTAAGATTGAAGCTAAAATTTGAGTGTGCACATACCTAAGATAGAAGCTAAACTTGGAGTACGAACAGACCTAAGATTGAAGCTAAAATTGGACTGTGAACAGACCTAAGATTGAAGCTAAAATCGGACTATGAACAGACCTAAGATTGAAGCTAAAATTGGACTGTGCATAGACCTAAGATAGAAACTAAAATTGGAGTATGAACATACCTAAGATAGAAGCTAAACTTGGACTATGAACAGACCTAAGATAGAAGCTAAAATTGGAGTATGAACATACCTATGATAGAAGCTAAAATTGGAGTATGAACAGACGAAAGATTGAAGCTAAAATTGGACTATGAACAGACCTAAGATTGAAGCTAAAATTTGAGTGTGAACATACCTAAGATTGAAGCTAAAATCGGACTGTGAACATACCTAAGATAGAAGCTAAAATTGAAGTATGAACAGACATAAGATAGGAGCTAAAATTTCAGTTTGAACATACCTAATATTGAGGAGAAAAATGGAGTATAAAAAGAACTACGATTGAGGACAAAATTGGAGAATGAACAGACCTAAAATAGAAGTTAAAATTGGAGTATGAACAAACCTAAGATATAAACTAAAATTGGAAATTGAAACTAAAATTGAAGTACGAACAGACATGAGATAGAAGCTAAAATTGGAGTACGAACAGACATCAGACAGAAGCTAAGAGGGGAGTATGAACAGACCTAAGATTGAAGATAAACTTGACCTAAGATAGATGCTAAAACTGGAGTATGAACAGACCTAAGATTGAAGCTCAAATTGGAGAATAAACAGACCCAAGATTGAGGATAAAATTGCAGTACAAATAGCACTACGATTGAAGTTAATATTGGACTGTTTCAAGACTTATGATTGGAGCTTCAAGACCTTCGATTGAATCTAAAATTGGACTACAAATGGACCAGCGATTAATACAAAATTGGAGTACAAGAAACTCCTTCAATTGATGTTAAAATTGGAGTATAAAAACACATTTGATTGAAGACAAAATTGGAGTATAGAAATATCTACGCTTGATGTAAAAAAGGAGAGTTATTTTCAAGTTGTAATTTTCTACTTTTATGGTTTTTTGTTGCACATACGTATCTTTCTATTAAAAAATAATATTTTTTCTATTTCACTCCTTTCACATAATAAACTATAAAACAAATATAGTTTTTCTGCTTTCCCATACTATTTTGGCGAAAAGGAAATATCATTTAGTTTCCGTTCAAAAAAAAGCGATAGTTTGGGTTTTTTTTAATAGTTTTTTTTTTCTGTATTTTATGACAAGCATAAAAAACCACTGATTCTGCAGTTTACAGATACGACTACTAGTAAAACAAAAGAAAAATATTTGAAATATATTTTTTCAGCAGCAAATTTTATTAACACTAGTTTATAAAAGCACAAAGTCTATATAATAAATCTGTGCAGTTTTTTTTTGTTAAGTTTTTATTTATATAAATATATGAATGGGAAAAGAACTAAAATATTGTTAAAGATATAGAAAATTGATTACTTGGTGAAGGAGATAACACATATAATAAATGCGATGCTGTAAAAAAGGGTCATCAAATTGATGGAAAAGATAAAAAACAGAAGAGATTGTTTGATATTAATAATACACTATCAGATTCCAAAACACTTAAAATGTATTCAACAAAAAACAAATATGTGAAATTTGAATATGTGGAATAATTTAAAATAACTCTTTATTAAGTATTTATTTTGAGAGATATTTTGTATGAAGAAAACTAAAGATTTTAGATTATGTGGTATTCATGTAAAGGGTTGTTTAAAATTTATGGAATTTGAGAGAAAAAATTTTAAAAATCTTTCAAATAGCAGTGTAATAAAGAAAATATTAGATTTTGTGAAACAGTGCGTATGAGTAACATTAATTTAGAAGTAATTTTATAAATTTTGTCATATCTTTAAGAATTTTTAAGGGATTTTCAAATTTCAAGTCATAAATAAAAGCTAAGATTTCAGATATTATACAAATTTAATTTCAAATAAAAAATAAAACAATTTAAAGCCAATTTCTAGCTTGGAATTTTATTTAATCCAAATTTTAATTTCCCAAATGCTGGAATGTGATGATTAGTTTTGTTTCCCTAAACATTTTCCACTTTTAAAAAACCATTTAAAAGCTTTAAAGGAATTTCATTTAAAATTCCCCATTTACTTATTGTCGCTTACATTTCTATGCCTTTTATGCTGCATAGCGGCCATAAAAACTAGAGCCAGCAAAAGCAGCAGCTTATACATTTTTCATTCTAATTTAGAACTTAATTTTTTCCGTTTTACACCTCTTATTCAGCGTCTGCTCCTCACTCTCGCTTCAGCGCTCTTTTGCCTAATTATGTTCTTTTAAATTAAATTCATTACAATGTAAAATTTACAAACACACGTGTAAGTACTTCCACACACAGTCTCCCTTTTACTAAATACTTTTATTGTTCTCGTGAGTAGTGAGTGAGTGAGGAAAACAACTTTTTACTCACTTTCCTACATGTTGTATGAAAAAATCGTTTAATTTTTTGTTGTAGAGTTTGATGTTTTTGTTTGTTACCAAAATCAACACGTTGTTCTTAAATTCTTAGAGAGTCAAAATGTGTGTGTATATGCACGTTTGTTGTTGTTTTATTAATGTTAGTATTTGTCTTTTGTGTGTTAAATTTAAAGAGGAGATGCACAGTGGGCCCATTTGAATATTTAAAGCTAAAATTGGAGTAGTTAAAAGCCTACGATTGCAGCATAAATTAAATTCGAAAAAAATCGAATTTTATACCAACAAAGCGTCATGTGCGGGAAGTTTTGCTTTACTTCTTAAAAAGTACGGGTGAAGCATACAAATTGCTCACCAAAGCTTATGGTAAATGTGTTCCATCGCTTTCAATGTGCGAGAGATAGTTTGTGCTGTTCAGAAGTTGTGATTTTCACACGGAAGATAAAAATCACCCAGGCCAGCCACAAAAAGTTTGAAGACCAAGAATAGGAGGCATTGCTCCATGAACATTGTTGTCAAACTCAACAAGAGCTTAAAAAATTATTTGAAGCTACTCAAGCAGTAATTTAAAAACACTTGCGAGCAGCAGGATTTGTTCAAAAGCAGATAAATTGGGTACCATACGAATTGAAGCCGAGACACCATGAAAGAAGATTTTGCATGTCAGCAATGATGACTGAACGCTATAAAAGAAAATCGTTTTTCACCATTCCATGGCGCTAAGGTAATGCTCTGTATTTGGTAATAGCAAAAGGGTTCTATCTAATATGAGCTGCTGAGATCTGGCCAGATCTGTAACCTCTTCCGAAAGAAACCGATTTGTTTGAAGCGAGCATTGTCCAAAAACGCCCAGAATATGTGGCCAGACATAAAAGCGTAATATTCCATTATGATAATGCTCGACCACAAGTTTTAATACCAGTTAAAAACTAAGTATTTAGAATAAAAAAATTGGGGATTTTGTCTCACTCGCCTTATAGTCCAGGCCGTGCCAAGTCCTTCATTTTGGAACAGAGTATCCGATATGGGCTTGATTCGTTCTTGGCCTCAAAAGATAAGCAGTTCTCTTAGCTCGGAATGTTGCCAGAAAGATGGGAAAATGTCATAGCTAACAATGGACAATACTTTGAATTAATTTACATTGTACAAAAATATTTCATAATAAAAGCTAAACATTTTAAAAAAATCCCGCATTTTTAAGTCATACACCCAATAATTGAAGCTAGAATTGAAGCAGTTAAAACCTACGAAAGCTGCTTAAAATGGTGTATACATAGCCTACGATTGAAGCTATAATTGAAGTATTAAGAGTCCTTCGATTGATGCCTAAATAGGAATACTAAAGGACCTATGATGGCAGCTGGAATTGCAGTAGTTGAAGACTTATGATTGAAGCTAAAATTGGAGTATTTAAAGATCTACAATTGTAGTTAGAATTGGAGTAGTTAAGAGCCTACATTGCAGGATTAAAAGTCCTACGATTGAAGCTAAAAGTTAAAAATTTGAGACCTACGATAAAATTAAAAATCTATTTTTGATGATAAAATTTAAGTATTTGAAGAACTACTTAAAGACCTAAGATTGTAGCAAAAACTTAAAATACCTACTATTGCAGCTACTGTTGGAGTATAAAATTACCCATAATTGAGCTAAAATTAGAGTATAACAAGTAACAGAGCTATATTCGACTCTGCTGAATCTTATATACTTTCACCAAATTATACTTCAAAATAAAAATTTTAAATATTTTTAGGTAAACAAAATTTATTATTTTTCCAAAGTTGTTTTTTTCATTTTTTAGAAAAAAATTTTTTTTCGAATTATTTTTTTAAATTTTTATTAAAAATTTTTGAAATTTAATTTTTTTTTAAATTTTTTTTTAATAATTAAAAAAAACGAAAAAAAAACTTTTGCTAAACAAAAAAATTCGGTTAAAAAACATTTTTTCCCATTTTGACCCATTGTAGGTCCAACATACTATGGTCTTATACAAGGTGACGCAAAAGTAATCCTCCTATCAGAAAATGTTATAAATTTGCGATTGGCCCCTAATGTCAGTTCTGTTTTGACATTTGTGTAGTAAACACATGCGAAATACACGTTAATAAATAATGTTACGCTACACTGCTCCAGAATGCGGAATATAATCACCACCAAGATGATTTTTCATCAAAAATAATCATGAGTGATAAGCAAAATTTACGCTTCTGGGGCAGTGAAAATCCGCGTGTAACCCACGAAGAGCCATTACACCCGCTCAAAGTCAATGTATGGTGTGCTGTTTTCGCTGGAGGAGTCATCGGATCTTTTTTCTTCGAAGACGTGGCGGGCCAAACGGTTACTGCGAATGGTGAGCGCTACAGAGCAATGATCAACGAGTCCTTTTGATGAATTGGGATTGGACAACATATGGTTCCAACAGGACGGTGCAACGGCACACACTGCACGTGCCACAACCGATATGCTGAAGGATGCATCTCCCGTTTTGGCGATTTGCACTGGCCAGCAAGATCGCCTGATTTGACCGCTCCAGATTTCTTTTTGTGGCTCGCCGGAAGTTTTGGCCAAAGTGATGGAAAATGTCATAAAAAGGGCTCAAATGACAATCAACTGTAGCGGCGGCCATTTACATGACATCATATTCTCGACTTGATGTAAAAAAAATTAAAAGACCAGATACAAATAATCCACAAGAAGAATCTAAGTTTTTCATTTTTTTTTTAATTACAGCCAAAAAACATCGGAAGTTTACTTTTGCGCCACCTTGTATACGTCGTTGCAAAAGTATTTGAAATATCTATTATTGAACATCCAAATTGTCTATATTAATGGCTTAATAATCCAGATATAGATCAAAAATAAGTTAAAAATCTAGGTTGTCCTGGTTATTTCCTCATATGTCAGCCGTTTGTGGACCGATTTTGCTGATTTTAAATAGAAAACTTCTCGAAAATACCTATAATTGAAGCTTAAATTAGAGTATAAAAAGACCTACGATTAAAGCAAAACTTGGAACATAAAAAGACCTAGGATTGAAGCTAAAATTGGAATGTAAAAAGACCTACAATCGAAGAATAAATTGGAGTATATATAGACCTACGATTGAAGCTAAAATTTAAGTATGAAATACTTATGATTGAAGCCAACATTTTTGTATAAAAAGACCTACGATTAAAGCAAAACTTGGAATATAAAAAGACCTAGGATTGAAGCAAAAATTGGAGTATAAAAAGACCTAGGATTGAAGCTAAAATTGGAATGTAAAAAGACCTATGATTGATGCCAAAATTTTAGTATAAAAAGACCTACGATTAAAGCAAAACTTGGAATACAAAAGGACCTAGGATTGAAGAAAAAATTGGAGTATAAAAAGACCTAGGATTGAAGCGATCGAAGAATAAATTGGAGTATAAATAGAGCTACGATTGAAGCTAAAATTGAATTGAAGCCAAAATTTTAGTATAAAAATACCTACGATTAAATCTAAAATTGGAGTATAAAACCCAAGCGATTAAATCTAAAATTGGAATATTAAAAGACCAAAGATTGAAGCTAAAATTGGAGTATGAAAGGAGCTTCGAGTGAAGCTACAATTAAAGTATTTACATACGTACGATTGCAACAAATATTGTAGTATTAAAAGACCTACGATTGAAGCTACAAAGGGAGAATAAAAAAAACCTACGATTGAAGCTAAAATTGGAGTATAAAAAGACCTACAATTAAAGCAAAACTTGGAATATAAAAAGACCAAGCATTGAAGCTAAAATTGGAATATAAAATTATCTATGATTGAAG
This sequence comes from Calliphora vicina, assembly GCF_958450345.1. Lineage (NCBI taxonomy): Eukaryota > Metazoa > Arthropoda > Insecta > Diptera > Calliphoridae > Calliphora > Calliphora vicina. The sequence continues at coordinate 129,633,936 of NC_088781.1, forward strand.
AAAAAATTGGAGTATAAAAAGACCTACGATTGGAACTAAAATTGGAGTATAAACGACTTACGATTGAAACCAATATTGGAGTATAAAAGCCATACGATTGAAGCTACAAATGGAGTTTAAAAAGACCTACGATTGAAGCTAAAATTGGATACAAAAAGACCTGCAATTTAATCTAAAATTGCAGTATAAAAAGACCTACGATTGAAGCAAAAATTGGAGTATAAACGGCTTACTATTGAAACCAATATTTGAGTATAAAAGCCATACGATTGAAGCTAAAAATTAAGTATAAAAAGACCTACGATTAAATCAAAACTTGGAATATAAAAAGACTTTCAATTGAAGCTAAAATTGAAATAAAAAAAAAATAAAATGTAATCTTAAATTGGAGTATAAAAAGACTTACGATTGAAGCTAAAATTGGAGTAGAAACGACCTACGAGTTAAGTTACGATTAAAGTATTTAAATACGTATTATTGAAGCTAAAGTTGAAGTATAAAAAAACCTACGGTTGAAGCTTCAATTCGAGTATTAAAGTACCTGCGATATCAGATTGTATTGTTTTACTTTTTGATGTTTTACGTTAGATTGATTTACGATTGAAGCTAAAATTGGAGTATAAAGAAACCTATATTTGAAGCTAAAATTGGAGTATTGAACCTAAAATGGAAGAATAAAACAACCTACTTAAAGTACCTGCTTAAAGTGGAGTATAAAAATATCTAGGATTGTTGTAATTAGCAGCCTGCGACGGCAAATAAAATTGAAGTATTGAAAGACCTACGATTGAAGCTAAAATTGGTGTATTTTCAAATTGAAGTACAAAAAAAAATTGATGAAAGACTTTTTAATTTAAAGACCTGCTATTGAAGCTAAAATTAAGATTAAGATTGAATCTAAAATCGGAGTAAAAAAGGCCTGCGTTTTATTTGTAAATTGCTGAATAAAAAAGCTTAAGATTAAAATTCAAATTGGAGTATAAAAAACTACGATTGAAGTCAATCGAAGATTTGTGATAGAAGCTATAGTTGTAATATAAAAATGTCTACGACTAAAAAAATACCTACATTTGAAGGTAACATTGGATAATAAAAAGACCTACGATTACAGATAAAATTGGAATAAGAAATCTCAGAATATTGGGATTAGATTGTGAGATAAAAGTGAACAATATTTTAAAAGCTGGAGTTATTTTGTATTTTATATATAAATATAGCTTCAATGTGATGCTAAGTTTAGAAGTTATTTATTAGTTTGCAATTGTTGCTACAGTGCGTATGATTAATATTAATTCAATAATCAGTTTAATAAAGTTTTGATGTTAACGTCAATTTTTAAAGAATTTTTGATCTAAAAGAAGTTTATTAAAGGCAATATAACTGACTATCCTGATATAATGTCTTCAAGGAAATTCATGTAGACAGCTTAGAAATTCTAAAGTTTTTAGTAGAGTTTCTTCATGATTTAAAATTGCAGTTTTTATTAATTTTCATTACAAGAATCGATTTTTTTTTTGGTTTTCATCAAATTACAAAATAGCTTCCTATTTATTCAGATATGGTTCAGTTTTATTAAGTTGCTTATTAAATTCTCTCTTATCATCCCACTGTATGTTGTTGAGTTAGTAGTTTTGAAGTGTAAGAGAATTTGTATACAGTTTTTTGTACATTTTTATTTTATGTAAACGTGTACACACAAATACACTCTCTGTATAAATTAATTGAACACACATCTCTGCAACCAAACACACTTTTATTACACGTATTTCTTGTTTTAAAAACTGGTTTCACCCTGCTCTCCCAAAACTCTTGGCAAACCTGTGAATTAACGAATAACATGCACGTGCAAAACTTAACTACCGCCATATTTTTATTTGCTTTTCATAGTCTCCCTAAATACACAAGTTTTTCTTTTGTGCTAGAGTATGTGTTTGCATTGTAAAATACCCATCCTGCAGTTCTAGGAGACTGTCCCGAATTAGGGATTTTATCTATTATTTACGGTGACAGCTAGTAACGTAACTAGCTACGTGGCATGTCCTAAGTAGGGGTCCAGTTAACCTTTATGGATTACAATGGGACTGTCTGATAACTGTTTCAAATTAGTCAACGTATTGGATTCACATATTTGTTACATAGAGTCAGTTACCTAACTAGTAACTTGATCAGTTCTAATTCACCTCAAATAGCACTTAAAACAGATAGTTCAATAACCAATTGTTTGTAAACTAAACTTCCTGCAACAACTCTCCAATAGATTACTTCTGGTGGGTAAAATAACTAATTTTTTAAGTGCAGTACAAAATAAAAATTTAAAGTGACTACGCTATAGGTTACTTAGAGACACTAAAGTGACAATTGACTTCACGCTAGGATACCTGGGATGTATAAAGTAACCAATTGACTTCTTTCTGCACTACAAAGAGCACATAAGTGGAAAATGATCCAAAATATATAAATTGTAGTCAGCCAAGTGATCAGACATTAATGACAATTACTATCTATAAGGGATACTGGGCACTGTAAGGATATGTTATTTTTGTATTTGTAGTATTTGAGCAATTTTCGCTCCCATGTTTTTATTTTACATTGTTGTTGTTTTTGTTGCTGTGTTTGTTTTTTTGCCATTACTTTTATTATTGTAGTAGTAGTCGTCGTCATACAATTCAGGTGAGATTTTATTTTTATATTCTGGTGTTTCAACAAGTTCAAAAGCAACAAAAACAACAACATGACTTTAGCAAAACTTATTTTATACTCGCCAGCATGTGTGTGTAAATATGGTGTATTTTTTCTTTTTTTATGGTTTTATTTTCCAACCCCGGAAAGAAAACAGTGTTTTTTTTATTTTATTTTCGGTATAAATTTTCTTTCCTGTCGTTTACATACTGGGTCAACTGGTCTCAAATGATGATGGTAAGTTTGTTTGTTGTTGTTGTTGTTGCTGTTATTGTTTTGCTAAACTAAATTATGGAGAGTAAGTGCAAAAAAGACACAGGATAATAGAGAAAGCAACAGAGAGAGAGACTGCGAGTAGGGAATTCATTTGTTTCGTATAAAGAGAGTAACAACGTTTTGTTGTTGTGAGTAAGACAGTGTGTTTAAAAAGTGAAATATTAGTTGTAATAAATTCTATTCGGTTTTTGATAAATTTGGGAATTTAAATGAAACAAAACATATTTTTTTGCCTGCAAATTAATTTGACAAATATTAATTCGCCAGTGGTGAGGCAAATTTTACTTTCATAAATGGTGAAACTAATAGTTAACTTTTTTTTTTAAATTTATGTTTTTTCACAATAAAACAATGATATTTAATCAATTTAAGATCTTTTTCTTCAATTTTTTAAAAACAATAACGGACAATAAATTTATTCGATTTTTTTAACACACCGGGTTAAGAAATTCTTCGATAAATTTTAGATTTATCTTAATGAAGTCCGTATGATAAATATTATTTGAAAGGTTGTTAGCTTAAAAACACTATATTTTAAAATTCTTATGCTGGAATTACTTAAATTTGGGTTAGACATCAGAGAAAATTGGTGGATATAACATGGAAGTTATTTGGAGAGTTCTTCCATTCAAATAAAAAATTCATTAAAAAGATTTAACAAACAAGTAAGAAGGTATGGTCGGTCTAGCCCGACCATATAATACCCTACACCAATTAAATGAGCAAAAAGATTTTTCTTTTAAAATATCAATAATTTACATTCGTGAGTGATTTTCGAAATGGGCCTTATATGGGAGCTATGACCAATTATGGACCGATCACCATGAAAATAGGTCGTGTGATTTATATCTGCATGAGCGTTATTTATGTTGAATTTGGTGTATATACCGACATTTTTAAGAGATTTTTGAACGTTAAAGTGATTTTCGGAAACGGGTCTATATGGGAGCTATGACTAATTACACGGTGCTACGATGGAAAAAAAACTGGAAAATGACCTAGCGTAGATTATAGGCCTTGCTGACTACATTAGAAATTGTGTCAAAAAATTTCTAAAACACCCTCAAATTCAGAAGTTATTCTGAAAACCGTTTTCAGTTATGTCCGTGAACTTATCGATCTGTAACTCAGTCAGTCTCTGTCCGACTTTAAATTTTTAAACGGGGTTGGAAAGAAAACTGATTACGCTTTAAAATGACGTGCATTTTTTTATACATTTGTTAGTTATAAGTATTGTTTTTATTTAGAATATCTAAAAGAAAAACAAAATTTATTAACTTTTTTTAATCGCTTTTCATTGCTTATTTTGATATGGAAGCTTACACAAATTTATACCAATGTATTAAGGAAATTTAATTCTTAACAATCCGTCGTTTTAATAATTCAAATCGGATGAAAATTGTAAAAGTTATTCAACTTTTCATTAACATGTATTTTAGTATTTTCACCCCCAGCCGATATGAATAAAAAAAACAAAAAACAATTTTTTCTACTATTTTTAATTTACAAGGTAAATTTTGTGGAACTTTTTTCGAAAAAGTTTAATAACTTTTGCAAGCATAAACCGATTTTAACAACTAATATCTCTTTTTTGTCTACATAAAATTGTCTATAAATTACTGTGTAAAAAAAATTGGGTTTCATAGACAAAATTTAAAATAACTATTGTTGAATTTGAAAATTAGAAAAAAAAATAAAAAAGAAAGCCAAATTATTTATAAAAACTTAAACAATTTCTAGGAATATAGATCTTATACATACATTTTACTTCTTTACCTAACTATAATTGTTTAAAATTTTGAAATCGGTCTAAAAATGTGTGAGTTAGGGGTACTAAAGTACTACGACCTACCCTAACACAGTTTTTTCAAAATAACTCAAAATTTTGAGGGTGTTTCAAAATCTTTGAAAACGGTTTTAGTATGTCTTCACCTAGGCTTACAACCTCCACTAGGTGGCTTTTCAAGTTCTGACAAAAAGTGTCATTTTGTAGCAGAGTGCTATGGACCGATCGTAACAAAATTTGGTGACATGAATTTTTTATATATAAAACTTATTTGGAGCGCAATTTGTGGAGATACATTTATAAATTAAACATTTATGACGGATAAAGTTAAATTTCGAGAGGACATTTGTATGGGGGCTAGGTGAAATAATGGACCGATTTCAGCCAGTTTCAATAGAGAAATTATATGTACTAAATATAAGGACCAGTAATACAAATTTTGAAATTATTTTTCTTCTGTAGTACTTCCCAAAATGTTACCTTTCAGAAAACTATAATTACACGGTGCAACAGTTAAAAAAACACACGATCATGACTATATTGTAGTTGTAGACTATACAAAGTTGTATCTACGGTAAAGTTGAACAACTCTTGAGAACATATCAATGCATTCTGAACGTGTCTAGTCACTCTAAATAGCACATAGATATCACTTTGTACCTTAACAATTTTCGTTTTTACTATTTTTTGACGCTAAAACAAAGATTTTTTGTTAAAATAGTATGATCAAGTCCACACTTCTATGTTGTGCTGTATTATTTACTCGGCTGAGGTGTTCGGTATGGGGATCAGTGAGTGGACCGATGAAATTTAAAATATAGATAGTCCTTGATAAGATCTACAAAAATATGCTTTTATCTGTAGGTTAACTCTTTTAGTTCAAGAGATATTTAGGTTTATTCTTTTTAAATTTTGCTCGATCTTTTTTTGTATTTTATATATGATGGGCCTACGAAAGGTCGAAATTTGTTTTTTATATATGACGTATATTTGCGATAAAATTTTAAAGAAAATGAAACAAACCTGATAACAATTATTTCGTCCCTATAAGAAGTTACACGTAAAGTTGGAAGCATCTTTTTATATATTTCAACTTTGTATGCGTGTGTTTTTTAAGTTTTTTCACAAAAAAGTCCCCATGTTTTTTCTTTTATAAAAAACTAATTTTCTTCGTGGCTATATACATTTTTTTATGATCTGGGAAGAGATTTAATGCAAAAACGTACCCCCCAGCCCTATCCAAACTTGGCCAATTTTGAAACAAAATTTTAAGTTTGAGTAAAAAATTCTAAAAACGCAAAGCACCGATCCTCAAAAGCTCATCATATTTGTATAGCCCTATATGTTGTTTATATACATATAAAACGTTTTTACTATCATGCTGTAAATAACGTAAAAGTGGGCTATTTTCTAAAAAAAACAGTTTTTGGACACATTTTCAACGCTTTAGGAATTTCGATGTTTGAAAACAAAGAATGGCAACATTAGTGATGCCATTGACTTAAGAATATTTAGGTCTATATTACTTCCAGATTTTATTGTGATATCTGTAACTGTTCAAATTTTACATTAATTCAAAGTTTTTATTTTTTTTTTTTGATGGAAAATCACCATTTTATAATATTGTTAGTTTTTAAGGAAAAATACGTCCGTAAAAACACAAAATTAATTCATTTCACTAAAATATCAATCTCCAAGTCATAAGGTTTCCACCGATATCAAAAACTTATATAAAAAGCTTATATTTACTCTTCAGAAGCTCCACAAACCTTGCCCACTTTCAGAAATTTTAATGTTTTTTCATATCATGTATCATCAAGATTGGATAAAGTGATGCGCTCGTGTCATACCGATAATAATTTGCCCATTCTTCGTCACTCCAACATACATTTTTAACAAAAAATTTTTGTTTCAGAGTCAAAAAATAGTAAAAAACTAAAATTTTTAAGCTACAAAGTGATTTTTGACAGCTATTTAGAATGCGTAGATATGTTCAGATTGCATTGATATGTTCACAAGAGTTATTCAGATTTACCGTAGTTACAACCTTGCCAAATATTGTTAGTGAAAAATTAGGAGTCCCTGGGAATTATTCTAAAAAAAGTGAAAAACAAATTTTTTCTTCCTATATTTTTTCAAATAAACATGCACGAAAAAGCTAATTTTCGGGAAAAATTTTTAACAAAATTTGTCTGCCAGACTCTTAGCTATATTATTGCAATTTAAAGTTAAGCGGTATCAGCAAGTCTAAATTTGCTGTTAGCCAAAAACTGATGACACCTTTTTTAGAGGCCCCACTGATTTTCAGAAACTTTGGGGGCCCATAAAAAAAAATCGGTCACCAAAATGGACAAAGTGAGTATAGGGTTTTACTACCCTTTCGTAGTAGAGTCGTACCTATACTGTCATGATCTTGTGTTTTTCCAAAAATTTGTTGCATAGTGTATTTAATAACTATAACACTAAGTTTTTATATGAAATTTGGCTATAATATTCCTAATTTACAGTATCATTATATATTTCGGGAATAGCCGGGTACCCGGGAATGTAGAAAAAAATTTCCCGATTCCCGGGATTCAAAAAAGGTCGGGAAATTAAAAACCCTAGATGTACCTTTAAGTACTTTTTTTAAAAATACAATTTAGTACTCTTTATAGAAAAGATCGTTAAAAACAATACTTTAGTAACATTTTAAAAAGTACTTTTTTGAAAATGTCTTTTAAAAAAGGTACTTTTAGGTATATTTTTTAAATGGTACTTACAAATTATTTGAAGGTGTACTTTTCAAAAAAGTACTTTTAAGTAGATACTCTAAATAATAACATTTTAGTAACGTTTTGGTAAACTTTTAAAAAACTACATTTTTGATAAAGTACTTTTAGGTAATATTTATTCATTTACATTCAAATGCAGTATTATAAAATTATTTTTTTAAAATAATACATTTTACATTTTGTAATGGTCACTTTAAAAACTGTACATTTGAAAGATGTATTATTTTGAAAGATCTTAATTTTCAAACTCCCTAAATTTTCTCTTACAAAATCAAATTTTCTATAAATTGTTCCTATAAAAGCACTGTTTTGATTTCCAAAGAAACCAATTGACAACATTTGCCCTCTTTTATAAACAAAAAAACTAAAATCAGTTTTCTCTCTCTCTCCAGTACTCGCAAAAAACTGTAACAAACACACATTTTCCTAAACACACACAAAAAGCTAGAAAATTACATACAAAACTCATACAAAAAATGTTGCTGTTATTTTTACTACAATTTGGCCAAAACAAGATGCTTTTCCTGCTCTTTTATTTATAAACTCTCTGAGGCTCTCTGAAATTTATTTTCTATAGGCTTGTACGAGCTCATTTTTTAAATATTAAAAGAGAGAACAAGTAAATTCAACAATAGAATATATGAAAAAAATTACATTTTTCCAGGGGGTATTTTATCTTTAACAAATCTCGCAGAATTTTCAGTTTCATCTGAGACGTGCGGTTAAACGGTTGTTGAAAAAAGAAAAAAAAAACTTGGAAAAGAAAAATTATACAAATATATAAAGAGAAATTTGAAGAAATTTATAAATAAAATATTTGTTTGGAAAAAAATATGCAATTTAATTAAGTAAATTATTAAACAAAAAAAAATAAAAAAGTTAAAAATAGTGAAACAAACTTTCTTTGTAGTGGGGTCTGATTCATTTTTCAGTTTGCAGTAAAATTTTTACAATATTTAACTTAAATTTTATTATTTTTCACGTTAGTGAAAGTGTGTATATATATTTGTTTGTTTAAGAGTGTGTGTGTGTGTATAGTTGTATTTGTAGGATACGTTGGCTTTTTGTAGTAAAAGTTGAAAAAAACAGAAAAATGTGTATGTGAAAGTAAGTGTGCGTAAATGTGTGTTGTAAAGACAGGATATTTTTGTTAAACAACAACACAAAGACAACATTTTTGTACTTGCACCATTTATTTAATGGGGAATTTGTGAATTTGTTTGTGCCCGCTTGGTAAACAGCAACAGCAGCAAGTAACAAACATACAAAAATATATGATTTTATAAATCAAAATACTTGTACAACAAAAACAAAACTAAAAAAAAAATAATAAAAAGGGAGCAAGAAATCCTTTGAGATTTTTGCTTCTTTCAAACTTATGTGGAACATGTGCTTGTGCGAGTCAGTATAACACAGGAAATAGCTAAAAGTTTTATTTTCCTTCCCTTGTTGTGGTTAAAAATATTAGCCATATAAAAATATTTCTAAAAACCTAAAAATATCCTTAACAAAAACGTAAAATTTGCTAGTTTTGTGTTAAATTTTTCCACCCAACAGAAAATAATAGAAAACCCAAAACTTGTTATAAAAAAACTTTAAGCTCAATTTTAAGCAAATAATTGTAATTTTTTGCTTAAAAACAAAGCAAAAGCCTCCCGCAAACAACCAGCTGCTTAGCAAACTAGTTTCCGTTTCCGGTCACCAATATTTCCCATCGTATTTGCTGCTATTGTGGTCTTTTAAAACCTCATTCCAAAACAATAACAAACAAATTTCCATAAAAAAACAAAATTAACCAGCCATCACTTAAACTCCTGCATATTGGATCAAAAAGCTTCGTATCAAAGAATGACACGCGTTAGACGCCGTATGGTGGTAAGTTTTGAAACCAATTCATAAAAAAATCCTTAGAATTGTAGCAAATACAAATAGAGTGGTAATTAAAGCATTCATTTATTAAAACATTAACTTAAAATTTTAATAAAACTTAATAAAAAAAAATTATTATTCTGATACTCAAAGTGGCCCGCCTCAGACAGTTTTACTTAATAATCCTAATTTTAAAATAAAGATTTTAAACACAATGCAAAAGCCTATTTTTCATGTAGAAACTAAATTTTTGCTAAAAAATTGGCTATTAACAGACAAATTTTGAAAATTTCCAAAAAAATTTGTTGTTATTAATTAATACATTTTTTTTTAATTTTTGTAAGTTGAGAAAAATCCATTTAATAACTAGAGTTTGTAAAAAATCATTATAAATACTAAATAATAGTCTATTGATTGCGAAAAGTGTAGATTTCTCTGAAAAAGATTTTATATAAACGAAAAAAATTCAAATTGTAAATATTGAATAAATATTATAAATTTTATAAAATTACGTGTAAAAATCAAATAAAGTGCAACGAACTGACTTTATTAAAATTTCAATTGCTTAAATACAATTGTTAATAAAAATACTTTAAAAATTAATATTTCAAAAAGGAATGAGTTCTAGTTCACGTCCAAATTCCGATTTTAGTTCTCGTGCTTATGTAGATTCCAGTTTAAATTCTAGTACAGCTTCTAGTTCTAGTTCAGGTTTCAGTTCATGTTATTGTTCAAGTTCAGTTCTAGTTCCATTTCAGGTTCTAGTTCTGGTACTAGTTCTAGTTCATGTTCTACTTCATGTTCTTGATCAGGTTCCAGCTCAGATTATGGTTCAAATTCTAGTTTAGGTACTAGTTCATGATCTAGTTCAGGTTCTAGTTTAGTTCAGGTTACAGTTCATGTTTTAGTTCAGTTCTAGTTCAGGTTATTGTTCAGTTCAGTTCAAGTTCAGGTTATTGTTCAGTTCTAGTTCAGTTCTAGTTCAGTTCTAGTTCAGTTCTAGTTCAGTTCTAGTTCAGTTTTAGTTCAGTTTTAGTTCAGTTCTAGTTCAGTTCTAGTTCAGTTCTAGTTCAGTTCTGTTCTAGTTCAGTTCTAGTTCAGTACTAGTTCAGTTCTAGTTCAGTTCTAGTTCAGTTCTAGTTCAGTTCTAGTTCAGTTCTAGTTCAGTTCTAGTTCAGTTCTAGTTCAGTTCTAGTTCAGTTCTAGTTCAGTTCTAGTTCAGTTCTAGTTCAGTTCTAGTTCAGTTCTAGTTCAGTTCTAGTTCAGTTCTAGTTCAGTTCTAGTTCAGTTCTAGTTCAGTTCTAGTTCTAGTTCAGTTCTAGTTCAGTTCTAGTTCAGTTCTAGTTCAGTTCTAGTTCAGTTCTAGTTCAGTTCTAGTTCAGTTCTAGTTCAGTTCTAGTTCAGTTCTAGTTCAGTTCTAGTTCAGTTCTAGTTCAGTTCTAGTTCAGTTCTAGTTCAGTTCTTGTTCAGTTCTAGTTCAGTTCTAGTTCAGTTCTAGTTCAGTTCTAGTTCAGTTCTAGTTCAGTTCTAGTTCAGTTCTAGTTCAGTTCTAGTTCAGTTCTAGTTCAGTTCTAGTTCAGTTCTAGTTCAGTTCTAGTTCAGTTCTAGTTCAGTTCTAGTTCAGTTCTAGTTCAGTTCTAGTTCAGTTCTAGTTCAGTTCTAGTTCAGTTCTAGTTCAGTTCTAGTTCAGTTCTAGTTCAGTTCTAGTTCAGTTCTAGTTCAGTTCTAGTTCAGTTCTAGTTCAGTTCTAGTTCAGTTCTAGTTCAGTTCTAGTTCAGTTCTAGTTCAGTTCTAGTTCAGTTCTAGTTCAGTTCTAGTTCAGTTCTAGTTCAGTTCTAGTTCAGTTCTAGTTCAGTTCTAGTTCAGTTCTAGTTCAGTTCTAGTTCAGTTCTAGTTCAGTTCTAGTTCAGTTCTAGTTCAGTTCTAGTTCAGTTCTAGTTCAGTTCTAGTTCAGTTCTAGTTCAGTTCTAGTTCAGTTCTAGTTCAGTTCTAGTTCAGTTCTAGTTCAGTTCTAGTTCAGTTCTAGTTCAGTTCTAGTTCAGTTCTAGTTCAGTTCTAGTTCAGTTCTAGTTCAGTTCTAGTTCAGTTCTAGTTCAGTTCTAGTTCAGTTCTAGTTCAGTTCTAGTTCAGTTCTAGTTCAGTTCTAGTTCAGTTCTAGTTCAGTTCTAGTTCAGTTCTAGTTCAGTTCTAGTTCAGTTCTAGTTCAGTTCTAGTTCAGTTCTAGTTCAGTTCTAGTTCAGTTCTAGTTCAGTTCTAGTTCAGTTCTAGTTCAGTTCTAGTTCAGTTCTAGTTCAGTTCTAGTTCTAGTTCAGTTCTAGTTCAGTTCTAGTTCAGTTCTAGTTCAGTTCTAGTTCAGTTCTAGTTCAGTTCTAGTTCAGTTCTAGTTCAGTTCTAGTTCAGTTCTAGTTCAGTTCTAGTTCTAGTTCAGTTCTAGTTCAGTTCTAGTTCAGTTCTAGTTCAGTTCTAGTTCAGTTCTAGTTCAGTTCTAGTTCAGTTCTAGTTCAGTTCTAGTTCAGTTCTAGTTCAGTTCTAGTTCAGTTCTAGTTCAGTTCTAGTTCAGTTCTAGTTCAGTTCTAGTTCAGTTCTAGTTCAGTTCTAGTTCAGTTCTAGTTCAGTTCTAGTTCAGTTCTAGTTCAGTTCTAGTTCAGTTCTAGTTCAGTTCCAGTTCAGTTCTAGTTCAGTTCTTATTCAGTTCTAGTTCAGGTTTTAGTTCAGGTTCTATATCAGGTTCTAGTTCAGGTTCTAGTTCAGGTTCTTGTTCAGCTTCTAATTCTAGTTCAGGTTCTAGTTCATATTCCAGTTCATGTTCGAGTTCAGGTTATTGTTCAAGTTCAGTTCTAGTGCAAGTTCAATACCATTTCATGTTCTAGTTCAGCTCTAGTTCTATTCTAATTCAGGTTCTACTTTTGGTTTTAGTCCAGATTTTAGTTCAGTTTTTATTTCACGTTCAAGTTCAGTTATAGTTCAGGTTCTAGTTCAGGGTCTATTTCATGCTCTTGATCAGGTTCGAACTCAGATTCTGGTTCAAATTCTAGTTCGTGGTCTAGTTCAGGTTCTAGCTCAGTTCTGGTTTAGGTTATATTTCTGGTTCTAGTTCCCATTCTAGTTCTAGTTCATGTTCTATTTCAGGTTCTAGTTCAGGTTCTATTTCAGGTCCTAGTTTAGGTTCTAGTTCGGTTCTGGTTTAGGTTCTAGTTCAGGTTACAGTTTGGATTTCAGTTCATGTTCTAGTTCAGGGTAAATTTAATGTTCTAGTTCAGCTTTTAATTTATATTCGAGTTCAGGTTCTACTTCATGCTCTAGTTCAAGATTCTAGTTCAGGTTCTTGGTCTACTTCAGGTTTGAGTTAAGTTATTCTTAGTTCAGTTCTAGTTTAGTTCTAGTTCAATTTTAGTTCATTTCCAATTCAGTTTTATTTTAGTTCTAGTTCAGGTTTTAATTCAAGTTCATTTCTAATTCAGTTTCAAACTCAGTTCTAACAGTTCTTGTAATAACCCAGCATTTTCAAATCACTTAAATAGAAAATAAGTAAGCGATTAGTTTTCAAATTAAAGTATTTTTAGTACATTTCAAAGTGTTTTTTTGCAAGAAAAACTTAATAAATAATAAAAGAAGCACTTAAAATGTAAAAAACTAATATAGTAGTATTTTAGTACTTTTTTTAGTTGAGAAAAAAGTAGTAAAATTTTATTATTTTTTTTTTGTAAGAAAAGCTTTTAATATTTTTTTAATTTGTTTCATTTTAAAATAGTAGTATTTTTAGTACTTTTTTTAAAATATGAAAAAAGTAGTAAAATTTTATTTTTTTTTTTGAAAAAAAGCTTAAATAAAGTTAAAATACTGAATTTGTTTCATTTTAAAATAGTAGTATTTTTAGTACTTTTTTTTAAATGTCCAAAAATATTATTTTTTTTTACTTTTTGCAATAAAAAACTAAGAAATAATGAAAGTTTTGAAGAATGAATTAAAATCTTGAGCATTTCCTGGACGATTGTGTTTATTTTAAATAGCTAGAACCTGTGGTAAATTTTTAAAGCAACCGTGAAAATAGGGCCTGATTCAAAAACACAACCGAAAAATAATTTTAATATTTTTCCATTTAAACTAAGGGATTTTCATACAAAAATTTTAAAAATCGTTTTCCGATCGTGTTTTATAATCAGGCCTTAAATTTGCTGAAGATTGTCACACATTTTGTTTTATAACTTTTTTTCTAATGAACCAATTTTGCTGATTTTCAATACCAAGTTACTTAGAATCAAGGCAAACGTTATTTATATATAATTTTCATTTATTTACTATTTATATTTTCGACATGAGGTAGTTTTACAAAAACATATACTAGGACATAGCTTTAAAAATAAACAAGTCTCTGGGGGACTTTAAAATGTTCCTTGGAAAATATTTCAACTGTGCTGATTTAATAAATTATATTTCATTATAATAATACTAAATATTTCTAACTATAAAATATGATAGCATAAATACATATTAAGACCTCCCCTGAGCATTGATACATGGCTAAATACCACTAAATATAATTTATTTGCAAACAATGTTCTGAACAATTTTTTTATGACTATTAGATAAATAAATTTCCATAGAATTAATAATTTTATTAAATATTTTAAGAGTTTTTTTAATGTTTTAATTACCACACTTGCTGTATTTGAGATATGCATGTTTTTAACATTATTGTAATATTAAAAAATAACTTGTCTTACAATTTAATTAACACCTTATTGGAACTTTATTAAATTAAGGAGTGAGATCGAAAAATTCTTAACACACGTTTTTCATTACATTTTTTAACCCAAGTATTATTTGAATTTTTTTTTGATCAAGTTACCTTTGAAAAACATGTCAGTTATTATGTGTAATGTCAATTATATTATTTTTTTTGTTAATCTGATTAAAATGAGTGACCAGAAAAAAGTGCGTACTGAAATTATTAAATATTTTCAACAAAACCCAACTTGGTCTTACAAAAAGTTGGCCAAGCATACAAAGGTCTGCCGTCAAACTGTTTCCAATGTTATTAAACAGTACCGGGAGAACTTGTCAGTTGATAGAAAACCTGGTTCAGGTAGAAGGAATGGTCCACATGATGTTTCTAAAGCCAAAAAAATAGAACGCATTTTCAAAAGAGCTCCCAACACATCCGGTAGGAAAGCAGCCCGGTTAGCTCAGTGCTCGGACTATTTGGTACGAAAAGTTAAAGCTAATGCAGGTTTAAAAACATACAAGGCTCAAAAAGTTCCTGACAGGAACGCTACTAAAAATTTAGAGGCCAAAAACAGAGCACGGAAATTGAAGTCAAGTTTTATAAAAAAATATTCTTGCTGCATAATGGATGACGAAACGTATGTTCTGGCAGATTTTTCGCAACTTCCAGGTCAAAAATTTTATGTTGCTGATGCTCGAGGGAATGTTGAAGAAAAGTTTAGGACCCAAAAGCAGACAAAATTTCCCAGAAAGTTCTTGGTATGGCAAGCAATATGCAGTTGCGGCAAAAGAAGCCACTCATTTGTTACAACGGGCTCTATAAATACCGAAATTTACATCAAGGAATGTTTACACAAAAGGCTGCTTCCATTCATAAGACTTCATAATGTGTCCACTTATTTTTGGCCTGACTTGGCATCCTGTCACTATGGCAAACAAGCCCTTGAGTGGTACAAGAACAATAATGTGGTATTTGTACCAAGAGAGGCAAATCCTCCAAACTGCCCGGAGCTAAGGCCAGTGGAGAGATATTGGGCTCTTGTTAAAAGAGAATTGAAGAGTACAAAAAAGGTGTCCAAAAGTGTGGTAGATTTTAAACGGAGATGGACTACATGTTCGAGCAAAGTGACAGAAAGCACTATAAAAACGTTAATGGAAGGGTTTCCGAAAAAGGTTCAAAATTTCATCACTAGTGATTAAAACTATAAAAATAATTTTTTTTGTAAATTGTAATAATAATTTCAATCAAATAAAAAAAAAATTAAAGCTGTAAGTTTAGTGGTTTCTTTTTTATAAACATATATGTATGTTAAGAATTTTTCGATCTCACTCCTTATATAAATACAAATTTACACCTACTCTACAAAAACAAAACTAAAAAAAAAGACAAAATAACCCAATAATCAAGCATATAAACAAATTATTTAATATTTATTTATGCTAAAAACACATTTATGTTCATTTTATATACATTTACAGCACAAAAAATGAAAAAATATTTATGTATAATAAATAAATAAACAGAAAAACATACACAGACTAAGAGTCATGTAAATAGCATTCACATACATAAATTTATGTAATATATTTGCACCATTTATATGTAGAATTTATATGTATTTATTGTACATTATATACAGAGATATATTTCCTTCCGTTATTTATTTTCTTTTATGATTATTATTATTATTATAATTCTATGAATGTATATATGTATGTAATTTAATACAACTGTTTAGTAAACTAACCCAGCAATATTTTCTTCTAAAATTCCCAAAAAGTTTGCTTTATTTTTAAACTATTTCTATGTTATCCTCTTGAAAAGTTAACAAACTGAGAGCAACTCTGTTAAAAATGAAAAATAATATAAATTTTACAAAACTAAGAAAAACTTTGCTGGGTTTTAGACTCATAGTTAGTTTGTGTGCACAAAAAATTAAATAAATTGTTATATTTTGAAATCTTCTTTTTTGTACTTTTTCTAAATTATATAAATATTTCTTTGGCAAATGTGTAATTATGGTGTCTTTACTAAATAATTAAAATACAACAAATCATTGAGATAAATGTTTTAAATAAGCGAAATTTTTACAAAAGAAACTTAAACCAGAACCAGATATTACAATAAATGTTGAGAGGGTAATTTTATTATAAAATTGTACTTTTATTATAAAATTGTACTTTTATTATAAAAGGGTACTTTTATTATAAAAGTCAACTTTTAGTATAAAAGGCAACTTTTAGTATAAAAGGCAACTTTTAGTATAAAAGGCAACTTTTAGTATAAAAGGCAACTTTTAGTACAAAAAGCAACTTTTAGTACAAAAGGCAACTTTTAGTATAAAAGGCAACTTTTAGTATAAAAGGCAACTTTTAGTATAAAAGGCAACTTTTAGTATGAAAGGCAACTTTTAGTATAAAAGGCAACTTTTAGTATAAAAGGCAACTTTTAGTATAAAAAGCAACTTTTAGTATAAAAGGCAACTTTTAGTATAAAAAGCAACTTTTAGTATTAAAGGCAACTTTTAGTATAAAAGGCAACTTTTAGTATAAAAGGCAACTTTTAGTATAAAAGGCAACTTTTAGTATAAAAGGCAACTTTTAGTATAAAAGGCAACTTTTAGTATAAAAGGCAAATTTTAGTATAAAAGGCAACTTTTAGTATAAAATGCAACTTTTAGTATAAAATGCAACTTTTAGTATAAAAGGCAACTTTTAGTATAAAAGGCAACTTTTAGTATAAAAGGCAACTTTTAGTATAAAAGGCAACTTTTAGTATAAAAAGCAACTTTTAGTATAAAAGGCAACTTTTAGTATAAAAGGCAACTTTTAGTATAAAAGGCAACTTTTAGTATAAAAGGCAACTTTTAGTATAAAAGGCAACTTTTAGTATAAAAGGCAACTTTTAGTATAAAAGGCAACTTTTAGTATAAAAGGCAAATTTTAGTATAAAATGCAACTTTTAGTATAAAATGCAACTTTTAGTATAAAAGCAACTTTTAGTATAAAATGCAACTTTTAGTATAAAATGCAACTTTTAGTATAAAAGGCAACTTTTAGTATAAAAGGCAACTTTTAGTATAAAAGGCAACTTTTAGTATAAAAGGCAACTTTTAGTATAAAAGGCAACTTTTAGTATAAAAGGCAAATTTTAGTATAAAAGGCAACTTTTAGTATAAAAAGCAACTTTTAGTATAAAAGGCAACTTTTAGTATAAAAGGCAACTTTTAGTATAAAAGGCAACTTTTAGTATAAAAGGCAACTTTTAGTATAAAAGGCAACTTTTAGTATAAAAGGCAACTTTTAGTATAAAAGGCAACTTTTAGTATAAAATGCAACTTTTAGTATAAAATGCAACTTTTAGTATAAAAGCAACTTTTAGTATAAAAGGCAACTTTTAGTATAAAAGGCAACTTTTAGTATAAAAGGCAACTTTTAGTATAAAAGGCAACTTTTAGTATAAAAGGCAACTTTTAGTATAAAAGCAACTATTAGTATAAAAGGCAACTTTTAGTATAAAAGGCAACTTTTAGTATAAAAGGCAACTTTTAGTATAAAAGCAACTATTAGTATAAAAGGCAACTTTTAGTATAAAAGGCAACTTTTAGTATAAAAGGCAACTTTTAGTATAAAAGGCAACTAAAAGGCAACTTTTAGTATAAAAGGCAACTTTTAGTATAAAAGGCAACTTTTAGTATAAAAGGCAACTTTTAGTATAAAAGGCAACTTTTAGTATAAAAGGCTACTTTTAGTATAAAAGGCAACTTTTAGTATAAAAGGCAACTTTTAGTATAAAAGGCAACTTTTAGTATAAAAGGCTACTTTTAGTATAAAAGGCTACTTTTAGTATAAAACACATATTTTATTATAAAAGGCAAATTTTAGTATAAAATGCAACTTTTAGTATAAAATGCAACTTTTAGTATAAAAGCAACTTTTAGTATAAAATGCAACTTTTAGTATAAAATGCAACTTTTAGTATAAAAGGCAACTTTTAGTATAAAAGGCAACTTTTAGTATAAAAGGCAACTTTTAGTATAAAAGGCAACTTTTAGTATAAAAGGCAAATTTTAGTATAAAAGGCAACTTTTAGTATAAAAAGCAACTTTTAGTATAAAAGGCAACTTTTAGTATAAAAGGCAACTTTTAGTATAAAAGGCAACTTTTAGTATAAAAGGCAACTTTTAGTATAAAAGGCAACTTTTAGTATAAAAGGCAACTTTTAGTATAAAATGCAACTTTTAGTATAAAATGCAACTTTTAGTATAAAAGCAACTTTTAGTATAAAAGGCAACTTTTAGTATAAAAGGCAACTTTTAGTATAAAAGGCAACTTTTAGTATAAAAGGCAACTTTTAGTATAAAAGGCAACTTTTAGTATAAAAGCAACTATTAGTATAAAAGGCAACTTTTAGTATAAAAGGCAACTTTTAGTATAAAAGGCAACTTTTAGTATAAAAGGCAACTTTTAGTATAAAAGCAACTATTAGTATAAAAGGCAACTTTTAGTATAAAAGGCAACTTTTAGTATAAAAGGCAACTTTTAGTATAAAAGGCAACTTTTAGTATAAAAGGCAACTTTTAGTATAAAAGGCAACTTTTAGTATAAAAGGCAACTTTTAGTATAAAAGGCAACTTTTAGTATAAAAGGCTACTTTTAGTATAAAAGGCAACTTTTAGTATAAAAGGCAACTTTTAGTATAAAAGGCAACTTTTAGTATAAAAGGCTACTTTTAGTATAAAAGGCTACTTTTAGTATAAAACACATATTTTATTATAAAAGGCAACTAAAAGGCAACTTTTAATTTAAAAGGCAACTTTTATTATAAAAGGCAGCTTTTATTATAAAAAGCTACTTAAATTAGAAAATGTAACTATTATTTTTTATTTTTTTAAAGCGTACTTTTATTATTAAATGAAAAATATCTTTCAAATAGAAAACGTCTTAGATATACTAATAGGCGTTTCCCTAGGATATAAGCTATTTTTTTATCGGAATTTAAAATTTAGACTAAAAGTTCCAAAATCCCTAAGCTGAGATTCTGAAACTGGCAACACAAAAATACGATTTTTAATTTGATTTTATCTCCTAGGTAATATTTAAAATATGCAATATTTTTTTAATAATGTGATATTGTCATAATGTCCTAATATTTCACAGTGTTTTAAAAATGTTGTTATTGCTTTTCAAGCAAAAGTTGTCCGAAATAATACTAATCTGTGTGCTATGTTTATTTTGTTATCGAAACCAACCAGCAGAGACCTGCGCAGAACGGCTAAGAGTCAGTTTAGACGAGCCGCCGAGTTGTGACATATTAGGACATTATGACAATATGACATGATAAGAGACTTTGTAAATTGTCCAATTGTATCAATTTGAATTTAATGGTCTGTAACGACTGCTTGGAACATTCATCATATTTATAAACATTTCCAGTGCAAGAAACTACTACTTATCAATAATGTTGACAACACGCTGTTATTAACATTGTTTATAGTTATAACAACATTATCTGTCAAAGCTGGTAACATTAATATTGAAGTTGCTAAAAGCTGTAGAAACAGAGCAATTCTAGTTTTGTCATCCATGTAGCTACTAGAAAATACCAGTGTATATAAATAGTTACAGCGAGTTGCAGATTCGCTGTTATAATTAACATTAACTGCATTAACAGTGTATTCTTGTACATTATAACGTTTGTTTTGAATGTGTTTGTAATCATTAAAAGAAAGTGACTATTTAAATAGTTGGGTTAATTTAAATAAAGTCTTGTCGCAATTTTTAAACTACTGATCGCTTTTATTTGCAATTAAAATAATCGCTTTATTTAAAGGTAAAAACGTAAATGTATATATAAAATCATAACGTAAACTAACCACGATTGTAGTTTAAATAATCCACGATTATTGTCTTAAACTTTCCTTATAAAAAAACCACAAGTGTAGCTTAAATAATCCACAATTATTGTCTTAAACTTTCATTATTAAATAACTACGATTGTAGTTTAAATAATCCACGATTATTGTCTTAAACTTTCCTTATAAAAAAACCACAAGTGTAGCTTAAATAATCCACAATTATTGTCTTAAACTTTCATTATTAAATAACTACGATTGTAGTTTAAATAATTCACGATTATTGTCTATGAACTTTTCTTATAAAGAACCTTGATTGTAGTTTAAATAAGCCTTGATTATTATCTTAAACTTTCTTTGTAAAATACCTACGATTGCAGTTTAAATAAACCACGATTATTGTCTTAAACTTTCCTTATAAAATAACTACGATTGAACTTTAAATAATCCAAGATTATTTTTTTAAACTTTCCTTGTAAAATACCTACGGTTATAGTTTAAATTATCCACTATTATTGTATTAAACTTTCCTTGTAAAATACCTACGATTGCAGTTTAAATAATCCACGATTATTGTCTTAAACTTTCCTTATAAAATAACCACGATTGTAGTTTAAAAAATCCACGATGCTGGAAATTATTTTTCAGCTTTTTATTAAAAATTACAAAAAAGTTTACAAAAAAAAACAAAATTTTTTTTGTTTATTGAATGAAAGTAACCAATTATCTTTGCTATACAAAGATCATATGGTTATCAAATGACCCAACTTGGCTTCAGTGAATACCACAGTCTAATGGTCACTTTTTAAACATACTAAAATTGATAGCAAAAGCAAATATCCTTGAATCAAGTTAGTCATTTTTCAAGTAGATTATTGTCCTAAGTTTATATTATTGTATTGTACAATATTAATAGTTTTTGCATACAATAAATACAGTTTAATCGATTATTTGTCAAATTGATTGGTTATTTGTTCAGAACAAATAATTTCCCACCTAAAACCATAAATATTTTTCCACTGTTCAACCTCATAAATTTCTCTACACGCAGAGAAAAAATACCCTTGCTGAACCAGCATGGGTAGGATAACACTACCGCATATTGTTATTTTAATTTAATTTCAACAATATTTTAGATACTGTAAACATTTATATGTTCATCGCAATCATAAATTTGAGTATAGTTCACCGTAACAGAATTAGTTGTGCAACAACTAAAGAATGTTAAATAGGTAAACATTTTTATGTTTACCACAACCATGTTTTTTTCTCTGCGTGTAGAAACGATTAGAATTCCTATTAAGTGAAACACTGTTTGTGTGGAATGTGTGAGTGAGCTGGACAGAATGTGCGTGACATGCACGTTGTATATGAATTTCAGTAATTTCGAAAATTGCAAACGAAATTTTTATTACTCATACGTCAAAGGTGGCAGGCAGTTAGTGGTGGACATGCAATCGAAGTATTTTGTGGGCAAGCAGGAATTGCTGGCATAAAGACAATGTCTGGCAACATTCGTTAGGGAGCAGTCATATTTTGAAAAGTCTTAAAATATGTTAACATTTCGGATTAAATGTTAGGAGACTGACATTAGAGCAAATGTATGAGAAAGTCATGAAATGTGTTTACAATTTGTATTAAGACAAACATTCTCTTGGAATCTTTATAGGTTTTAAAGAAAACAAAAAAATTCCTAAGATTACAAACCCTCCTAAATTCCCTATTATATTTTAGTTTTCCTCCTTCAAAACTAAGCTATAACATTTAAATAGTCCTTGCCAAAATATAAAAAATATTTATTTATTTCAACACAAATAAATAAATTCCCTTTTCTTTCAAATTATTTTTCTCTGCCCCCCACCAAACAACAGCAACGCAAAATTTACGTAGCGTAACCAAATTACGAGAGTTTTATTTTATGCACCAGCTGATGCCCACTTGAAATAAACCCTTTCGTAACATACAAAATAACGACAATATAAAGTTAATAATAAATTAGATTTATTAAACAATAAACTCAAGATTATTTCTTGTTCTTTTCTCAAAAACACAGACTTGCATAAACCCTTAATTTTTCACCAAATTTTCTTTGCCATCAAACTGGCTTTGTTCTCTCCCTTTTTTTTTTTACTTTGACATGGTTAAAACATGGTTTTCCAAAAGATAAATTTACACCTTTTGTGCATAAAGACATGAAACGAGCAGGAAAAAACGTGCTGTCTTAGCATACAAAATGATGGCCTAATAAGGTGGTAGAGTTCTTGAACAGGAGGAGTAAAAGCTGTGTAGAGAGATCTAAAGTAAAAAGAAAATCCTAATAAGCATATTATTATTTCCAAGAAATTTAATTTTGCAGTTGTTACGCGACCCACGCAATATTTTTTATGAAAGCAGCTTCTACAGCACTTTACATAAATATTCAATATAATAATAAAAATTTAAAAAAAAAAAAACACATGAATAAGGCTGAAAGAAATATGAATGATTTAAGTGACTAATACAGAAAAATGTAGATAACGATAAAATTTCTAAAGAATATTACAAAAAGTGATAAAAAGTGTAAAGAAAATTATTTTATAAGGAAAGTTTAACACAATAATCATGGATTATTTAAACTACAATCATGGTTATTTTATAAGGAAAGTTTAAGACAATAATCTTGGATTATGTAAACTTTAATCGTGGTTATTTTAAAAGGAAAGTTTAACACAATAATCGTGGATTATTTAAACTGCAATCGTGGTTATTTTATAAGGAAAGTTTAACACAATAATCGTGGATTATCTAAACTATAATCGTGGTTATTTTATAAAAAAAGTTTAAGTTAAAAATAGTGGATTATTTAAACTACAATCGTGGTCATTTTATAAGTAAAGTTTAAGTTGAAAATCTTGGATTATTTAAACTTTAATCGTGGTTATTTTATAAGGAAAGTTTAAGTTAAAAATCGTGGATTATTTAAACCATAATCAACGTTATTTTATAAGGAAAGTTTAAGTTAACAATCGTGGATTATTTAAAGTACAATCGTGGTTATTTTGTAAGGAAAGTTTAAGTTAAAAATTGTGGATTATTTAAACTGCAATCGTGGTTATTTTATAAGGAAAGTTTAAGTTAAAAATCGTGGTTATTTTATAAGGAAAGTTTAAGTTAAAAATCCTGGTTTATTTAAGCTGCAATCATGGTTATTTTATAAGAAAAGTTTAAGTTAAAAATCCTGGGTTATTTAAACTACAATCGTGGTTATTTTAAAAGAAAAGTTTAACACAATAATCGTGGAGTATCTAAACTATAATCGTGGTTATTTTATAAAAAAAAGTTTTAGTTAAAAATCGTGCATTATTTAAACTACAATCGTGGTTATTTTATAATGAAAGTTTAAGTTGAAAATCTTGGATTATTTAAACTTTAATCGTGGTTATTTTATAAGGAAAGTTTAAGTTAAAAATCCTGGTTTATTTAAGCTGCAATCATGGTTATTTTTTAAGAAAAGTTTAAGTTAAAAATCCTGGATTATTTAAACTACAATCGTGGTCATTTTATAAGGAAAGTTTAACACAATAACTGTGGATTATTTAAACTACAATCGTGGTCATTTTATAAGGAAAGTTTAACACAATAACTGTGGATTATTTAAACTACAATCGTGGTCATTTTATAAGGAAAGTTTAAGTTGAAAATCTTGGATTATTAAAACTTTAATCGTGGTTATTTTATAAGGAAAGTTTAAGTTAAAAATCGTGGTTTATTTAAGCTGCAATCGTGGTTATTTTATAAGGAAAGTTTAAGTTAAAAATCGTGGTTTATTTAAGCTGCAATCGTGGTTATTTTATAAGGAAAGTTTAAGTTAAAAATCTCAGTTTATTTAAGCTGCAATCGTGGTTTTTTTATAAGGAAAGTTTAAGTTAAAAATCGCAGTTTATTTAAACTACAATCATGGTCATTTTATAAGCAAAGTTTAAGACGATAATCGTGGATTATTTAAACTATAATCGTGGTTATTTTATAAGGAAAGTTTAAGTTAAAAATCCTGGTTTATTTAAGCTGCAATCATGGTTATTTTTTAAGAAAAGTTTAAGTTAAAAACCCTGGATTATTTAAACTACAATCGTGGTTATTTTATAAGGAAAGTTTAACACAATAACTGTGGATTATTTAAACTCAATCGTGGTCATTTTATAAGGAATGTTTAAGTTGAAAATCTTGGATTATTAAAACTTTAATCGTGGTTATTTTATAAGGAAAGTTTAAGTTAAAAATCGTGGTTTATTTAAGCTGCAATCGTGGTTATTTTATAAGGAAAGTTTAAGTTAAAAATCTCAGTTTATTTAAGCTGCAATCGTGGTTTTTTTATAAGGAAAGTTTAAGTTAAAAATCGCAGTTTATTTAAACTACAATCATGGTCATTTTATAAGCAAAGTTTAAGACGATAATCGTGGATTATTTAAACTATAATCGTGGTTATTTTATAAGGAAAGTTTAAGTTAAAAATCCTGGTTTATTTAAGCTGCAATCATGGTTATTTTTTAAGAAAAGTTTAAGTTAAAAACCCTGGATTATTTAAACTACAATCGTGGTTATTTTATAAGGAAAGTTTAACACAATAACTGTGGATTATTTAAACTCAATCGTGGTCATTTTATAAGGAATGTTTAAGTTGAAAATCTTGGATTATTAAAACTTTAATCGTGGTTATTTTATAAGGAAAGTTTAAGTTAAAAATCGTGGTTTATTTAAGCTGCAATCGTGGTTATTTTATAAGGAAAGTTTAAGTTAAAAATCTCAGTTTATTTAAGCTGCAATCGTGGTATTTTTATAAGGAAAGTTTAAGTTAAAAATCGCAGTTTATTTAAACTACAATCATGGTCATTTTATAAGCAAAGTTTAAGACGATAATCGTGGATTATTTAAACTATAATCGTGGTTATTTTATAAGGAAAGTTTAAGACAATAATCAAGGATTATTTAAACTGCAATCGTGGTTATTTTATAGGGAAAGTTTAACACATTAATCGTGGATTATTCAAACTTCAATCGTGGTTATTTCATAAGGAAAGTTTAAGTTAAAAATCGTGGATTATTTAAACTGCAATCGTGGTTATTTTATAGGGAAAGTTTAACACAATAATCGTGGATTATTTAAACTATAATCGTGGTTATTTTATAAGGAAAGTTTAAGACAATAATCAAGGATTATATAAACTACAATCGTGGTTATATCATAAGGAAAGTTTAAGTTAAAAATCGTGGATTATTTAAACTTCAATCGTGGTTATTTCATAAGGAAAGTTTAAGTTAAAAATCGTGGATTATTTAAACTGCAATCGTGGTTAATTTATAAGCAACGATTAAGGCAATAATCGTGGATTATTTAAACTACAATCGTGGTTATTTTATAAAAAAAGTTTAAGTTAAAAATCGTGGATTATTTAAACTACAATCGTGGTTATTTTATAAGAAAAGTTTAAGTTAAAAATCGTGGATTATTTAAACTACAATCGTGGTTATTTTATAGGGAAAGTTTAACACAATAATCGTGGATTATTTAAACTACAATCGTGGTTATTTTTTAAGGAAAGTTTAAGTTAAAAATCGTGGATTATATAAACTACAATCGTGGCTAATTTATAAGCAACGTTTAAGACAATAATAGTGAATTATTTAAACTACAATCGTGGTTATTTTATAAGAAAGGTTTAAGTTAAAAATCGTGTATTATTTAAACTACAATCGTGGTTATTTTATAAGGAAAGTTTAAGTTAAAAGTCTTGGATTATTTAAACTACAATCGTGGTGATTTAAAAAGGAAAGTTTAAGTTAAAATTCGTGGATTATTTAAACTTCAATTCTGGTTTAATTGTTTGTAGAAACATCTTGTTATCTTTAATATTTTTATAGAAAAGTTTTTTTTTTTATATTTTTTCGTTAGTTTCCTTGATTTGTTATCCGCATTCAAGTATGTTTGTGGTCTGTTTGTTTTATATAATTTTTAAACAGATACCTTTTCGTTTTTGTTTTATTCAGCTATTTTATTTATTTTCTCCTTGAACAAATAATATAAATCCCGCATATTTATATAAGGATTTTGGTTTAAATGTTTCTTTTGTTCTTCTTATTTTTCTGTAGAAAATTGTTAGCTTATTGAAAAGTTGCTCGCATTGCATGTAAGAGTATGAAAAAAGAAAAAAGTCATCATCATCATCAATGTTTAAAATAAATGAGGAGCAATTACGAAGAAAGAAAAATTTAAAGGGAAGGAACTCGCAAGATTTATAAGCAGTTTTAGTTTAATAAAATATTTCCTATTTAAAAAAAAGAGATTTCGTAATGCTCTATTAGTTTCTAGCAGTACTTAGTTCCATGTAGTAGCTTTTAGTTATTTTTTGCCTTGGTTTGGCTTTCTTCCCCTATTCTTTACATGTTTTAAGACAAAAGCCATCTGTAATATATCTTTACATCTTTACTATATATTCATGTGTACCTAAAGATGCTCTAGTTAACATTACACAAAATTAAGTTAATAGTCTTAAAGTATTTTTTAACTGTAAATATTTGAAATTGTATTTCTATTTTTTTTTTTTCGTTTGTTGTTGAGTCTTTAAAGGCCATGACTAGAAGCTTAAGTCTACATTAAGGTAGTCATTTTTCCGTTTGTTGTAGCAATTTGTCTTCTGTTAGTTATGGGGGGGTCTTACAAAAAGACACGTGTGTCAAACAGGAACTAAATAATTTCTTATTACTTGAAAATAACAAAAGAAACATTATTTTTAATGTATTCTTTTGATGCATGGCAAAATTTAAGTAGCAAAGTGAAGAAACAAGCAAATTATGTTGGCATGACATTAAGGGTCACATGACAAGTCACTGGTAGTTAATTGGGTACGAAATTCTATGTTCAGATTAAAATTAATTTAAGACATTATTATGTGCTTATAATTTGGTAATACTGTGCCACAATTTTATTTAAATGCCTGCCAAGAGCTTAATAAAACTAAAAGGCTTTTTTCAAACCAAGTCATTATAATTTTGGTATGAAGTAACTGTTAAAAAAGTAAAAAAAATATTATATCCTCCCACAAAGAGTTCATATAGGGGTACATATAAGTTTAAAATCCGGAAATCCCCCATTAAAGATTTTATAGTTGCTTCCGTCACCTTTGTGCAAGAGACATATCTTGGGATACCTTTTCTGTGTTCTTTAATTATTTTTTTTACAAGAGCCCAATACCTTTTTTTAATGAAATTATTTTTTTTTCTTAGTTTAGTTTTTTTTCTTAGAGCTTAATAAAACTAAAAGGCTTTTTTCAAACCAAGTCATTATAATTTTGGTATGAAGTAACTGTTAAAAAAGTAAAAAAAATATTATATCCTCCCACAAAGAGTTCATATAGGGGTACATATAAGTTTAAAATCCGGAAATCCCCCATTAAAGATTTTATAGTTGCTTCCGTCACCTTTGTGCAAGAGACATATCTTGGGATACCTTTTCTGTGTTCTTTAATTATTTTTTTTACAAGAGCCCAATACCTTTTTTTAATGAAATTATTTTTTTTTCTTAGTTCTTTACTGTATTGCGATCTGGCACTTTCTAACATTTATATGACTTCAAGTCAGCATTAGCTTTGGCTCTGCGCAAAAAAGAATCAGAGCATTTAACTTTAGGAGCTGCTTTTCTGATAGAAGTGTTCCATAGTTTTAGAAAAGGTCGACTTCTTTTGCTTTACCAATATCAGTTAGACCATTTTTTCTTCCTGATCTAGGTTTTCTTTCAATGTTCAAGACTTCCTTATACTGTTTAATGGTTTTTGAAATAGAGTAACGATGAATTTAATGCTCGCATCAAACGAATTAGTTGCATTTGGCACAGATTCACCGTGATGGTCTGGCCACATTTCAGCAGCTCATAACAGATAGGACCCTTTTGCTCCCACCAAATACAGAAAATTACCTTAGCGCAATGGATATTTGGCTTTGGTGTCGATTCGGCTGGTTAGCCGGGCTTCACATGCGATCTCTTATGCTTCGGGTTATCGTAATGAATTAATTTTTCTGCATCGATCGAAACAAATAGTAGTCGGACGGGGCAAGGTCTGGGCTAAAGACTAAAAGCAAAGACACAGACAAAGACTAAGACTAAGACTAAGACAAAGACAAAGACAAAGACAAAGACAAAGACAAAGACAAAGACTAAGACTAAGACTAAGACTAAGACTAAGACAAAGACAAAGACAAAGACAAAGACAAAGACAAAGACAAAGACTAAGACTAAGACTAAGACTAAGACTAAGACTAAGACTAAGACTAAGACTAAGACTAAGACTAAGACAAAGACAAAGACTAAGACAAAGACTAAGACTAAGACTAAGACTAAGACTAAGACTAAGACTAAGACTAAGACTAAGACTAAGACTAAGACTAAGACTAAGACTAAGACTAAGACTAAGACTAAGACTAAGACTAAGACTAAGACTAAGACTAAGACTAAGACTAAGACTAAGACTAAGACTAAGACTAAGACTAAGACTAAGACTAAGACTAAGACTAAGACTAAGACTAAGACTAAGACTAAGACTAAGACTAAGACTAAGACTAAGACTAAGACTAAGACTAAGACTAAGACTAAGACTAAGACTAAGACTAAGACTAAGACTAAGACTAAGACTAAGACTAAGACTAAGACTAAGACTAAGACTAAGACTAAGACTAAGACTAAGACTAAGACTAAGACTAAGACTAAGACTAAGACTAAGACTAAGACTAAGACTAAGACTAAGACTAAGACTAAGACTAAGACTAAGACTAAGACTAAGACTAAGACTAAGACTAAGACTAAGACTAAGACTAAGACTAAGACTAAGACTAAGACTAAGACTAAGACTAAGACTAAGACTAAGACTAAGACTAAGACTAAGACTAAGACTAAGACTAAGACTAAGACTAAGACTAAGACTAAGACTAAGACTAAGACTAAGACTAAGACTAAGACTAAGACTAAGACTAAGACTAAGACTAAGACTAAGACTAAGACTAAGACTAAGACTAAGACTAAGACTAAGACTAAGACTAAGACTAAGACTAAGACTAAGACTAAGACTAAGACTAAGACTAAGACTAAGACTAAGACTAAGACTAAGACTAAGACTAAGACTAAGACTAAGACTAAGACTAAGACTAAGACTAAGACTAAGACTAAGACTAAGACTAAGACTAAGACTAAGACTAAGACTAAGACTAAGACTAAGACTAAGACTAAGACTAAGACTAAGACTAAGACTAAGACTAAGACTAAGACTAAGACTAAGACTAAGACTAAGACTAAGACTAAGACTAAGACTAAGACTAAGACTAAGACTAAGACTAAGACTAAGACTAAGACTAAGACTAAGACTAAGACTAAGACTAAGACTAAGACTAAGACTAAGACTAAGACTAAGACTAAGACTAAGACTAAGACTAAGACTAAGACTAAGACTAAGACTAAGACTAAGACTAAGACTAAGACTAAGACTAAGACTAAGACTAAGACTAAGACTAAGACTAAGACTAAGACTAAGACTAAGACTAAGACTAAGACTAAGACTAAGACTAAGACTAAGACTAAGACTAAGACTAAGACTAAGACTAAGACTAAGACTAAGACTAAGACTAAGACTAAGACTAAGACTAAGACTAAGACTAAGACTAAGACTAAGACTAAGACTAAGACTAAGACTAAGACTAAGACTAAGACTAAGACTAAGACTAAGACTAAGACTAAGACTAAGACTAAGACTAAGACTAAGACTAAGACTAAGACTAAGACTAAGACTAAGACTAAGACTAAGACTAAGACTAAGACTAAGACTAAGACTAAGACTAAGACTAAGACTAAGACTAAGACTAAGAATCCTGTATTATTTAAACTACAATCGTGGTCATTTTATAAGGAAAGTTTAAGTTGAAAATCCTGGATTATTTAAACTACAATCGTGGTCATTTTATAAGGAAAGTTTAAGTTGAAAATCTTGGATTATTAAAACTTTAATCGTGGTTGTTTTATAAGGAAAGTTTAAGTTAAAAATCGTGGTTTATTTAAGCTGCAATCGTGGTTATTTTATAAGGAAAGTTTAAGTTAAAAATCCTGGATTATTTAAACTACAATCATGGTCATTTTATAAGCAAAGTTAAACTATAACGTGGTTATTTTATAAGGAAAGTTTAACACAATAATTGTGGGTTATTTAAACTACAATCGTGGTCATTTTATAAGGAAAGTTTAAGTTAAAAATTGTGGATTATTTAAACTACAATCGTGGTGATTTTATAAGGAAAGTTTAAGTTAAAAATCGTGGATTACTTAAACTACAATCGTGGTTATTTTATATGGATAGTTTAGAACAACAATCTGCAATTATTTAAACTACAATCGTGGTTATTTTGTAAGGAAAGTTTAGGTTAAAAATCGTGGATTATTTATGCTTTAATCGTGATTATTTTATAAGGAAAGTTTAAGTTAAAAATTGTGGATTATTTAAACCTCAATCGTGGTTATTTTATAAGTAAAGTTTATGTTAAAAATCGTGGATTATTTAAACTACAATCGTGGTTGTTTTATAAAGTAAGTTTAAGTTAAAAATCGTGGATTATTTAAACTACAATCCTGGTTTAATTGTTTGTAAAAAAATCTTGTTATCTTTAATATTTTTATAGACAATTTTTTTTTTAATATTTTTTCGTTAGTTTCCTTGATTTGTTATCCGCATTCAAGTATGTTTGTGGTCTGTTTGTTTTATATAATTTTTAAACAGATACCTTTTCGTTTTTGTTTTATTCAGACAAAGACTAAGACTTTTAAAAATTAATCCTAAAAACAACTCAAATCAAAAGCATTCAACTTATCTGTTAAACAATATAGAGTATTATAGAATTATGGACATCATTACGTGATAAAAGACCAAAAAAAAAAGAACCGTGTCTCCCAGTTTTGTCCAAAGTCATGCACTTTTTTATGGGCCTCGGTGTCATTTTTGCAAAAAAAGTGATCATTTTCTTAGGCTCATATCTTGCAAACAGTTCGGAACTTTGATTTACTCTCTGAGTCAAAGTTGTAGACCTTGTCATAAACAACAAAAATTTTGAACATATCAAATCAAAAAAACATCGTCTTCAAGATCAAAATCGCAAAAAACTTTAAAAAATTAGATTTTTTTTCCCTTTTTCCCCTGTTCAGATCCATAGGTAGCAAACCGTTCAAAATTCGAGAAAACAATCAACAACAAAAATGTACCTAAGATCTCAATAAATAACTTTCTAGAACATATGAACTTCCTAGGTATGATTCTTAACAACGTTTAGGTAGGTCAATATAAGTAAGTAAGGAATAAAGTGTTTGGGTCATAAACTAAAGCATACTTTTAGGCAGCTTTAAAAAATTTATTTCTAAATTTATTTTTTAATGTTTTTTGCGAGTTTGATCTTGAAGATGAAGTTTTTTTGATTTTATATGTTCACAATTTTTGTAATTTATGACAAGGGCTACAACTTTGCCTCAGAAAGTAAATCCAAATTCCGAACTGTTTGCAAGATATGAGCCTAAGAAAATTATCACTTTTTTTGCAAAAATTACACCGAGGCTCCAAATAGTACTATAATAATATTATGTGCAAATGGAAGAGGATGTGAACAATGTCAAAATCTAAATTTAATAATGTTAGAGATCTTTATACTTTATCTATGGTCTACTCAGGAATTCCATAAACTGATTTATTTCAGATCTATGCACTGTATAGTTAGCTCATTATTGTTTAGATTAAAGAATCTAAGCAATAAAATAATTCCATTATTATTTAGTTAGTAGTATTTATATTTAAAAATAATTTCCATAAAACTTTTTCATTAAAACCAATTTTGCAATACTTTTCTTTTTTTATTATAATTTCTTTTTCACTTTTTTAGTACATATTATTATTAAAGTGTCCTTAGCAAAAAAAAAGAAAAAGTTGCCTTATTAGCTCAAATAAAAATAAAATGGAAATTTTTTGCATAAATACATTTTTTAAACATTAAAAACGTAGAGGAAAGACGACAAAATTTAAAAAAAAAAATAAAAAAAATATGGAAATAAAAACTTTTAAATATGTTGAGACGGAAACACACGTACAACATGTAGATGTGACATGACACACAGTATCCGGTTTAACAGCCACAGGGGAAGAGGGGAATAAACTTTGTTGTGTATACATATGGAAGGCAGGAGGTTTTATATTTTTTATAATTTTAATAACATAATAAGGAGCTTGCTTGGTTTTATTATTCATTTTTTTAAAACAAAATTATTTTATTTTTTAATTTTATGTTATAACAAAAGTTATGTTACTGACAACAATATATTGCCTGATATATTCATGAAAACATTTTTTTTATTCTTTTTAGAAAAAATTTATTTAATTCACATATAATTTAAATAAATTCCTTTGTATTATTTTCTTTAATCCGCAATTAAATTTTGTTTATAATAGTAGATTTTAAGCAAAGAAGCCTAAATCCCTTACAAAGAGTACAAAAATTTACATAAGCTCTACAATAAGCTGCAATTCTGACACTCTTTAATAAAGTGTGAGAACAAAAAGAAAATACAATTTCGGAACATGAACAATGAAAATAAAATAAATAACTGACAAAAATTATTCATATACAAGAGAGTATAAGAGATTGTACTAGTATACTTATTTTGTTTAACAATATCGTCATAAAATTTGCATATGTATAGGCAACAACAATTGCTATATAAGCGCCATAAAAGTATGCTTCACAAAAAAATTATAAACATGATGAGCTTGTTAAAATTCACACGCCAAAAAAAGGCTGTTGGAAAAATGTTAGTAAAGCAATATTGCATTATTTTTTTATAACAGTTTCCTAAAGAATCTTAAAAACAGATCATTTCTATCTTCAAATA
The DNA here is from genome assembly GCF_958450345.1 of Calliphora vicina. Lineage (NCBI taxonomy): Eukaryota > Metazoa > Arthropoda > Insecta > Diptera > Calliphoridae > Calliphora > Calliphora vicina. The sequence continues at coordinate 129,666,837 of NC_088781.1, forward strand.
ATAAAGAAAATCCTTAGTTTTGTTTTAATCGCGAACGAATATAACACTGCATTTGAAAAATTAGTAAATTTAGTTCTAAAAGTAAATTTCTCCAAAGAAGTTTATGTCTCATTCAAATACTTTTCTAATTTATTTCACACTTTATGAATTCTCTACTTATTACACTGTATGTAATTGTTTGAGTCGTGGAAATATAACCATATATGGACACCACTACGTGATAAAAGACCAAAAATAGGCCCGTGTCTCCCAGTTCCAGTTGTGCCGAATGTCATGCATTTTTTTTGGCCCCAAAAACAAATTCGTAGTTGAGACTTCAAAATTTTATCATTAATTGTTCATATCCTCTTCCATTTGCCCATAATACTATTATAGTACTATTTGGGGCCTCGGTGTCATTTTTGCAAAAATGTGATAATTTTCTCAGGCTCATATCTTTCAAACAGTACGGAATTTTCATTTACTCTCTGAGACAAAGTTATAGCCTTTGTCATAAAAAACAACAATTGTGAACATATAAAATCAAAAAAACTTCATCTTCAAGATCAAAATCGCAAAAAACTTAAAAAAACCAAAAAAAATTAGAAATAATTTTTTTAAGCCGCCTAAAAGTATGCTTTAGTTTATAATAATTTAGTTTTTTCTTACTAACTTATATTGACCCACCTAAACGGTGTTAAGAATCAATCGTAGGAAGTTCATATGTTCTAGAAAGTTGTTTATTGAGATCTTAGGTACATTTTTGTAGTGGATTGTTTCCTTGAATTTTGAACGGTTTGCTACATATGGACCTGAATAGGGGGAAAATGGTAAAAATTCGAATTTGTTTAAGTTTTTTGCGATTTTGATCTTGAAGATGAAGTTTTTTTGATTTGATATGTTCACAAGTTTTGTTCCTTATGACATGGTCTACAGAGAGTAAATCAAAATTCCAAACAGTTTGCAAGATATGAGCCTGAGAATATGATCACTTTTTTGCAAAACTGACACCGAGGGACCAAATCTTTGGGGGCCCATAAAAAAGATGTGCATTGCTTTGGGCAAAACTGGGAGATACGGGTCCTTTTTTTTGGTCTATTATCACGTAGTGGTGTCAGTAATAATCGAAAAAATCGAAATAATATTTTTTTTAAGCTGCCTAAAAGTATGCTTTAGTTTATAATAATTTAGTTTTTTCTTACTAATTTGTATTGACCCACCTAAACGTTGTTAAGAATCAATCCTAGGAAGTTCATATGTTCTAGAAAGTTGTTTATTGAGATCTTAGGTACATTTTTGTAGTTGATTGTTTCCTTGAATTTTGAACGGTTTGCTACCTATGGAACTGAACAGGGGAAAAAAAGGAAAAAATTCGAATTTGTTTAAGTTTTTTGCGATTTTGATCTTGAAGATGAAGTTTTTTTGTTTTTCTATGTTCACAAGTTTGGTTATTTATGACATGGGCTACAACTTTGCCTCAGAGAGTAAATCAAAATTCCGAACAGTTTGCAAGATATGAACCTGAGAAAATTATCACTTTTTGCAAAAATGACACCGAGGGGCCAAATCTTTGGGGACTCATAAAAAAGAAAATAAAGTACCTTCATTTTCTTCACATAACCTTCAAAAATCAAATTTACTTCCCATAAACTTTGAGTGTATTCATTTCTGTTTTAAATGCCTCCAGTTTTAATACATTTTTTTTTTGCTCACACAAAAGAATATAATAATAAACACAAAATCCTGCAAAAGGTCTCTAACATTACAGCCTTCAAAAGTAATAATATACATACAATGTTATACTCATTTTCATCTGTAATAAAAATAGAAACATTTCAATAAAACAATCATTGAAACTTCAATAAAAATTCAATTTTTTTCAACTACACATCCTTAGCATCCCACACAAGTGCACAGTATTTTAATATCTATTCTATAATGAAATTATTGAAAAGTACAATGCTTAAAAATGTTATGAATAATTTATATTGTTTAAGAGAAAAGTTAAATTTTATGTGGTAAAATGTTTTTGAATTGAAAAGATTTTGTTGTAGTTTTTTTTTGAATAATACATAAGTAAATAAATAAGAAAATTTGTAACAATTAAACATATTTATTGCAATGTCTATTTAGATATTTAAAACACTTTTCCTAATATGAAAATTGATACAACAAAACATGAACTTTCACCTAAATATGTAGTTAAAATTCAACAACATAAAGACAGACAGAGAAGCTGGACAATAATAAGACCTAAGATTGAAGCTTAAAGTGGACAACATAATGACCTAAAATTGGACAATATATTGTCATAAAAACCAATGATTAATGCTTAAATTTGGACCTACGATTGAAGCTACATGCACAGAAAAATGTTTACTGTAACCACTTAAATATTGTTACTAATTTTTTAACAATATTATGGTCACTGTAATTATTTATATGATTGCCGTAACCATAATATTTTAAAGTTACGATTCACATGATTGTTTCAATCTTATTATATATAGTAAATAAATATATGTTAGTGACAACGAGGAGGGTATATTTACCATATTATGGTTACCGCAATCATTTAAATAATTACTGTGACCATAATATTGTTAAAAAACGAGTAAAAATTTTCAAATGGTTACAGTAAACATGTACAACTATATTTGTTATATGGGTGTAAAATTGGTGTAAAAAAAAGAATTACGATGAAGTTAAACTTGGAGTGTCAAAAGTCCCACGATTGAAACTTAAATTGGAGTATAACAAGTAAAAGTGCTATATTCACCAATGCATTGGTGAATATTGGAGCGAAAATTCCAAAAATGGTATTTTTTACAATTTTGCCTATAGGGTCCTTATTTTCTTTGGGGCTGGGAAAATACTTTGGCGATAAATAGGGAACACATCAATGTTTCCAAAGCTGCTTTTTGTTTTCTGATCCCTGCTTTGGGATTTTAGAACATGTTGCCCAAAGTTGAAATTTTGATAAAAAATAGGTCAAATTCCGAAGGGCGTAGGGGCGACATATTTGAAAAATTTTACATGTTTTTTATATAAAAATTTTCTCCATAAAGATACCTTAGAGAAAAACATAAAATTGTTATATTAAAGAATGTTTTTTTTTAACAAAAAAAGGAGTTAAGTCACCTTTTCGCCCAAAAGACAGCAAAAATCTACTATTTTTTAATATTTAAATTGAAAATCGTTTATTTTTGGATCCATAACTGATATTGCTCTGAAATCTTTTGTATGTTATTCATAATTTAGTTGTCTAACGAATAAACAAATCCAAAAGTACGACACATATTTTTAAAAAAGCGGACCAAGTTAAGCAAAATTTTAAAATTTCAATTTTTAAATGCCTATAACTCGAAAAGTATAAGAGACCAATAGCACACGAAAGCAGTTTTTTCAAGACCTAGGCGAAAATTTTACATGTCGAAGGTACCCTAATTAATCTTAAACTCGAATACTCCTTGGCTACGCCAACGTCTAATTTTATCCCGATCGCACCAGCCGTTTAGAAATGCCAGATTTATTTCCAAAAAATGTTGATTCTGCCCCACTGTGCAATGTATACTTTAAGATAAATATTAAAAACAATTTTCGGTGAAAAAACAATTTTTGTGATAAAAAAATTTTGGGTTTAGTTTTCAACATATGTTATTCTCTTTTCTGACACAAAATGTTGTCTATATATTTTGTACCATTTATTAAATGATGTGTTGCATTTTTAACGATCACAATAGAACAAAAATCATTTTAGGGTAACATTATTAGAAAAGAACACGACCAAACTACAGTTTTTTCAGAAAAGAACACAAAGAAGGGTAAAAAGCTGAATAAATGCATCATTTATGCCAGAAAAGAAAACACCAATAGTCTCCTTTGAGCTCTATGCACTTTGTCGAACGAATCTTTAATATTTTTATCCCATCAAAAAATAAGATTTTTCGTGGTCACCAATAGGTATTTTTTAATTTCATCGTTGGAGTCAAATCTCATTCCGCCGAGACATTTCTTTAGGTTTTGAAACTAGAAATACTTACCTTCATGTATGTAAGCCCCCAAATAACTTACATACATGATTCATTAGGGTGGCCCTTAATAAACGAAAGTTGGATTTTGGCCATTCTCACCCTCCAGTTTGGTGAACATTAGCAAAAAAATCATCCTGAAAAAATTTTAGGTAAATCGGTTGGGGTTAAGACGTGCCGCAAGCCCTCTGAAGTTTTGAGATGCATTTACAAGGGGAAAAAATGCATTTTTTTCAGTTTTTGTAAAAATTTTGCCATTAAAAAATTACTTTTGTAATTTAATTTAAAAGAATCGAAATGTGTACGTAATTGTCGTTCTAATGAGACATAAAAAACAGAAATCGGTCAAAAAATGTTAAAGTTATTAAAAATTCGCCAGGCCATTAACGTGTCTCAGGCCACTAGAACATGAAATGTAGGAACAAAATTAACATATTTTGAGAAATATTAAAATAAAAGCTCATTTTTACTTAAAATATGTCCATATTTACTTGTATATGAGTTTTTGTCTTCGTAGGATACCGTTAACCTATTCTTAGGTATGAACAAAAAAATTTAATTTTTTTAACGGCAGTTTCAAAACTCCATTTTCAAATTTTTAAAAATTTTGTTAAACAAATTTCAGAATTTTTTGATCATCTCATTGGGATTTATTAAGAGTATAATAGGGAATAAAAATGTGAAAAAATTATGAAAATATCTCTTATAGTTTTTCCGTACCTGCGATTTAAATTTTGAAATTTTCGAGAAAAACCAATTATTTGGCAATTTTTAGGCCAATGAGCTCTATTTCCTTACTCTTATGAATTTTAAGTAAAACCTATTCAGAATATTATAGTCCAGATAATTCAAAATATACTCTGAAACTTCTACTAAAATCGGAAGACGTTAACCCTTAAATCGTGAAGGTCAAAGGTAAAATTTTTCAATATTTGGAATTTCTCTTGGAAAGATTTCGAAATGATCGAAATGTTGTATATTTTTGGGCCGATTTTGATGAAATTTAACAAAAATATAACAACTTTCGTTTATTAAGGGCCACCCTAATGATTCATACATAAATATATTGGGAACACAATCGGACTACAAGTGGCTGAGATATAAGGAAAAAACCAGGACAACCTCGATTTTATATATATTTATACCCTACACCACCATAGTGGGGAGGGTATTATGCGTGTGTGCAGATGTTTGTAACGCCCAAAAATATTAGTCTAACACCCACCTTAAAGTATACCGATTGACTTAGAATCACTTTCTGAGTCGATTAAGCGATGTCCGTCCGTCCGTCTGGTCGGCTGGCTGGCTGTCCATGCAAACTTTGTGCGCAGAGTACAGGTCGCAATTTTGAAGATATTTCGATGAAATTTGATACATATTATTTTTTTGGGCTCAAGGACCAAGCCTATTGAAACTGGCTGAAATCGGTCCATTATTTCACCTAGCCCTCATACAAATCTCCTCCCGAAATTGGACTTTAACGGTCATAAATGTTTAATTTATATATGTATCTCCACAAATTCCGCTCCAAATAAGTTTTATATACACAAAATTCATGTCACTAAATTGGACAACATTGTAAGCTAAAAACTACAATATAAAAAGACGCGCGAATGGAGCAAATTTGGAGTACAAAAATACACATGATTTAATCTAAAATTGTGGTATACAAATATCAACGATTGAAGTTGAAATGGGAGTATAAAACGACCTATGACTGAAGCTAAGATTGGGGTATAAAAAAGCTAGGATTGATGTTAAAATTCTACAGAATATTGACCTGCGATTAAATATAAAATTCTACAGGATATTGACCTACGATTGAAGTTAAAATTTTACAGGATATTGACCTACGATTGTAGTTAAAATTCTGCAGGACATTGACCTACGATTGAAGCTAAAATGTTTGATTAATTTTAAAATTGGAGAACAAAAATATGTAGGACTGAAGCTTAAATTTGACAGCATAAATAACAAAGATTGAAGCTAAGATCGGACAACACAAAGATCTACGATTGCAGTTAGAATGGACAACATTAAGTTTTACGGATGAAGCTAAATTTTGAAAATATAACAACCTATGATTGATGCTAAAATTGGACAACCTAAAGGTCTACGAATGATGCTAAGAAACATTATAGAATACAACAGGGTAAAGGTTCAAAATCATAAAAATATTTCTATTAAAATTAACAAAGTTCATAGTTTTTATAAAATTTCCTTTATTTCTAATAGCCCCTTTTGTTCATTTCTATAACATTGTACCCTTTTTGTTTGCCCTTATAACAAAAACTAATTTCATTTCTTAATAACTATGGCTTAATATCTTACAAAACTTAAATTAAGTTTAATATTTCACACTTAAACAACAACAAAAAAAACTACTTCTGAACGTACGTACAATTTATTTTAATTGCAAAATTGTTGGGTAAAGAAAAGACAAAAGAATAATAAAAACCTTGGTCATTATTATGAGTATAAGTATGTAGTATCACCAAGAACAATTTGCTTGTTTTCTGGCGTTTTTTTTTCTTGTGGAAAACTAAACCCTAACGTTTTATGCCTGGTTGCAGCCAAACAGCTGGCACACGCTTTCGCTCATTTAAAATACCATTAGGAGCCGTATAGTCTGCCCCTAAATCATTTACACCTTTAAATGAAAATAAATGAAATGGAAGGGAATGGAAGAGAAGGAGGAGAATGGAAGCAACTAGGAAATAGGAAAGATAAACTAAAGTATTGTGAAAAAAATCTGTATTTTTTTCTAGGGAGGAGGCTGGGTGTTAAGGTGAGCTGTTGTTTAGAGAACATTATTGCCAACATTAGCATCCACTTGATGGAGGAAATGTGCTAGAAGAAATAACAACAGCAGCAACAAAAATAACTAATTTTTACGATGATAATAACTACACTAATATAAGTTTTAGTTTCAGCAGTTAGTGGCATGCTACAGTGGGTAATTACTGTAAACTAAGGCCAAAATTTAAACTAAAAAAATTTTAATTTACTGCAATAGGGCTTTATTGGAGTTAGAGAGAGTTTAACTGCTTCTCAAATGAGAGTTTAAGAGATCTTTAAAAGAGTTTTAAACTAAGTTTAAATGCAGTTTAAAATAACTGTAAATTTTGATATTTGGAAAGTTTCAAAATCGATATTCAAGAAAATGTTTCAAGTGTTTGAGTTTTAAACAGAAACCGGAAACACTCTAAAAATGGTTACAACTAAACCTAGTTTAATCACAGTTTAAGTTAATTTTAACGTTTAAATCTATAGAGTGTTTTAAAGTTATTTTAGTTCTATTTAGTTTTTCTATTTTATTTTTAGCTGTAACCTCAACTTTAAAGCTTTACAAAATATATATTTCATTTTTACATTTCTTATTTTTCCCCATACACTAGAGATTTGTTAGCAAAGCGAAAAAAGCCAGTGTATTTATTGTTTTCTCTTCTGGCAATAACTTGAGCCAGGGGAAAATAGTCCCCAATCCTAAAAAAATACACACACAGAAGAGGCCTGGGGTAAGGCATAAACATAATATAATGCTTGACTCACAGAAGAGGTAGGGGGTGTTAGTTTTTGTTTTATATACTTTTTTATGAAAAAAAAAATAAAAAAAATAAAACAATGATCTGCTGTGTGGAAACCCAGCTGGAATTTTTTTTTGTCTGCACATTTTTCACAATAAAACAAAACAATTCAGTTTTTTTTTTTTGCACATTGTTGTCTAAAACTGAAGAAGATTTAACATGTATTGAAATAAAAAGTTTTGAGTTTTTGTTTGCCATATAACGTGGGTTAGTAAGAGAAGGATATGAAATTTAGATTATTAAACTAAACAATAAAGTGATTTCAATGCTGAAAATATAACGATAACAAAATATTTTTATCGTTATATTCCAAGACTTAAAAATGCGAGAGAGTGTTATGCATCGATCGAAACCAATAGCAGTCGGAAGGGGCACGGTCTGGACTATGAAGCTCACCCGCTTTATTGTGTTTTAATCGGCTAAGTAGTTTCGGAGTTATACTAACAAATTGAAGCAAAAAATATTTGTTTGCTTCAATTTGTTATGATAATTTTTTTTTTATTTTAGAAAAGTCATGAAAAATCGAAAACTGCAGAAACTGTTCAGATTTGTTGCTTTATCGCAAAGCCACATATAATAGTTTCGTTTTCTTACAATAAAAAAAACACATGTAAAATTTTCACTCAAAGTACACGCTTGTAAGCACATACAATTTTGTGAAAATGACCGAATTTACTTAATTGTGAATAAATTCGAAAAGAATCCATCGATTTTTATGATCGATATCTCATTATGTTGCTATTTTATGTGGCTTTGCGATAAAGTAATAAACCTGAACAATTTCTGCCGTTTACGATTTCTAATAATTTTTTTAAAAGCAAAAAAAGCTATTTTCATGTAAAAAGTATATTTTTTGCTTCAATTTGTTATTTTAACTCCCAAACTACTGAGCCGATTGAAACGCAATATATAAACGGACTAAAGATTATCAACTTTTCTCAGTTTATTTTAATAACATCGGACTAACCCTTTTTAAGGTATCATCAATTATGTGGAGAAACGTCTAACAAAATTTATAATTTTACCTAACAATTTTTTTAAAAAAAATCTATCCATAGAATTGAAAAACTTGACCATTTTTTTACTTAAGTAGCCATGATACATCAAACCTACAAATATAGCGGTTAGTCAAGTCTTTTTTTGATGTTGATCTGTGTAATTAATCGATTACTTTACTTTTCAAGAGAAAGGCAATCGATAGCTTCTTATTTTATTAGAAAAGTGATCGATAACTTTTAATTTCTATAGAAAAGCTATCGATAACTTATGATTTCTACAGAAAAGTTATCGATAACTTTGCTTCTGTTTAAAAATTATCGATAACTTTCTATTTCTATAGAAAAGTTATCGATAACTTTTCTTTTTCAAGAGAAAAGTTGTCGATAAATCACTATTTCTATAGAAAAGTTTCGATAACTTTCTACTTCTGTAGAAAAGTTATCGCAAACTTTATATATCTTTAAAAAAGTTATCGATAACTTTTTATTTGAAGAGAAAAGTTATCGATAAATCACTATTTCTATAAAAAAGTTTCGATAACTTTATATTTCTATAGAAAAGTTATCGATAACTTTATATTTCAATAGAAAAGATATCGATAACTTTATAATTCTATAGAAAAGTTATCGATAACTTTATAATTCTATAGAAAAGTTATCGATAACTTTATAATTCTATAGAAAAGTTATCGATAACTTTCTATTTCTATAGAAAAGTTATCGATAACTTTCTATTTCTATAGAAAAGTTATCGATAACTTTCTATTTCTATAGAAACCTTTCTATTTCTGTAGAAAAGTTATCGATAACTTTCTATTTCTATAGAAAAGTTATCGATATCTTTATATTTCTATAGGAAGGTTATCGATAACTTTCCATTTCTACAAAAAAGTTATCGATAACTTTGTATTTCTATAGAAAATTTATCGGGAACTTTCTATTTCTACTTTTAATTTCAATAGAAAAATTTAATAATTTAATTTAGTTAATTTAATAATTATTTTATTAAAAACTTTTCCCAAAATCAGGATATTTACTATTTTTTTTTAAATACTGATTGCTCTACCTTCTTTAAAGATTTGCTTGTGTTTTTAGCTTTTGTGTTCCCCCCTTCATATTATTTTTCTTTTTAGAAATTATGAACACTCTACCACAAAAAACAAAAGGTTTATTTTATTAAACCGAGAAAAAATATATATGTATGTATATACAAACAAACAGCAAAATAAACTTTTCTTTGCAGATTTTCATTTTACAAAAAAAAAATTGACGTCAATTTTTTTTATGATTTTGGGAAATTTATTTGAATTTAGAATAATATACATTTTAGTGTATGTTTTGCAGGTAACAAACAGAAAAAAAAATAAAATGAAACAGTAAATTTATGATTTATGGCTTTGTAAACATTTATTTTTGAGAGAGAGCAGGACTAAAATTTTTTTTCGACAGATTGAAAAACTTACTCAAATACATATACTTATAACATTTTAGGGTAAAATATTTGAAATAAATTTCAGGATTTAAGCAAATGTTTGCTTTCAGCTTGAAAAAAAGTTAAAAATTAAAAAGGGAAAATGTATGGCAGGTATTTAGAGGGGACAACCTGGCGTATGAGTGTTAAAATATTAAACATACGCTGTGTTGTACTGTATGATAATTTTAAAGATATTTTGGCGTATGAGTGTTAAAATATTAAACATACGCTGTGTTGTACTGAATGATATTTTGGATGATTGTTTTTCTTGCTATAAAACCTATTTGTTTCACATTATTTACATAAAGTTTTAAAATTCTTTAATTCCTTTTAACAAAGAACGGCATTTAAAATTTACCAAACAATATTTTCACTAATCCACTTGAAATTTATTTTCATTATTTTTACATTTAACAAGGTTTTTACTGCAGGCCAGCAAGCGTTCACACTCAAACACCCATGCATATTAATACAACGGACAGGCATAACTTTGAATTTTGCAGTTTTACTGTGAAAGAACGTTTGCAAAAGTATATTCATGCATTCATTTAAAATTAATGCGTTAAGTTATGGCCAAATGTAACACCATCAACAAAACCGTACAATGTTTTACCACAAAAGTAAATTCGCCAATACTAACGACAGGCTACCAAATGTTTGCATGCACAAGTATATTTGCGCAAATACTATGCGAAATGTAAATTTGTGGATATGTAAAATGAACTTTACAGAACAGAACTATTGCAATTGCAAGGCAATAACACAGAGATACTACTTAGATGCAATTTGAAGCCATTTTGCATACAATCATATTAACCGAACAACCAACTGGGCAACCAACCAACCAAGCCAACACATTGACATACTAGGAAATATATATAAATACATTAGGGGGTCCTCAAAAAATTGTATGGATGTTTCTAACTAAAATAAAAGTAAAATAAATTTCGAATAATTCAAATAAATTTCAAAATATATTGAATTTCGCAAACAAACTAAACTTTCCTTTTAGTTAGAAATATCTTATTTTTCCTCCACACAAACGAGGCTCCCCCTAATACAAATATTTATTTACCGAAACAAGTGTTTATATAAACTGACCATGATGTTGCATGCTCGTAAGTATATGCATATGTATGCTTGTGTAAATTGGTTTTATTACTCTCTGTGGTATTTCTGTACATGTCCCACGATCTCTGACATGAGTTTATGCTGCTTGTGTTTGTCTATATATGAGAGTAAGCGGAGTATGTGCATTTATGTGGCCATTTCCAGGCTTTCAGCTGGACATGTTGAAAATGTTAAATATTTGAAATAATTAAACATTAAACAAGAAATAAGAGGGAAATAAAAATCCAAAATGAATAAATTAATGGGAATGAAAACGAAAATGAAAATGAATAAGCGAATAACAGAAAAATGCCCATAACGAGCAAAAATCAAAAAAAAAAGAAATAATGAAAAAACAACAAATATATATTAATTAATAGTCATATCCTGGTCATGTTTCAATACTAAATGGAAATGGAAAGGGAAAAATACGAGGGGTCACAGAAATATCGGAAATAAAATTAATAAAATTAAGTTTAAAAAGATTTTTATAGCAAAACAAGTAAGAAAGTATGGTCGGTCAAGTCCGACCATATAATACCCTACACCAAGTAAATAAGCAAAAACATTTTTCTTTTAAAATATCAATAATTTATATCCGTGAGTGATTTTCGGAAGTGGGCCTTATATGGAAGCTATGACCAATTATGGACCGATCACCTTGAAATTAGGTCGTGTGATTTATGTCATAATGAAAGTTATTTATGTTGAATTTTGTGTATATACCAAAATTTTTAGGAGATTTATGCACGTTTATGTGATTTTCGGAAGCGGGTCTATATGGGAGATATGACTAATTATGCACCGATCGTAACAAAATTTGGTGACATGAATTTTGTATATAAGAAACTTATTTGGAGAGAAATTTGTGTAGAGACATATATTTGTATGGGGGCTAGGCGAAATAATGGAACGATTTCATTCAGTTTCAATAGGCTTCGTCCTTGGGGCGAAAAAATTATATGTACCAAATTTGATTGAAATATCTTCAAAATTGCGACCTGTACTCTGCGCACAAGGTTTACATGGACAGCCAGTCAGACGGACGGACATCGTTTAATCGTCTCAGAAAGTGATTCTAAGTCGATCGGTATACTTTGAGGTGGGTGTTAGACCAATATGTTTGGGCGTTATAAACATCTGCACAAACGCATTATACACCCCCCCCCACTATGGTGGTTTAGGGTATAAAAACATTGATAAATATATTTTTCTATAGACAAATTACACAGTGGAAAAAACTACCTAATAGTAGTAAAACCCTACATTTTGTTTGGCAATTTTGGTGTGAACAATTTTTCGAAAGATTCTGAAAACCAGTGGGCCCTCAAAAAGAAAGTCATCAGTTTTTGTCTAACAGCTAATTAAGACATTGTGATACTGCTTAACTATATCGAAGCCCCCAAATAACTTACATACACGATTCATACATCAATATCTCCGGAATTCTTCTGGCTTGGTTGCTTTTTAAAATCGAGAAAAACGGTCCACAAATGGCTGTGATATAAGGAAAAAACCTATTTTTGACCTATATCTGGAAATATGGATATTTAATGATAGATATTTCAAAGACCTTTGCAACGAAGTATATAAGACCATAGTAGGTTAGACCTACAATGGGTCAAAATCGGAAAAAATATTTTTTAATCCGAATTTTTTTCACCAAAAGTGTTTTTTCGCTAAAAATTAAAAAAAATTTAAAAAAAAATTTAAAAAAAAAATTATTTTTTAAAAACAATTCGAAAAATTTTTTTTTTTTTCAAAAAATAAAAAATTTGATTTGTTGACCAATTTTTATACCCTTTTCTTACGTGAGAAGGGTATATATAAGTTTGTCATTCCGTTTTTTAATTTCCATAATATAATTTTCCGACCCTATAAAGTACATATATTCTGGATCCTTATAGATAGCGGAGTCGATTAAGTCATGTCCGTCTGTCTGTTGAAATCAATTGTCTGTAGACCCCAGATATCTTAGGGATCCAAATCTTCAATAATTCTTTCAGACATGCTTTCGAGAAGGTTCCTATTTAAAATCAGCAAAATCGGTCCACAATTTTTATTTAAATATTTAATGATAGATATTTCAAACACCTTTGTAACGTCGTATGTATATAAGACCAAGTTGGACCTACAATGGGTCAAAATCGGAAAAAAAATTTTAACCCAAATATTTTTTTTTCACCAAAAATGATTTTTTTTTGCTAAATATTAAAAAAATATTTTTTTTTCACCAAAAATGATTTTTTTTGCTAAATATTAAAAAAAAAATTTAAAAATTTAAAAAAATTAAAAATTTTGCTAAATATTAAAAAAAAATTAAAAAATTTTTCCAAAAAATTTAAAAAAATACTTTGGAAAAAAATCAGTATCTGCCAAATTCTTTCGGCTCGGTTGCTAAAATCGAGAAAATCGTTTAACAAATGGCTGAGATATAAGGAAAAACCCAGGACAACCTCGATTTTTTACCTATTTTTGACCTATACCTTGATTACTAAGTCATTAATATAGACAATATGGATATCTAATGTTAGATATTTCTTATATAAGACCATAGTAAGTCCAACTTCAATGGCTCAAAATCGGAAAAAATATTTTGTAACCCGAATTTTTTTTTTCACCAAAAGTTTTTTTTTCGCTAAATATAAAAAAAAAAAAAATTTTTAAAACAATTAAAAAAAAAAATTTTCCAAAAAATTAAACAAAACTACTTTGGAAAAAAATAAAATGTTTACCTAAAAATATTTAAAATTTTTATTTTGCAATATAATTTGGTGAAGGGTATATAAGATTTGGCACACCCGAATATGTTGTTTTTATATTTTTTATGCTAAAAGTGCACACTTCTCTGTTATGATGAAGAATGGTAAAGTCATCATCAGTATGATCCGGGCCCATGACGTCACTCAATCTTAATCACGCAAGACCGGCATGATTTCATCGTATTTTTGAAAGAACAAAACATGTTGGTATAACACTTTCTGCATGCAATATATTTTTACATGTTTACCTTTTAAAAACAGTGGTTTATTTCCTTTAAATAAAAACCGGATACTTTTCATTGCAAATAAATGCAGTTTAGTAGTATTTTTAATACACATTCACACTTTAAAATGTATAGGAATGCAGTTGATGTTAACTCTAAAATCGCCTCTAATAAACTAATTCACAACTTTACTTAAAGATGCTTCAAATTAGACTGGCTGGTTGGTGTTTTCTCTGCCAATTTATATAAACCATCTAGATGCTTCTTGAAAGCTCTATATCTACAATGATCTTAACGGACAAAACTAGTATATTCGAATTTTAGAGGTTTCAATGTTAATGTTAGCAGCTTAAATATTTTCTGTTGTCATACCTACAAACAATGCTAATAACTGCATACTTATCAACATTGTTGATGAGTAGAAGTTTCTACTGATGAACATGTTTATAAAGTTATTACAACCCGTTAAATTCAAATCGCTAATGCAAATTCGAAACAATAAGAAAAAACTTTAACATTTTTGAAAGGGCTCAAGATATGTGGAGCGTTTGAAGAGTAAATATAAGCTTTTTATATAAGTAGTTGATATTGGTGAAAACCTTAGGACTTGAAGATTAATAGTTCAGTTAAATGAAATAATTTTATGAATTTTTTTAAAAAATAAAAAAATTGTAATATAGGGATTTTCCATGAAGAAAAAAAATGTAAAATTTCAACGCTTAAAGATATCATAACAAAATTTGGAACTCATATAAATCTAAATGTTCTTAAATAAAGGGCATTACAATTGTTACCATTCTTTGTATTCCAATACCGAAATTTCTACAACGGGGAAAATGAGTTCCAAAAACTGAGTTTTTTAGAAAAGTGCCTAATGTTACGTTATTTACCGCGTGATAGTAAAATTACTTTGTATGTAGTTAAGTAAGATATATGCTTATACAAATATGGAGCTTTTTCGAGGTTCGGTGCTTTACCTTTTTAGAATTTTAGACCCTCCATAGGCCCGCCATATCTAAAAACCAAAAAAAGATATCAGAATTAAACCAAGCAAGAGAGCTATATTCGGCTGTGCCTAATCTTATATACCCTTCACCAAATTATACTTAAAAATATATATTTTTTAAATATTTTTATTTAAATAAAATAAATTTTTTTTTTAAACTGTTTAAATTTTTTATTTTTTAAAAAAAGTTTTTTCCAATTTTTTTTTTAAATTTTTTAAAAAAAAATAGTTTGGAAAAAGTATTTATGACAAAAAAAATTAATATTTTTATTAAAATTAAATTAAAACTGTTTTAAAATTGTTTTTAAAAATTCTTTTTTAATTTTTTTTAAAAAAGTTTTTTTTTTAAAATTTGAAATTTTTTTTTTTTTAAATTTAAAAAAAAAATTTGGAAAAAGTATTTATGAAAAAAAAAATCGGGTTAAAAAATATTTTTCCCGATTTTGACCCATTGTAGGTCCAACGTACTATAGCCTTACATACATCGTTGCAATGGACTTTGAAATATCTATCATTAGATATCCATATTGTCTATATTTTTTTAAAAATGTTGGAACCAAGGATTTGTGTAATTTTGCTAATTAAGAGTAAAGAGCTTTATTATTTTCTCGAAAAAAAGTGTTAAATTGACCCCTATAGAAGGTTAAGATTTTCCACAAAGATAATCCCCATAAAATTCCACAATATAACTCTGACAATAACAATTCTCTCAGACATTAATTTTTGCAACATTTTTTTCAGTTGGTATAATGCTCCAATCGATCAAAAAATAAAACCTTTTATATAATGTAAAAAAAAATTCAGACCAGCTGGACTATAAGTTTGTTCTACAAAAATTACCTACTCAACATTCCCTTTCAGAATTATAATGTCGCTATTCTATTCCAAAAATACAGTTGGACAGCAGGGCTGTCAGATGTGGCGATTTCTAGCCAAAGTGGCGATTTTTCATTGCCTCTGGCGACCAAAATTTACAATTGGCGACATGGCGATTTTTTGGTGATTTACAGACTAGTTGCCGATTTATTTGGCGATTTTTAACAAATTATTTGTTTTTCTTGAAATAATTTCTTTGATATTTATTATCCCAATAATTAATAATTAAAATTAATCATGTATTATCTGATCATATGGTTTGAACAATATTAATTTTTTCTTCTAAAATATTTCAGCCGTAATTTTTAACTAATAATGGAAATATTGATAACTTAATATGCTCATTAAAATTGGCTATTGGTTCGCCGGATTCTTTTCAGCCATTGGAATCTATCGATTTTGGCACAGAATTTTGAACGGAATTACAAAATATAAAAATGGAGGAATATGATGTAGAAATTTTAAAAGAAAATTGTTTTTTGTACTTAAAAAACTTTTAAAAGGAATGCTTAAACAGTTACCAGGAAATATAATTCTTTTTAAAGTATATAATGAATTTTCAATATTAAAATGTGAAAATTTTCGGTAGTTCAAAATTCATTCATTAACTTTATTTAAATCCAAAAGTATCTTCAGGGGAATATGAATTGTAATGGTCAAAATTAGCATATATCAATTAAACTTAGATCTTTAAAGGTGAAATTTCAACAAATTTGTTAGATTTTTGGCCATAAGATTACAATTATTGCGATGCAGCTGGAATTGTTAAGGCTTAGCATTGGCCATTCTAAACATGTTAATTTTACCAACTTTTGATATCAATTTTTTTTTTTGAAAAAAAAACTTTTGATATCAATTTAATATAAATAACTAATGCGCTAGATTTAAGCCGAAATAAATTGACTTTATAATTCATAAAATATGTATGTAGAATTCCAAAAAAATTATTTTGGCGACTTTTGGCGATTTTTCGTTTAGCTTTTGGCGATGGAGGTAAAAAAAATCTGACAACCCTGTTGGACAGTGTTATTGGAAAAAATATTTATGTTAATGGGGTAAGTAATTAGTACTAATCGTACTCCTTGAGCTATGCAACATTTTCAAAATATTTAAAACGCTTCTAGTTTTTTGTATGGATTTTCTAAAGAAAATTTACTTGACTTTTCTTTTTTATAAAAAACTAGGTGATCGCCACTGCTTCGCCCGGTAGCATTTACTAATGTTAGTTCTTCGAGTTTCTCCAACCCACGTACATCTGTCTGTTCTTATTTATTTGCAAATTTGTACTGCATACTTTAGGGAGCTTTTTTATTACAGTTGACTGGACTCACAAAAAAAAGAATTTCCGAGTTTTACCCGGGATTTTTGAATTTTTTTTGTTTACAAACCATCTCCTGAATCGAATAAAAAAAATCAGCCAAATCGCTCCAGCCGTTCTCATGTGATGACATTACATACATGGACCATTTCATTTTTATATATATAGATATATATATAGTTTATATCAGGCACGTGGTGTATATAAAGTAAAATTTATTTTAAATTTTTCCCTTTTTTATATGAAAACTTTTCAGTTTATTATCACTGTTGCCTAATTTTAGGATGTAGAATCTTGTTATTAAAAATTATTCGATAGGCGCGGATCCATTGGGAAAGTACGAAATTCCCACCACCCACTGACTGCTTTATACAACAACAACTACAAGATTTTTTATCGAATAATTTTTGATAACATGAATTTACATCCTAAAAATAGGCAACAATTATATTAAATTCATTAACACCTTAAAATATACCCTAAAATATGAAAAATCATTCAAGAATTACATTCTTTATGTCCAATTTTTCTTCATAAATAAAAATTTTCCATAGTTTTTAACATATTCCTAAAATATTTAACATTTTTATTTTATAAGTAAAAAATTTATGTTTTTATTTACAATTTTAAGACCTTTTAATATATGAAATTTAATATTTCCCTGTCTATTAAATTAAAATTTCCTCTTGAATGTTTTACAACTTTATGAAATTGAATTTAATAGGTTTTATTTTGTTTTTACATCTTCCTGCCCATAAACCTATAAGTAGACTTTTTTAATTATTTTTTCTTTTTAACTTTTATTATATCTTATGTTGTATGTGTGTAGTATTTATTGTATATTATTTTGTTTTGTTTGCTAAACGAAACTTTTATTGTCAAGATTTCCGTTTTAAATTAGAAAAGTTTACCAATGTTGTTTAAGCCTTAAAAAGTGCTGCCTACTTTTCTATGTTTTTCTTTTAATAAACTGAAAATCAAAACAACAAAAATCAGTTTAACTCTTTTGCAAGAGTTGGCAAAACAAACTTTAATATTTGTGTATTAAATGAAAATATTTAAAAAGTTTTGTTTTGTTGCAGAAATCCTTACAAATAACAAGACAATTTTCCATAAATGCTGATGTGTTTTGAAATAATTTGAAAACAAGTCAACCCTTGATTTTATATGAACAAAGAAAGACAATGACTATAGAAAAAATGTTGTTACTTAATTCAACTGAGATTATTTAAACAAACTGTTTATTCATCTGTCTGCAATTTTATTTGTTAAGTCATAAAATTTATTTAAGCAACATGATTATTTAAGAAATTTTCTATAGAAAACTAAAAAATAATAAATTTTCTATAGAAAAATATGCATATCATTGAGATTTCTCCAGAAAAATGCTGTTAACCATAAGTTCTATATAGAAAAATCTATAAAACTACATTTTCTAATAACAATTGCATACTTTCAGGCTCTTATAATAACAGCATTTTTAAAACTATTACATTTATTTAACCTCCTTAGGATTCTGCTTATCAAACAAATCTAGATATAATGAAAGTGCCAAGCATTATATTTACCATCTTATCTTTCTTTATTTATTTCTTGCATTGTTTTATTTAAGTTTGTTTTTTTTTTCTTCTGTAAATCTCCTAAAAGTATGCTTGTTTTATGTTATACATTGTAATAACTAGAGCAGAAATAACGCCAGACAGACAGACAAACAGTCATTCTTATACTGGTATTATAGATATATGGATGTAATTTACAAAATGCAACTAGAAAAAAAAGTGTGTTAATGTTTTATATAGTTTTTTTTTCTTCTTTGTTTTCCATCTTAAAAAAATAAAAATAGAAAGTGTAAAACTGTAGCTAAAACATACTTACACATAAAACTAGTCTACCACCCATGTTGTTTGTTAAAGGATACAGAAATGTGTTGCAAAACAAAGATACATATAGATAAATACAAAGCAAATGAAAAGTGTAGATTAAACAAATGGTAACTTAAACACATGCTTTATGCTAACACTGCTAGAGCAGCAGCAAAAAATAAATAAAAACTACATATAACAATATGAGTAAATACATGTTTTAAAGCAATTGCTTTTAACACCAATACTACAGCAGAAAACAAAAAAAAACTATGTTGATATATAAAAACACTCATACACTTAAAATAATCTTTAGAATATTAATAAAAAAGAGAAGTATTCCTAAGAGAAGCCAAAGCAATTTAACTGTTTTAAAAATGTTGCCTAGTTGTAGGCGTATGATTAATATTAATTACTTGGGAACATATTTTGTGTAATAATTAACAAATCCTTCAAAAATATTGCACTTTTTCATAAGTTAGTATAAAATGTGACTAAATCAAAACCATTGACTTGTTGTTGAATAAAATATTAAGAAAATTTATAGAAAAAAAATAAATTAAAAATATCCTTTAAAAATATTTTTGAATCTAATTGAGATATTGACTTGAAATTTTTTTTGTAAGACCAAAAATTAACTTATCTAAACAAAAAAAAAAAAAACAAGTAAGAGTGCTATATTCGGCTGTGCCGAATCTTATATACCCTTCACCAAATTATACTTCAAAATTTTAAATATTTTTAGGTAAACAAAATTTAATTTTTTTTCCAGTTGTTTTTTTTCTTTTTTTGGAAAAAAAAATTTTCGATTGTTATTTTAATTTTTTTAAATTTAAAATTTTTTTTTTTAAATTTTAAAATTTTTTTTTTTTAAATTTTAAATTTTTTTTCCGATTTTGACCCATTGTAGGTCCATCTTTCCAGTTGTTTTTTTTTCATTTTTTGGAAAAATTTTTTTTCGATTATTTTAATTTTTTTTAAATTTAAAATTTATTTTTTTTAAATTTAAAAATTTTTTTTTTTTGTTAAAAATTTTTTTTCCGATTTTGACCCATTGTAGGTCCATCTTACTATTGTCTTATATACATACGTCGTTGCAAATGTCTTTGAAATATCTATCATTAGATATCCATATTGTCCATATTAATGTCTTAGTAATCCAGATATAGGTCAAAAATAGGTCAAAAATCGAGGTTGTCTTGGTTTTTTCCTCATATCTCAGCCATTTGTGGACCGATTTTGCTGATTTTAAATAGCAAAATTTTCGAAAGCATGTCTGACAGAATTATTGAAGATTTGGATCCCGAAGATATCTGGGGTCTTCAGAAAATTGATTTCAACAGACAGACGGACAGACAGACAGACGGACATAGCTTAACCTTCGCTTTACCAATACCCACTTGGGTGACCACATCGATTTTATTGGTTTAATATTTTTTTTTAATCTTGTTTCGATTTAAATGAAATTTGTACTCACTGAACAAATTCTAGTGTTCTATAGAATTTAATAGAACCATTTTAAACTTTTTATAAGGTTTTTTCAATTTTTTAAAATTTCGTTCGTCGCATATATTTATAGAAGTGTAGTGTCACCCGGGTGGGTATTGGTAAACCATGTACATAAAAAACCTTTGGTAAAGCGAAGGTTAATCAACTCCGCTATCTATAAGGATCCAGAATATATATACTTTATAGGGTCGGAAATGAAAAATGTAGAAATTACAAACGGAATGATAAACTTATATATACCCTTCTCACGAAGGTGAAGGGTATAATTAGTTCGAAATAAAGGTGGATCAAATTGCTCCTAATATTTGCAAGCCTATTAAAATTTTGATACAAATTTTAGTTTTAGAAACTCTATAAATATGTAATCTATCTTCTTCTATATAAATAAAAATCAAATGTCATTCGTTGGTAAATGCATAAGTAGAGAACGGACAATTTTTTTTTTTAAATGTTGGTCATAGCCAAACTTAGGTTTTTAATATATGAAAAATTGACCACGCCCACTTTTATGCCCACTTTTTTTAATTTATCTAAAACCGGAAAACGGCTACATCGATTTGTTTAATTTTTTGTTTAAATGGTCATAGTAGTCCAATTTAAGATTTTACTGAAAGAAAAATTGACCACTCCAATTTTTTTTCTCGATATATCTAAAATCGCAGGACACCTGGACTGATTTAACTAATTTTTTTTTAATGTTCGTAATACATAGTCCGCAAAAGTTTTTATATAAATAAAAATTGTCTACGTCCACTAATACGCCCACTTATTAAATATATATTTCAGACCAAAATTCGAACACTTATGTATGCATATAAAAGCTCACAAAAGCTTAAATCGATAATAACTAGGCTAATAAGGGTTTAATCCAGAAAAGGAGCTCGATCAGTGATCATTCATATTTCTGACAAACAATCGATTTTTTGTATAAAAACTCACAATTATAAAATCGCTAATAACTTGGCCAATAAGCGTTTAATCAAGAAATGCAGCTCGTTCTGTGATCACTCATATTTCTGACCAAAAATCGATTTTTTTATATAAAAAATCAAAATATCTAAATTCGCTGAGAACTTGGCCAATAAGCGTTTAATCAAGGAAAAGAGCTCAATCTGTGATCACTCATATTTCTGACCAAAAATTCGATTTTTTATATAAAAACTCAAAATATCTAAATTCGCTAATAACTTGGCCAATAAGCGTTGAATCAAGAAAAGGAGCTCAATCTGTGATCACTCTATTTCTTAACAAAATTAAATTTTTTGTATAAAAACTCAAAATAACTAAATTCGCTTATAACTTGCCCAATAAGCGATTAATCAAGAAAAAGAGCTCGATCTGTGATCACTCATATTTCTGACCAAAATTCGATTTTTTATATAAAAATTCAAAATATCTAAATTCGCTAATAACTTTTCCAATATACGTTTAATCAAGAAAAGGATCATATTTCTGACCAAATGTCTAAATTCACTACTAACTTGGCCAATAAGCATTTAATCAAGAAAGAGAGCTCAATCTGTGATCACTCATATTTCTGACCAAAATTCGATTTTTTATATAAAAACTCAAAATATCGATTTAATTGGCCAATAAGCGTTTAATCAAGAAAAAAAGCTCGATCTGTGATCACTCATATTTCTGATCAAAATTCGATTTTTTATATAAAAACTCAAAATATCTAAATTCGCTAATAACTTGGCCAATAAGCGATTAATAAAGAAAAAGAGCTCGATTATATAAAAACTCAAAATATCTAAATTCGCTGAGAACTTGGCCAATAAGCGTTTAATCAAGAAAAAGAGCTCAATCTGTGATCACTCATATTTCTGACCAAAATTCGATTTTTTATATAAAAACTCAAAATATCTAAATTCGCTAATAACTTGGACAAGAAAATGAGCTTTCTTAACAAAAATCTTTTTTTTTATAAAAACTCAAAATATCTAAATTCGCTAATATCTTGGTCAATAAGCGTTTAATCAAGAAAAGGAGCTCGATCAGTCATCGCTCATATTTCTGACCAAAAATCTATTTTTTATATAAAAACTCAAAATATATAAATTCGCTCGATCTGTGATCACATTTTTTTAGACCAAAATTCGATTACTTAAAACTCAAAATATGTACATTGATTTACATGTATTCTGTTGTTGCAAGACTTAGGTTTTTGACAACAAACTTAGGTTCTTTGTCTCTCAGTAGCGCTTCTATGTATATTTTATTCTATGTCCTATATGAATAAAAATTATGATTCAATAATAGGTTTTTTTTCTTCTTTTTAACTTGGACAGGACAACGTCTGTCGGGTCAGCTAGTATGTAATAAAATCATTATTTATTAACAAAACTCAATGAATATTTTAACGTTTTTTAAACTTGTCATTCTTAATAAAAAAGTCTAAAAAATGCTTGTCAAATGGTCAAAGAGAATCCCGCTATTCCTAAAAATAAAAGTGAAAATCCAAAAAATTGTATTTTTTTAAATTTTGCTCATAGGGCAAAAATACATTGGAGATAAATAGAAAACACATCAAGGTTTCCAAAGCTGTTTTCCGTTTTCTGATCCCAGCTTTGGGAACATGTGGCCCAAAGTTGAAGTTTTGATAAAAAAATAGGTCAAATTCTGAAGGGCTTAGGGGCCACATATTCGAAAAATAGGACATGTTTTTTATACCAAAATGTTCTCCGTAAAGATAACTTACAGAAAAAGATAACTTAAAGAAAGTTTTTTTTAAATAAAAATGAGTTATATCAGCTTTTCGCAAAAAAAACAGCAATAATCCACTATTTTTTTGGATTTTTTATATTGAAAATCGTTTAGTTTTGGATCCATAATTGATATTGCTGTGAAATATTCTGTATATTAATGGTCTAACTAAACAAAAAAAAAAGTACGCCATATATTTTTAAAAATCGGAGCTAAGTATGGTAAAATTTTTAAATTTAAATTTTCAATTGCCTGTAAGATAAATAAAAATAGCACACGCAATCATGGCACACGAAATGAAGAAAAGAAGAGCAGCTCACATGGGTCCAAGCAATGGTCCCTTTGTGTTAATTTTTATAACATAAACTCGAATATTATTTGGCTACGCTCACGTAATTTTATCCCGATCAGACGAGCAGTTTAACAGTTTAGTTTCTCCTTTCATAAAATAAGATTTGTCGAGGTCATCAAAATAGACTTTTTGCGACTTGATTTCATCGTTGGTGTCAAATATCTATACGCCGAGAAATTTGTTCAGGTTTGCAAACAAGAAATAGTCATTGGGAGCTAAATCCGGTGAATAGGGCGGAAAAGGGAGCATTTCATGGCCTAATTCATGGATTTTTGCCATGTGTGTACCCTTTTTGTTTTGGATGTAGAGACCTCAACTGGGCGTCCAGAACACTCGGCATATTCTATGCTTATATGGCCACAATCAAATTCAGTTAATCACTTTATTCCATTGAAATGATGATGCAGAGCTTTTATTTGAGTGATGTTTTTTTCCGCAAAAAAATAATGCTTAATGAGCTGACGAAATTCACTATTTTCCAATTTCTCCACAAGTCATGAGGTAGTCTGCTATCAAACACAAACTAAATGACGCAGCTTGCTTAAATTTTGACAGGCGTCAACTGACAGATGTCTGTTGCCAGGAAATTCAAAAATCGCTCATTTATTGACCCATCCTTGTAAATGTGGAAAACATACAACCCTTCGTTTGACTATAAAATTGAAGTATGCTAAGACTTACGATTGAATTGGAGAATAAAAACCGCACCACAGAATCTAAAATTTAGTGTAAAAAGAACTACAATTGAAGCTCAAATTGGAGTATTGAAGCTAAAATTGGAGTATAAAAATACCTATGATTGAAGATCAAATTGGAGTATAAAGAGACCTGCGATTGAAGCTCAAATTGGAGTATAAAAAGACCTGAAATTGCAGCTAAAATTGGAGCATAAAAAGACCTACAATTGAAGCTAAAACTGGAGTATAAAAAGACCTCCAAATGAAGCTAAAATTGGAGCATAAAAAGATCTAGGATTGAAGCTAAAATTGGGGTATAAAAATACCTACGATTGATGATAAAATTGGAGTATAAAGAGACCTGCGATTGAAGGTCAAATTGGAGTATAAAAAGACCTCCAAATGAAGCTAAAATTGGAGCATACAAAGATCTAGGGTTGAAGCTAAAATTGGGGTATAAAAAGACCTACGATTGATGATAAAATTGGAGTATAAAGATACCTGCGCTTGAAGGTCAAATTGGAGTATAAAAAGACCTACAATTGAAGCTAAAATTGGTGCATAAAAAGACCTACAATTGAAGCTAAAATTGGAGCATAAAAAGATCTAGGGTTGGAGCTACAATTGGAGTATAAAAAGACATAACATTGAAGCTAAAATTGAAATACAAACAGACCTACAATTGAAGCTGAAATTGGAGTATAAAAAGACTTAAGATTTAAGCTAAATTTGCAGCATAAAAAGACCTACGATTGAAGCTTAAATTGGAGTATAAAGAGACCTACAATTGAAGCTAAAATTGGAGTATAAAAAGACCTAAGATTGAAGCTAAAATTGCAGCATAAAAAGACCTACGATTGAAGCTAAAATTGGAGTATAAAGATACCTACGATTGAAGCTAAAATTGGAGTATAAAAAGACCTGGGATTGAAGCTCAAATTGAAGTATAAACAGACCTACAATTCAAGCTAAAATTTAAGTATACAAATATCTACGATTGAAGCTATAATTGGTGTATAAAAAGACATACGATTGAAGCTCAAATTGGAATACAAAATGACCTCCAATTGAAGCTAAAATTGGAGTACAAAAAAACCTGCTATTGATGCTCAAATTGAAGTATAAAAAGACCTACGATTGAAGCGTAAAACGAATTATGATTTAAGCTAAAATTGGAGTAGTAAAAAACCTACCCGTCCAACTAAAATTGGAGAATTTTCAGACCTATGTTGGTAGCAAAAATTGGATTATAAAAAATATTTAGCTAAAATCTGGGACAAAGATTGTAGTATAAAAAATTAAGAGAAAAAATGGGAAAATAAAATTGATCTACAATTGTATCTAAATTTTGTGTTTAAATAGACACGATACATTTACAGCTCAAATTTTTAAAAATAAAGACCTACGATTGAAGCTTAAATTAAAGTGTTTAACACCCAATTATTAAAGCTAAAATTGTTTCACATAAAGACCAATCAAATCTATGAATAACCATTTCTAAATAGTCTCTTTTATAATATTTAAACTATTCTTCCAATAAACTACTTAAAATCTTGAAATCTAAGTACAAAATGACCCTAAAAGATTTCTAATTTCAGCTCAAATTTCCTCACTTTAGAATATAAAACTGCATAAGTATGCTTTTCCCTTTTAAAAAAATCTTAACAAGAAAACTATTGTTATCATTGTGCAAGCTTTCATTACTAGCACTTCCTTAGCAAGAAAGCAAAAAAGAAATATAAACTCATTTGTAATATGCATTTAATGATACAACAAGAAAGGTTTTTAAGATGAGTACTGCCTGCCAAATATGAGAGGGAGGTATGAGTTGTGGCAAATGAGTGTTGCAATATTAAGGATATATACAAGTATGAGGCAACATAGTCAACAACTGCTGCAGCAGTAGTAGCAGTAATTTTAGTATTACCATCATAATCATCACCATCTTTTAACGCTTCATCTTCATTTATTCATAATGCCAGGAAGTTTTAGTAAATTCATATTTTCTCATCTCTTTCCCTGCAACCCCTGATGAATCTCTGGGAAAATATTCTTAAGGCTTAAGGGCTCAAAGAAGAGTCTAGTTGGGTATGTATGTGTGTGTCTTACTCTCTATCTAAGTACAACATGAAGAGACATATTGAGTGTATGAATGGAAGAACTGAATGACTGACTGTGTGTATGAATGACTGTACAAATGAATGAATGAATGACTGTTTGAATGAATGCTTCTAGTATAATGAAAATTAAAACTTTTTTTCTTTCTTATAGAATATATGTAGATGTAAATGTGTATAGTTAAGCAAGTATAAGTGATGATTGCAAAAGTGAAGCATACTTCTAGGAGTGAGCAGGCGTTGAAAGATAAATAGCTTGAGGTAGTTAGTATATTTTATATACCTACATACCGACTTACATAAATATACTTTACATATAAAATTCTCTCAACTTTGCTAGCCAAATGCAAGGTAAAAGATAAAATGTAAGCAGCTTAAGGCAAAATAAATACGTTAAAGTGAATTATATATGTATAAACATAGAAATGTATATGATATGTTATGTTAGAAATGTTAAAAACATAGAACTTCATGACATTATAACACTATCTACCTGCCTATGTTCTACTACAATTAACAGCTTGCAAATGAATACTTTAGTAGAAAATTGCTGTGACAAAAGCCTAAAAGCTGGCAATTATTTGAAATAACAATTGCTACAAAATGCATAACTATAACCATTGTATAACCCCCTAAAACTGTGTGTCATTGTGTATGAAAAAACACTTTCAATTTTGTTGTATATTTTTTTCATTGGTTGGCTTAATCCTCATCAAATATGTATTTTTTCTAAAAATTTATTTTATTATTTTTTATATATATAAATTTGGTTTATCTTGTTATTGTTGTCTGTGTAATGTAGGGGGGTATGTGTGAAAATGTTTGCAAATTCCATTATGCCACTTGAGGCAACACTTCAACACATTGTAGATAAAAACCGATTGCATTTTGTTTCGGTTATTTTTTTGTTGTCATTTAAGCCTAAGGCTCAAGGTTAGTAGGGGAAACCTAATGAATTTATCAGGTGATTTGAAAAATTTGTAAAAAAAAACATTAAATCATAAACAAATAAAATTAAACTCATCTACAAATTTGTTAAAGAAAAACAAAGTTGGTCTTTACATACTCCAATCTAAGCTTCAATCTTAAGTCTTTAAATACTAAAATTTTAGCTAATATCGTAGGTCTTTAGCATCTATCGCAGAATTTTCAATATTCCCATTTCAGCTTCAAAAGTAGGTCTGTAAATACTAAATCGTAAGTCTTTAAATACTCCAATTTTAACTTCAATCGTAGATCTCCAAATACTCCAATTGTGGCTTTAATCATAGATCTCTAAGTACTCCAGTTCTGTTCTAGTTCTGTTCTAGTTCTGTTCTGTTCTAGTTCTGTTCTAGTTCTGTTCTAGTTCTGTTCTAGTTCTGTTCTAGTTCTGTTCTAGTTCTGTTCTAGTTCTGTTCTAGTTCTGTTCTAGTTCTGTTCTAGTTCTGTTCTAGTTCTGTTCTAGTTCTGTTCTAGTTCTGTTCTAGTTCTGTTCTAGTTCTGTTCTAGTTCTGTTCTAGTTCTGTTCTAGTTCTGTTCTAGTTCTGTTCTAGTTCTGTTCTAGTTCTGTTCTAGTTCTGTTCTAGTTCTGTTCTAGTTCTGTTCTAGTTCTGTTCTAGTTCTGTTCTAGTTCTGTTCTAGTTCTGTTCTAGTTCTGTTCTAGTTCTGTTCTAGTTCTGTTCTAGTTCTGTTCTAGTTCTGTTCTAGTTCTGTTCTAGTTCTGTTCTAGTTCTGTTCTAGTTCTGTTCTAGTTCTGTTCTAGTTCTGTTCTAGTTCTGTTCTAGTTCTGTTCTAGTTCTGTTCTAGTTCTGTTCTAGTTCTGTTCTAGTTCTGTTCTAGTTCTGTTCTAGTTCTGTTCTAGTTCTGTTCTAGTTCTGTTCTAGTTCTGTTCTAGTTCTGTTCTAGTTCTGTTCTAGTTCTGTTCTAGTTCTGTTCTAGTTCTGTTCTAGTTCTGTTCTAGTTCTGTTCTAGTTCTGTTCTAGTTCTGTTCTAGTTCTGTTCTAGTTCTGTTCTAGTTCTGTTCTAGTTCTGTTCTAGTTCTGTTCTAGTTCTGTTCTAGTTCTGTTCTAGTTCTGTTCTAGTTCTGTTCTAGTTCTGTTCTAGTTCTGTTCTAGTTCTGTTCTAGTTCTGTTCTAGTTCTGTTCTAGTTCTGTTCTAGTTCTGTTCTAGTTCTGTTCTAGTTCTGTTCTAGTTCTGTTCTAGTTCTGTTCTAGTTCTGTTCTAGTTCTGTTCTAGTTCTGTTCTAGTTCTGTTCTAGTTCTGTTCTAGTTCTGTTCTAGTTCTGTTCTAGTTCTATTCTAGTTCTGTTCTAGTTCTGTTCTAGTTCTGTTCTAGTTCTGTTCTAGTTCTGTTCTAGTTCTGTTCTAGTTCTGTTCTAGTTCTGTTCTAGTTCTGTTCTAGTTCTGTTCTAGTTCTGTTCTAGTTCTGTTCTAGTTCTGTTCTAGTTCTGTTCTAGTTCTGTTCTAGTTCTGTTCTAGTTCTGTTCTAGTTCTGTTCTAGTTCTGTTCTAGTTCTGTTCTAGTTCTGTTCTAGTTCTGTTCTAGTTCTGTTCTAGTTCTGTTCTAGTTCTGTTCTAGTTCTGTTCTAGTTCTGTTCTAGTTCTGTTCTAGTTCTGTTCTAGTTCTGTTCTAGTTCTGTTCTAGTTCTGTTCTAGTTCTGTTCTAGTTCTGTTCTAGTTCTGTTCTAGTTCTGTTCTAGTTCTGTTCTAGTTCTGTTCTAGTTCTGTTCTAGTTCTGTTCTAGTTCTGTTCTAGTTCTGTTCTAGTTCTGTTCTAGTTCTGTTCTAGTTCTGTTCTAGTTCTGTTCTAGTTCTGTTCTAGTTCTGTTCTAGTTCTGTTCTAGTTCTGTTCTAGTTCTGTTCTAGTTCTGTTCTAGTTCTGTTCTAGTTCTGTTCTAGTTCTGTTCTAGTTCTATTCTAGTTCTGTTCTAGTTCTGTTCTAGTTCTGTTCTAGTTCTGTTCTAGTTCTGTTCTAGTTCTGTTCTAGTTCTGTTCTAGTTCTGTTCTAGTTCTGTTCTAGTTCTGTTCTAGTTCTGTTCTAGTTCTGTTCTAGTTCTGTTCTAGTTCTGTTCTAGTTCTGTTCTAGTTCTGTTCTAGTTCTATTCTAGTTCTGTTCTAGTTCTATTCTAGTTCTGTTCTAGTTCTGTTCTAGTTCTGTTCTAGTTCTGTTCTAGTTCTGTTCTAGTTCTGTTCTAGTTCTGGTCTAGTTCTGTTCTAGTTCTGTTCTAGTTCTGTTCTAGTTCTGTTCTAGTTCTGTTCTAGTTCTGTTCTAGTTCTGTTCTAGTTCTGTTCTAGTTCTGTTCTAGTTCTGTTCTAGTTCTGTTCTAGTTCTGTTCTAGTTCTGTTCTACTTCTGTTCTAGTTTTGTTCTAGATCTGTTCTGTTCTAGTTCTTCAATCGTAGATCTCCAATTTTAGCTTTAACCACTATTTCCAAGTCATCTCAAAAAACCATAGCATACTTTTAGCTGCCTTATAAGAACATCAAAGGAAAGCCTACCAACAAAGGTAAACAAAAAAAGAAAGTAAGAATAAAATCTTTATTATTGTTTCCCATATTGGTTATTGCACAAATGTTTTGAATTTCAATCTTCTTTAAAGTTTTTTTGGAAATATGTAAAAAAAATCAGAAAAAAAAGTATTAAAGAATAGACATGTTGATTTTTAACACGCTCGAGTTGTGGTATTTTCGGCAGAGTATGTATGTGAGGGCTGCATTCCAGCAGTCTATCAAAATGCCTAGCTATCAACCCAGCTGTCTCTCTGTCTGTCTGAATGTGGTGGGCCTGTTAAAAAAATGCATTTGGCTTAAAGTGATTTTTGTTTTGTTTTCTCTATTTTTGTGTAGCCATCAAGTGGTCCTATTTGAAATGGTAGTTGCAAATATTGGATTTAGTTTTTTTTTCAAACAAGATAAAAAAATTGGATTTTTTCGTTATTTTATTTTTTGTTTCACAGAAAACAAAAAGGAGAAAAAAATAATGGCAAATATAGATTGTTGAAAGGTTTTAGGCGCAATTTATGTGTGCTGTCAAAGAAATTCAAATAAAACTTAAGGCTACACTAATAAATATTGTGCAATGTTTGAAAGAAATATATTTGAACTATAAAAAGAAATTGTAAATAATTTAAACAACGGAAATTATAAAAACGAAAATCGGCAAATTCAGGGTTAAAATAAAAGATTACATTTGAAGATTTTATTGTTATTTAAAGTGGCGAAATAGATAAAATCAAGGTCAGAATTTAATGTTATATAAAAGGGAATTTAAACAGTAACAAAATATTAAAAGGTGTTTTCCTATTCCCCTAGAATACTTCACATATGCACTTTGATTTAACATTCTTTTTATTGAATTTCTTTCTACAGAAAAACATGCACTTTATTCATATTTTCCTGTTAATACTTAAAAAAAATTCTCACGAATCATTAAACATGGCATTAAAAGCATTTTAAAGCATCATATATATTGAACAAATAATTGTTATATTTCGCTATAAAACTCAATATTTAAGCACTCAATAAACATCAATCTTTCACAAGTGCACGTGTATGAAAATACACGCAAATAATCATATAAACCGTTATTCAAATGTAGACACTTGTACTCAGGTATTAACATGAACACATATACAGATTAAAACATCGCTCAGTCAAGATAAAATATCGAAAAAAATACTATTGACAGCCATCAATTAAATTGAAATTAGTACAAGAAACACATTAGAATGTGTGCATAAAATCAAATCTACCTACATAGTGGACTAAATTTAGGAAATTGTACACGTTTTGAACCAAAAATACTAGAGAGAAAAACTTTATTTGATTTTGAAAAGAAAAAATATTTTGATTTTGCAACCAACACACGCGCTTCATAGAGCAAATGCAGGAGCAAGAGACAGAATTATATAAATTACTTTCGTAAATGTGTTTTACGTTTAACAGTGAAAGTCAATATAGTGGGGAACTAGAACAGAACTAGAACAGAACTAGAACAGAACTAGAACAGAACTAGAACAGAATTAGAACAGAACTAGAACAGAACTAGAACAGAACTAGAACAGAACTAGAACAGAACTAGAACAGAACTAGAACAGAACTAGAACAGAACTAGAACAGAACTAGAACAGAACTAGAACAGAACTAGAACAGAACTAGAACAGAACTAGAACAGAATTAGAACAGAACTAGAACAGAACTAGAACAGAACTAGAACAGAACTAGAACAGAACTAGAACAGAACTAGAACAGAACTAGAACAGAACTAGAACAGAACTAGAACAGAACTAGAACAGAACTAGAACAGAACTAGAACAGAACTAGAACAGAACTAGAACAGAACTAGAACAGAACTAGAACAGAACTAGAACAGAACTAGAACAGAACTAGAACAGAACTAGAACAGAACTAGAACAGAACTAGAACAGAACTAGAACAGAACTAGAACAGAACTAGAACAGAACTAGAACAGAACTAGAACAGAACTAGAACAGAACTAGAACAGAACTAGAACAGAACTAGAACAGAACTAGAACAGAACTAGAACAGAACTAGAACAGAACTAGAACAGAACTAGAACAGAACTAGAACAGAACTAGAACAGAACTAGAACAGAACTAGAACAGAACTAGAACAGAACTAGAACAGAACTAGAACAGAACTAGAACAGAACTAGAACAGAACTAGAACAGAACTAGAACAGAACTAGAACAGAACTAGAACAGAACTAGAACAGAACTAGAACAGAACTAGAACAGAACTAGAACAGAACTAGAACAGAACTAGAACAGAACTAGAACAGAACTAGAACAGAACTAGAACAGAACTAGAACAGAACTAGAACAGAACTAGAACAGAACTAGAACAGAACTAGAACAGAACTAGAACAGAACTAGAACAGAACTAGAACAGAACTAGAACAGAACTAGAACAGAACTAGAACAGAACTAGAACAGAACTAGAACAGAACTAGAACAGAACTAGAACAGAACTAGAACAGAACTAGAACAGAACTAGAACAGAACTACAACAGAACTACAACAGAACTAGAACAGAACTAGAACAGAACTAGAACAGAACTAGAACAGAACTAGAACAGAACTAGAACAGAACTAGAACAGAACTAGAACAGAACTAGAACAGAACTAGAACAGAACTAGAACAGAACTAGAACAGAACTAGAACAGAACTAGAACAGAACTAGAACAGAACTAGAACAGAACTAGAACATAACTAGAACAGAACTAGAACAGAACTAGAACAGAACTAGAACAGAACTAGAACAGAACTAGAACAGAACTAGAACAGAACTAGAACAGAACTAGAACAGAACTAGAACAGAACTAGAACAGAACTAGAACAGAACTAGAACAGAACTAGAACAGAACTAGAACAGAACTAGAACAGAACTAGAACAGAACTAGAACAGAACTAATTTCATAACATTTCTCTTAACATTCCCTACCTATTCAAATTCTGTTCCCATTTCAGTCGCACTGTATATTTAAATGTTAATTATTTATACAAGTTCAAATGCTTGTTTTTATTTTTAATGTGTATTTTTGTTTTGTCTTGCAAACAAATAAATTATTATTTCTATTTTCTTTGCTCTTTTTCGATGTTTGGCATAAACAATTAGTGTCAAAATTAACGAGGTCCAGAAAGTAATAATAAACAGAGAGCAAAGGGGAGAGCAAAAACACAAGATATAAAAAAAGAGAACATAATGTAAGAAATACAAACAGCAAGAATAATGTGTTGTTGTAAATACACTTGCATGTGTGGAATTGTCAGTGTGAATGCGCATAAGTGAGAGTAGGCCAAACTGTCAAAAGATTAATTTGGTTCATTGAGTTATTGAAACATTAATTTAGGATATTTGCTAGACAAACATTGGGGGAGGAGAGTTGATTGTTACAAACAGTGAAGTC
Source organism: Calliphora vicina (assembly GCF_958450345.1). NCBI lineage: Eukaryota > Metazoa > Arthropoda > Insecta > Diptera > Calliphoridae > Calliphora > Calliphora vicina. The sequence goes on from NC_088781.1 coordinate 129,700,335, forward strand.
TTTAAATAGCTGATAATCACAAAATTACAAACCTGAAATGTTTAAAGTTAATAAAAATCTTATTTTTAAAATTTCTTTAGCTCAAGAATAAATTGTATAGGTTTTGCTAATATTTTTATTTACTTGTTTATTGCTTTATTATTCCTTCAAAAAACTCATTTAATCGCTATAATCCCCCTCATCCATCTTTAACCTTTTGGTAATCAAAATTTATTACCCACATTTCCATTTGCAATTATTTTCTCTGCTTAGTTTTATGCCAACCATTGAATACATTTTGCCTAGAATTTATTAATCAATTTATTATTTTTTTAACAAAAATATTGTTTATTTTTTACAGCTCCTTTATTTTTTATGAGCAAAAATTAATTTATGGCAACAAAAATAAATAAATTATCAAATTATTGTAGTTAAAATCATTCATGTATTTGGGCTATAAAATTATTTCTAATGTTTTGGTGGTTATAAAACAAATTAAATCCAAAAAAACAAACAATCATAAAAAATAAAGCAAAATAATGTGATTGGGAAAAAGGAAAAAAAATCAAACAATAAATTTGATGACGCGATGACAACAACTTTTCAACTTCACACAAACAAAACTTAATTTAATTTTGTTAACAAACTAAAAAAAAACAAAACAAACAATAACATTAACAACTGAAAAAAATGACAATACCGATGTTTAGACCTTGTTTTTCTAAATGTTTAAACAACATTATTTTCATGATTTTATGAGCGATAAAATGAGGAGGTTTATTGATGTTGAAGGTTTTCCTTTTGCCATTTGTTGGGCTGGTAAATGAAATGGGGATATAATAAACTAGAGGAAATGTTGTTTAAAAGTACTTTTTTGGATGAAAAGTATTTTTTTTAGCTTTTCCTTAATTAAATGTTTTTTTTTGTTTGTTTTTATAATGGTAAAAAGTACCAAAAATATACCATAATCCAAAATAGTACCAAATTCAAAATTCGGATTAGTTATATATGAAATAGTACCAAAACTTTAAATACAATAGTTTTCAAAATAGTACCTAATATTAATAATACAGTTATCTTAGGAAGTGACAATTTATTAAATAGTACCAAATTCTTAAATAGTACCAAAATGTTTGTTAAAAGTACCATGAGTAGCACCTTATTATAATTTAAACTCGCATCGTAGATAAAATAGTAACAACAATTTTAAATATTTTCCAAAATAGTACCTAATATTATAATATTACCTTTTTCTTAAATTACTACCAAATTCTTAAATAGTACCAATTTCATTTTAAAGAGTACCATGAGAAGAACTTGATAAGGAATAGTACCCTATTCTAAAATAGTAGCAAATTTAAAAATCGGAGGAATTGTAGATAAAATATTTTCCAAAATAGTACATAATATTATAATAGTACCTTTTTCTAAAATATGTAGTATCAACAACGATTTTTTTTTAAGAATTTGATACTTTTTTGAATTTATATTTATATTTGCATGTAGAATAAATTTAGTACTTTTCTCATCTTAAGTACTTTTTGGAAATTTAGTACTTTTTTGAAAATTAGACTCTTTTTTCTTTATATTTCATAAATAGTTAATACGTAAGTACTATTTTTGAAATTTTATTACTTTTATGGAATTTTTAATTTTATGTTTTAACCAAATAATAAAAACTATTTTTTAAAAAAACAAAAGGTGCAAAATTTTTTTTAAATTTTTTATACCCTTCAATTTCGTGAGAAGGGTATATATAAGTTTGTCATTCCGTTTGTAATTTCTACATTTTTCATTTCCGACCCTATAAAGTATATATATTCTGGATCCTTATAGATAGCGGAGTCGATTAAGCCATGTCCGTCTGTCTGTCTGTCTGTCCGTCTGTCTGTTGAAATCAATTTTCTGAAGACCGCAGATATCTTCGGGATCCAAATCTTCAATAATTCTGTCAGACATGCTTTCGAGAAGTTTGCTATTTAAAATCAGCAAAATCGATCCATAAATAACGGAGATATGAGCAAAAAACCGGGACAACCTCGATTTTTGACCTATTTTTGATCTATATCTGGATTACTAAGTCATTAATATAGACAATATGGATATCTAATGATAGATATTTTAAAGTCCATTGCAACGATGTAGATAAGGCTATAGTAAGTTGGACCTACAATGGGTCAAAATCGGGAAAAATATTTTTTAACTCGAATTTTTTTTTTCATCAAAAAATTTTTTTGTCATACATTTTTTTTCCAAAAAAAAAAATTTAAAAAAAAAATTTGGAAAAAACTTTTTTTAAAAAAAAATAAAAACCAATTTCAAAAGAAAAAATTTTGAAAAACAATTAAAAAAAAATTTAAATTTTGTTTACCTAAAAATATTTAAAAAAAATTTATTTTAAAGTATAATTTGATGAAGGGTATATAAGATTCGGCACAGCCGAATATAGCTCTCTTACTCTCTTGGACTTTTTGTAGAAATAGTCCTTTTGTTTATTTTATACTTTAAAATATTCAAAATTTATATATTTTACATCTAAGAACCCTTTTACAATGCTAAACCTGTGTACTACACACTCTACCTCTTCAAACCCTCGCCAACAAACTTTGTCTGTCTGCTTTTCAATTTCTGCATTTTAAAAGGGGACTTCCATATAAAAAATGTAATTTTTGAATATTTTAAAGCATAAAAGTAATCTAAAAAGTAAAGTTTTAATATTTGGTACTTTTTGTAATTTAGTACTTTTTAGGAACTTGAAAAAATTTAATGGGTACTTTTTTGAAATTTGGTACTTTTATGGGAATTAAAATTAATTTAAAAGAAAAATCTTTAAAATTCATTTTTTATATATAATTAATCTTAGAAGTAAAAAGTACTAATATTAGATACTTTTTGGAATTTGGTATTTTATTGGAATTTGTAAATCACTTTTTTAAATTAATTTTAAAACTTCCGATAATAAATTTAACAACCATAAATCTCTTAAAATTATTGCCAGCCAAATATGATGACTTAAAAATTCAGAATTTTTTAAAATTTTTAGCTTTTATTTTGATACATTGGTAAAATATAAATTTATTCATTTACTAATGTTGTTCTTCAAGTTTCTCCAACCCACTCACACCAGCCTGTTCTTATTTATTTGCAAATAAAATATCTAAATTTGTACTGCATACTTTAGGGATCTTTTTTATTACAGTTGACTGGACTCACAAAAAAAGAATTTCCGAGTTTTACCCGGAATTTTTAAATTTTTTTTCTTTACAAACCATCTCCTGAAAATTTCGAATGGAATAAAATCGCTCCAGCCGTTCTCACGTGATGACATTATATACATGGACCATTTCATTTTTATATATATTGATAACATATGAATTCCGAGCCAAAAGATCTGCTTATCTTCTGAAGCCAAGAAGGAATCAAGCCGATATCGGATATTCAGTTCCAAAGTGAAGCGTATCCCAGAGAGAGTGCGTTCTGCATCGATCGAAACAAATAATAGTCAGATGGGGCACGGTCTGGACAATAAAGCGGGTGGGTGAAAAAAAAGAGTTTTAAATAGCCGTCATAAAAAACTCATATGAGGAGTTTTATTTTTCCCATCAGAAAAAAACTAATTTAAGGAATTTTATTTTTTCCGACATAAAATAAAACACATTTGAGGAGTTTTAAAATAAAACTCATTTGAGTAGTTTTAAAATAAAACTCATTTGAGGAGTTTTAAAATAAAACTCATTTGAGGAGTTTTAAAATAAAACTCATTTGAGGAGTTTTAAAATAAAACTCATTTGAGGAGTTTTATTTTTCCCGTCAGAAAATAAAACTCATTTTATGTAAATTGACACCTAAAGCTTGCCGCTGGTCAGATCATTACAATTTTTTAAAGCACCTTGCATTGCAATTGTGCGATTTTAATTTGTTATTGCTATTATTATTATATTATATAAAAGAGTTTTAAATAGCCGTTTCTGACGGTAAAAAATAAAACTCCTCAAATGACTTTTCTTTTATGAAGGAAAAAATAAAACTCCTCAAATGAGTTTGTTTCTGACGGGAAAAATAAAACTCCGCAAATGAACTCCGGCTATTTAAAACTCTTTTTTAAGAGTTTCATGAGAACTTTTATTTTTATGTTGAATAATAACTGTTAACTGAAAAATAAAACTCCGCAAATGAACTCCGGCTATTTAAAACTCTTTTTTTAAAAGTTTCATGAGAACTTTTATTTTTACGTGTAGTTAACAGTTATTTGTTAACTGTGGAGATAGGATAATTTTTTAGTATCACCAGAGCTTCTGAAAGAGCACGAAAATATGAATCTATTGGTATAGAGTTTTTGATTTCAAATTTACGGTCCCTACAATTTCATTATTGAAATTGTTAACAATACTGTTTAGTAACTTAGTGTAGGTTATTATATAATTGGGCTTGACCGACCATACTTTCTTACTTGCTTTATTCTTTGAAATATTGAAAATTAATTATTTTTTTGTAATGTAAGTAATCTAACAAGTATGTACTAATATTTGGTACTTTTTTAGAAATTTAATTTTTTAATAAAAACTTAAAAATATATATTTGGTATTTTTCTGAATCTTTTGAGAATTTAGTACTTTTTTGCAGATTAGTAGTTTTAGTACTTTTTTATTTGATGCTATACAAAATTTATAGCATTATTTTATTTAAAAAAAATATATATTTGGTACTTTTTTGGCATTAAGTACTTTTTGGGAATTTAATACTTTATTGCTGATTAGTACTTTTAGTTATTTTATACTAAAATAATGCACAAAATCACCAAAAATACAATAACAAATATATTTGGTACTTTTTTGAAATATGGTACTTTTTGGAAAATTAGTGCTTTTTTTACAGATTAGTACTTGTACTTTTTTGTATTTAAAAAAACGTAAAAATTCTTACAAATACCAAAAATACTTTCTACAATAAAAAATTATTATTTGGTACTATTTTTGGCATTAAGTACTTTTTGCAAATTTAGTACTTTTAGTTATTTTATACCTAAAAACTTCACAAAATCTTCAAAAATACCTTCTGCCTTTCTTATAAACATAAAGTACCATAAATTATGTATGTACTTAATACCTTTAGTCTAATACTAATATTTGGTACTTTTTTAGAAATTTGCTACTTTAATTTTTTAACACATAATTTAAAAATATATACATATTTGGTACTATTTTTGAATATTTTGAGAATTTAGTACTTTTTTGCATATTAGTACTTTTAGTACTTTTTTATTTGATATTAAAAAAAAAATTATTTAAATCTTAGAAATGCCACAAATTATCATTTGTAACTTTTTTGGCATTAAGTACTTTTTGGGAATTTAGTACTTTATTGCTGATTAGTACTTTTAGTTAATTTATACTAAAATAATGCACAAAATCTTCAAAAATAAAATAATAAATATATTTGGTACTTTTTTGAAATATGGTACTTTTTGGAAAATTAGTACTTTTTATATTTAAAAAAACGTAAAAAAAATCTTACAAATACCAAAAATACTTTCTACAATAAAAATTATATTTGGTACTTTTTTTGGCATTAAGTACTTTTTGACAATTTAGTACTTTTTTGCCAATTAGTACTTTTAGTTATTTCACAAAAATACTTTCTACAATAAAAAATTATATTTGGTACTTTTTTTGGCATTAAGTACTTTTTGACAATTTAGTACTTTTTTTGCAAATTTAGTACTTTTAGTTATTTTATACCTAAAAACTTCACAAAATCATCAAAAATACTTTCTTTCTGTCTTATAAACATAAAGTACCATAAATTATGTATGTCCTTAATACCTTTAGTCCTTCACTAACTTAAAATATCTAGTTGTGTTTATCCCCCATTTTGTTGTAATCAGTTTTGTTTAGAGTTGTTGTATTTCTTCTACCATTAAGTGACAATCTATGTATATTTGAACATACCACTTTTTTTTGGGCTTGTTTTTTGCTGTTGATTTTAATGCTACGTTTGCCGTCAAAATGTCTAGATTTCCGACATTAACTTTTCTCTGTCTGCGTATTTTTGTATATGAGTTTTTCATATTCATGATGATGTGTATGAAAAGAAGAAACAACAACAAAAACAAAAATAGCAAAGAAAAGTACATGAAAAAGGATATTTGTGGTTGTCTGTGACTGGTATTCAGCTGACAGAAAAGGAATGCCTATAAATTGCTTAGGCTGTTTTTTTTTCTTTTTGGCATTTGTGAAGACACACATAGTAAAAGACTGAGAATTGGTTACTGACACAGACATACCACAAATACACACACACACACCTACTTTTATTGTATGTGTTTTGTACATACATACATTTATGTATTTGTTTTTAGCTTCATAAAAAGTTTATGAACTTTTTTTTCATAGATATTAAAGTGCATTAAGGGTAATCACAGATCAGCAATAAAATTATAAATCTATTTTTAAAAAAATTTTGTAAATCTAGATAAATAATGGCAAATTTTTTATTTGATTATTATTATTGAGATTTAAATTTCCTACATGAGTCCCCCAAATTCTCATTTAACTAACAACTTCTGTGAATACCCCTTCAGCTTCTTAAATCAAGTGACTAAAAAGCCTTCTACTAAAGTCAAGCACATTTATGATATTTCAAGAAGTTTTCTCTAACAATGTTAATGAAATCCGACAAAAAGCAAAAAATAATAGGACAAATAAAATCAACTTGTAGACAAAATAATTTCCAAGGGAATGAGTAGAATGATTGTGGACAACAAAACAAAAAAAAGAAAACAAGAAAAACCAAATGACTAAAATAATAAGAAGGAAAGGAAAATATGAATGAAAATAAAAAAAGCCTATATGACCTAAATGGGAACAAGGAAAAATAGATAAAACACTTTGGTTGAAGTGCTGGGGTGTACCAATAGTCTGACGCCAGTTAAAAGAAAATTCATTTCAATTTTCTCGTAAGATTGGCAGGCAGGCTGACTGAATTAACAAACATTTCAATTTTTTTTTAGGTTTTCTCAGTACGTTTTGTTTTCAATGAATAAATTTAAAAACATTATTTGGGTATACAACACACAAATCATAGATTAATACACATAGATGGGAAACTTTCCTGTCAAAGGCCTAACTCAGTTGTCAAAAACCTAAGTGGTGAGAATATATTAGTAAAAAATAAACTTTTAGATTATTTTTTTTTTGAATTTTTCTCTACTTAGTTTCCGCTCTATGTATATTTTCTCTATGCAGAAAATAGTAAATGTTTTTTTAGACGCTATAGAAAATTTACATAAATTTATAATTTTTGGGTTAATTTGTCACTAGGGTAAAATAGATGAAATAAAGAGAAATATTTAAAGGATCAAATACAAAATTACTTTTATTTAAATGGAGATTTTAAAGGACTTTCGTTTAAATGGAGTTATTTAAATTTATATTAGAAGTATTTTCTTCTGTAATGCAACTTTTGTCAAAAAGGCAATTTATACCAGTAAATAGTACTTTATTCAAAATATTTTCATAAAACTATTTCAAAAAAGTACTTTTTTGCAAAAATTGTGTTTCCTCTATAAAAAGTACAATTTCAAAAAAGTACCGTTAAAAATACCTTTTGTTATTCTTTTTTATTAAAAGTAGGTACTTTTTGAAAAAAATATTTTTCTACATAAAATTATTTTTCTATAATATGTACTATTAAAATAAGTACTTTTTGCAAAAACTCTATTTCTTTTATAAAAAGTACCATTTCAAAAAAGTACCGTTAAAATTACCTTTTATTAAACAATTTTTTTTTATTAAAATTAGGTACTTTTTGAAATAACTATTTTTCTACAATAACTACTTTTTAAAAAAAGTACTTTTTTGCTAAAAAAATGTTTTTTACTAAAAGTACTTTTTGAAAAAAATATTTTTTCTATAAAATGTACTGTTAAAAAAAGTACTTATAAAGGTAAGTATAAAAGGTACCAAAGTACCAAAAGTACCGTTAAAATTACCTTTTATTAAACAATTCTTTTTATTAAAAGTAGGTACTTTTTGAAAAAAATATTTTTCTACAATAACTGCTTTTTAAAAAAAATACATACTTTTTGTTCAAAAAAAAAAAGTTTTTTTTTATTAAAAGTACTTTTTGAAAAAAAATTATTTTTTCTATAAAATGTACTTTTTGCAAAAACTCTATTTCTTATATAAAAAGTACCATTTCAAAAAAGTACTTTGTCAAAATTTAAAAGTACTTTTTTTGAAAAAAAAAATTCTATAAAATATACTATTTCTATATAAAGTACTTTTTTGCAAAAACTCGATTTATAAAAAGTATCATCTCAAAAAGCTATTTTTGTAAAAAAAATATTTTTTTATTAAAAGTACTTTTTTGCAAATACTCTAAGTCTTTTATAAAAAGTACTTTTTTCAAAAAAGGTTAGTTAGTACTTTTTGAAAAAAAAATTCTATAAAATATACTATTCCAAAAAGTACTTTTTTGCAAAAGCTCTATTTCTTCTATAAAAAGTACCATTTCAAAAAGGTTATTTTGTCAAAAATTTGTTTTTCTATAAAAAGTACTTTTTGAAAAAAAATATTTTGTTATAAAATGTACTATGTATTTCACAAAAGTACTTTTTGCAAAAACTCTATTTTCTCTATAAAAAGTACCATTTCATAAAGGTAATTTTGTCCAAAAATTTATTTTTTCTGTTAAAAGTACTTATACAAAAACTATTTTTTCTATAAAACGTACCATGTATTTCCCAAAATCACTTTTTTGCTAAAATTCTATTTATTATAAAAAAAGTACCATTTGAAAAAGTCCGTTTGTCAAAAAAGTTTTTTTTTTCTATTGAATGTGTTTTTTGAAAAAAACAATTTTTGCTATAAAAAGTACTATTTCAAAGAAGTACTTTTTTGCAAATACTCTACTTCGTCTATAAAAAGTACCATTTCAAAAAAATACTTTTGTCAATACAGTTTTTTTCTATTAAATATGCTACATATTTCAAAAAATCTATTTTTGCTATAAAAAGTACTATTTCAAAAAAGTTGCAAAAACTCTTCTTCTTCTATAAAAAGTATCATTTTAAAAAGCGAATTTTGTTAAGAGTTATTTTTCTATTAAAATTACTTTTTGAAAAAACAATATTTTCTATAAAAAGTACTTTTTTGCAAAAACTCTATTTTCTCTATAAAAAGTACCATTTCAAAAAAGGTAATTTATTTTTCTATACAAAAACTATTTTTTCTATAAAATGTACTATGTATTTCAAAAAGTACTTTTTTGCAAAAATTCTATTATAAAAAAAGTACCACTTGAAAGTAATTTTGGAAAAAAAATTTTATTAAAAGTTTTTTTTTTTAAAAAAAATTTTGCTATAAAAAGTACTATTTCAAAAAAGTACTTTTTTTGCAAAAACTCAATTTTTTCTATAAAAAGTACCATTTCAAAAAAGAACTTTTGTCAATAAGGTTTTTTTCTATTAAATTTGTTATTTGAAAAAAACTATTTTTTCTATAAAATGTACTATTTTAAAAAAGTAGTTTTTGCAAAAACTCTATTTCTTCTTTAAAAAATACTATTAAAAGTACTTTTTGAAAATACTATTTTTTCTTTAAAATGCATTATTTCAAAAAGTACTTTTTTTGTAAAATCAATTTTTTCTATAAAATGTACTATTTCAAAAAAGTACTTTTTGCAAAAACTCTATTTCTTCTTTAAAAAATACTATACTACTATAAAACTATTTTTCAAAAAGTACTTTTTTGTGCAAAAGCTCTATTTTTTCTATAAAAAAGTAATTTTTAAGAAAAACTATATTTTTATAAAATGTATCATTTCAAAAAAGTTTTTTTTCATTAAAATTACTTTTTGAAAAAAATATTTTTTTTTAAAAAAATGAAGTACGTATTTCAAAAAATAGCTTTTTGAAAAAACTTTTTTTTATAAAAGTACTACATATTTCAAAAAAGTACTTCTTCGTAAAAACTCTATTTCTTTTATAAAAAGTACTATTTCAAAAAAGTCCTTTTGTGCAAACATTTTTTTTCTGTTAAAAGTGCTTTTTGAAAAAACTATTTTTTCTATAAAAAGTACTTTTTTGCAAAAACCATATTTTCTCTATAAAAAGTACCATTTCAAAAAGGCAATTTTGTCCAAAAAGTTATTTTTTCTATTAAAAGTACTTATACAAAAACTTCTTTTCTATAAAATGTAATATGTATTTCAAAAAGTACTTTTTTGCAAAAATTCTATTTCTTATAAAAAAAAGTACCACTTGAAAAGTCATTTTGGAAAAAAATTCTATTAAAAGTATTTTTTCAAAAAACAATTTTTGCTATAAAAAGTACTATTTCAAAAAAGTACTTTTTTGGAAAAACTCATTTTTTTATAAACCATTTCAAAAAAGAAATGTGTTATTTGAAAAAACAATTTTTTCTCTAAAATGTATTATTTCAAAAAAGTACTTTTTGCAAAAACTCTATTTCTTCTTTAAAAAATACTATTAAAAGTACTTTTTGAAAAAACTATTTTTTCTTTAAAACGTATTATTTCAAAAAGTACTTTTTTGTGCAAATCTCTATTTCTTCTATAAAAAAGTAATTTTTGAGAAAAACTATATTTTTATAAAATGTATCATTTCAAAAAAGTTTTTTTTTATTAAAAGCACTTTTTGAAAAAAATATTTTTCTTATATGTATTTCAAAAACAGCTTTTTGAAAAAACTTTTTTTATAAAAGTACTACATATTTCAAAAAAGTACTTTTTCGTAAAAACTCTATTTCTTTTATAAAAAGTACTTTTTCAAAAAAGTCCTTTTGTGCAAACTTGTTTTTTCTGTTAAAAGAGCTTTTTGAAAAAACTATTTTTTTATAAAAAGTACTTTTTCAAAAATGGTTTTCTATCAAAAGCTCGCTTAATGTAATATGAGCTTTTTTTAAATATCAATACTAAAAGTACTTTTTCAAAAATTAAATTTTTTTATAAAAGTACTTTTTCGTAAAAACTGTATTTCTTTTATAAAATGTACTATTTCAAAAGAGTCCTTTTGTCAAAAACTTTTTTTCTGTTAAAAGTACTTTTTGAAAAAACTATTTTTTCTATAAAAAGTACTATTTCAAAAAAGTACTTTTTCCAAAATGGTTTTCATTCAAAAGCTCACTTAATGTAAAGGAGCCTTTTTTAAATATCGCTACTAAAAGTACTTTTTCAAAACTTGAATTTTAGTTCTAAAAGTTTTTCTGATAAAAGGTACTGTTTTCAAAAATGTATTTTTCTGTTTTATTATTAGAAATGTAATTTTAATAAGAACTAAAAAGAATGCTATATTCGGCTAGCGCATTAATTTGACCAATGACATGGGATATGTTGCCTTTTGAGGGCCGCTGTGGTTAAGAAAACCATACAAGAAAAAGTTTATCGATGCCAAATCACACGATGGCCAGTTCACATCACCTCCACGTGAGATGACCATGCCCTCAAATCGCTGGTGAAGAATGTCCAAAGTGGCGGTGATGGCCTAGCCAACGTATTTATAAAAGTTTTTGTATTCTCCAAATTTATCCCGAATACTGGCCGAAAACCGATTTCTGTATAAAACCGTATCCGAATATTCGGCCATTATCACACAAATAAACAATAATTATAGCTGTACATTATGATTGACGTCTTCTTTAAATTTTTCCCTCAATTATTTCATCACTAACAAAATAATCAAAACGTTTTAGTTTTTGTATAATTGAAAATATTGATTTAAAATTGAGAAAACAAAAAAATTAATGTTTTTCTATTTCGATTATTTAATTGAAATTTCCACGGAAGAAAAAAAGAAATACTAGCCAGCTAATTTTTAATGACTTAATTGGAAAATGTAACAATAAATTGTTATTCTTTTATTCAACGTACAGATTTCATACAAATTTTTTTTCTCAATTGCGTTATTGAATTTTATGGAAGAATTTAATTAAACATTATAGAATGAACAAAATTATAAGGGGAAATAGTCAATTAAAGCTAAATAACCCAGCAAGTTTAAAAAAATTTCAATAATGTAGAAAAACGTTTGGGTTTTAATAGATAAATTGAAAAAATTCGAAAATGGATTTAGATTTTAAAGAAATTGCTATTAACTGGGTTATTCTTTTGCCAATTTACCTTTTAGTTTTCTATACAAATTTTAATTCTTTTTTTTGTAATTTTATTTATTTTTTCTCATTTTACTATTTGTTTATTTTATTATATTTTTTTATGTTTAAATATTTGTTTATTTATAAACAAAAAAACACAACAAAATTTATAAACATGAACCAAATAAAATATATATATAAACAATAGACTTATAAAAACAACAACGCTAGATTCTAAATAGAAAAGAATCAGTGAATGAATTGGATAAAAAAGACAGCAAAAACGTTTCTAATGTAAATTTCTAATACACATGGATTTTAGAACGTTTGTTAAAGTGGTTTTTAAATGGAAAACTAATGTTTTTGTTGCTGCTGCCGCTGCAGCCATTATTGTTGATGTTGGTCATTGTTATTGATGTCTATAAATTTCTGAATGTTTATTATTTTCGAGCAGCCAACAAAAACATTTGAATTCAGACAATAAAATACTATTTATATACAAACCAATAGCAACAACTATCTACCAACCAACTACAAGAGTTTAACAACTACCACCCCCCCTCTATGCCTGCCACCTTTTTTATATTCAGTTTTGAAGGCTGAACTTGACATTTACAAGGTGAACAGACCTCAGGAGGGCAGGCTAATTTCATTTAATAAATAATATGCTATTCTACTAGAATGGCAAGAAAAATCGGAAAAAATCACAATGAACACAAGTGTTTGTTTAATAAATGTGCATTAACAATGGAAAAGCTGGCAAAAAAAAATATAAAAGAAATTTCATTTCATTTAAATTGAAAAAATTGATTTAATTCTTGGAGGGTGGTCGCTATAATAGAATGGAATTCTTTAAACAAAAGTTTTGTTTTAAAATTTAAACAAATTTTTTTTATGCGATTTTAATTGGGTATTGAAAGCAGATAAATTTAATTATGGAAAACAAATTTTTAAAAATAATAAAAAATAAAATAATGAAAAAAATCTTTAAAAAAAATTAAACTGATTTTCATGTTTTTTTCAGAAAATTTAGCAATTTGCTTGAGTTAGGTACTTTTTTTCGTACTAGGTACATTTTTGAAATTTCGTAGAACCAAAAATTATCCTTATAACAATCTAAAACGATCTAGTTATGTCCGTCCTCCTATCTGTCTGTCTGTCTGTCTGTCTGTCTGTCTGTCTGTCTGTCTGTCTGTCTGTCTGTCTGTCTGTCTGTCTGTCTGTCTGTCTGTCTGTCTGTCTGTATGTCTGTCTGTCTGTCTGTCTGTCTGTCTGTCTGTCTGTCTGTCTGTCTGTCTGTCTGTCTGTCTGTCTGTCTGTCTGTCTGTCTGTCTGTCTGTCTGTCTGTCTGTCTGTCTGTCTGTCTGTCTGTCTGTCTGTCTGTCTGTCTGTCTGTCTGTCTGTCTGTCTGTCTGTCTGTCTGTCTGTCTGTCTGTCTGTCTGTCTGTCTGTCTGTCTGTCTGTCTGTCTGTCTGTCTGTCTGTCTGTCTGTCTGTCTGTCTGTCTGTCTGTCTGTCTGTCTGTCTGTCTGTCTGTCTGTCTGTCTGTCTGTCTGTCTGTCTGTCTGTCTGTCTGTCTGTCTGTCTGTCTGTCTGTCTGTCTGTCTGTCTGTCTGTCTGTCTGTCTGTCTGTCTGTCTGTCTGTCTGTCTGTCTGTCTGTCTGTCTGTCTGTCTGTCTGTCTGTCTGTCTGTCTGTCTGTCTGTCTGTCTGTCTGTCTGTCTGTCTGTCTGTCTGTCTGTCTGTCTGTCTGTCTGTCTGTCTGTCTGTCTGTCTGTCTGTCTGTCTGTCTGTCTGTCTGTCTGTCTGTCTGTCTGTCTGTCTGTCTGTCTGTCTGTCTGTCTGTCTGTCTGTCTGTCTGTCTGTCTGTCTGTCTGTCTGTCTGTCTGTCTGTCTGTCTGTCTGTCTGTCTGTCTGTCTGTCTGTCTGTCTGTCTGTCTGTCTGTCTGTCTGTCTGTCTGTCTGTCTGTCTGTCTGTCTGTCTGTCTGTCTGTCTGTCTGTCTGTCTGTCTGTCTGTCTGTCTGTCTGTCTGTCTGTCTGTCTGTCTGTCTGTCTGTCTGTCTGTCTGTCTGTCTGTCTGTCTGTCTGTCTGTCTGTCTGTCTGTCTGTCTGTCTGTCTGTCTGTCTGTCTGTCTGTCTGTCTGTCTGTCTGTCTGTCTGTCTGTCTGTCTGTCTGTCTGTCTGTCTGTCTGTCTGTCTGTCTGTCTGTCTGTCTGTCTGTCTGTCTGTCTGTCTGTCTGTCTGTCTGTCTGTCTGTCTGTCTGTCTGTCTGTCTGTCTGTCTGTCTGTCTGTCTGTCTGTCTGTCTGTCTGTCTGTCTGTCTGTCTGTCTGTCTGTCTGTCTGTCTGTCTGTCTGTCTGTCTGTCTGTCTGTCTGTCTGTCTGTCTGTCTGTCTGTCTGTCTGTCTGTCTGTCTGTCTGTCTGTCTGTCTGTCTGTCTGTCTGTCTGTCTGTCTGTCTGTCTGTCTGTCTGTCTGTCTGTCTGTCTGTCTGTCTGTCTGTCTGTCTGTTTTTTTCAGAAAATTTAGCAATTTGCTTGAGTTAGGTACTTTTTTTCGTACTAGGTACATTTTTGAAATTTCGTAGAACCAAAAATTATCCTTATAACAATCTAAAACGATCTAGTTATGTCCGTCCTCCTATCTGTCTCTCTGTCTGTCTGTCTGTCTGTCTGTCTGTCTGTCTGTCTGTCTGTCTGTCTGTCTGTCTGTCTGTCTGTCTGTCTGTCTGTCTGTCTGTCTGTCTGTCTGTCTGTCTGTCTGTCTGTCTGTCTGTCTGTCTGTCTGTCTGTCTGTCTGTCTGTCTGTCTGTCTGTCTGTCTGTCTGTCTGTCTGTCTGTCTGTCTGTCTGTCTGTCTGTCTGTCTGTCTGTCTGTCTGTCTGTCTGTCTGTCTGTCTGTCTGTCTGTCTGTCTGTCTGTCTGTCTGTCTGTCTGTCTGTCTGTCTGTCTGTCTGTCTGTCTGTCTGTCTGTCTGTCTGTCTGTCTGTCTGTCTGTCTGTCTGTCTGTCTGTCTGTCTGTCTGTCTGTCTGTCTGTCTGTCTGTCTGTCTGTCTGTCTGTCTGTCTGTCTGTCTGTCTGTCTGTCTGTCTGTCTGTCTGTCTGTCTGTCTGTCTGTCTGTCTGTCTGTCTGTCTGTCTGTCCGTCTGTCTGTCTGTCTGTCTGTTGAAATCAATTTTCTGAAGGCCCCAGATATCTCCGGGATCCAAATCTTCAACAATTCTGTCAGACATACTTTCGAGAATTTTGCTATTTAAAATCAGCAAAATCCGTCCATAAATAACGGAGATATGAGAAAAAATCCGAGACAACCTCTGAAAATTTCATCAAAAAACACAATGTATTGCATGCTTTGACAAAAAAACAACAAAGCGAGCGTATGGTTGGATGTTTTGCGTATTTTGTTTTTTTTTTGTGTTTTGTTTCTTTTGGCGTTGTTGTTGTTTTTTATACAACTAAACGGTTGTTTGGTTGTGTGTTGGTTTTTTTGACAAAAAAACAACAAAACGTATGTTTGGTTGTGCAAGCTTTGCGTATTTTGTTTTTTTGTGTGTTTTGTTTCTCTTGGCGTTGTTGTTGTTTTTTATACAACTAAACGTTTTGTTTGGTTGTGTGTTGGTTTTTTTGACAAAGAAACAACAAAACGTATGTTTGGATGTGCAAGCTTTGCGTATTTTGTTTTTCTTTTGTGTTTTGTTTCTTTTGGCGTTGTTGTTGTTTTTTATACAATTAAACGTATGTTTGGATGTGTGTTGGTTTCATTGCCTTGCGTATTTTGTTTTTGTTTTTTCTTTTGGTGTTCTGTTTCGTTTGGCGTTGTTGTTGTTTTTTGTGTTCTTGATAAATTTAGGATGCTGTACGCTGAAAGTGGGCAATGTACATACATACCTACAGTCAGCGTCAAAATAAAGTGTACAACTTGTTTTTACATTTAAAACGTTTTATTTACATATTAAAAAACTATTTTTTCTCCAGTTCTAGTATATTTAACAAAACACTTAATTGTTCTCTTGCAATATATAAACAAAAAACTAAACTATTTCAACTGCAACAAAAACAGTAACAACAAAACAAAAAATACTCCATTTTTAACGCGTCAGAAAAAAGTGTACACATTTAGAATGGCAATAAGATTTATATAGCTACATAAAAAAATATATTGTTATTCTTTATTTTTGCCTAGATTATAATTTTTTGTGGATCTTGCTGCTAGTCTCATGAGATTTTAAGATAGTAGCTTTTCTTGTTTGATCGCGAGAACTTTAAAACCAAAATGGGAAAACAAACTGCAATTGAAACAAGAAAGTAAGTCCTAAAATTTAAAAATGAAGGCAAATCGTCGCGTGAAATCTCATCTATAATAGGAAGAAGCCATAATACTGTAAAAAAAATTATAGACAAACAAAAAAATTTAGAATTTTAGAAGATCAGCAACGTGCCGGAACACCAAAACGCCTTAACAACCTTGAAATACGATCGATTGTGAGAGCAGTGAAGAAAGTATTCACAGTAAGTGCAGTAAAATTATGCGAAGAATTAACAGATTCGTCTGGAGTGAGAGTTAGTAACAGTACGGTTCGCCGAGCGCTACACCCAAATGCTCTATATGGTGGAGTTCCGAGAGAATAACCCCTCATTTCCAAACGAAATAAAGAGCGACTTCGAGAATTCGCAAACAGGTATAAAAACCAAGAAAATTGTTTTGGAATAATGTGCTGTTTACGGAAGAAAGCAAGTTTGAGATTTTCGGAAGTAAAAAAAGGAGTAAAATTTGGGGAAGCAAAAATCAAGAGTTTGACCAAAAAATGTACTATCCACCGTAAAGCATGGTGGTGGTTAGGTGATGGTGTGGGGGTGTATGGCGGCAAGTGGCATGGGAAAACTCATATTTATTGATAGTTTGATGAGCAAAACCGATTACCTAAACATTCTTATAGAAAATATGGAACCTATCATTAGAAAATTAAATCTAGACCGAACCTGGATCTTCCAACAGGACAACTATCCGAAGCATACTTCTTAACTTGTTAAAGAATGGTTGTTGTATCATACACCGAAACAACTGGAACAACCACCACAGTCACCGAACATTAATCCCATTGAACGTCTGTGGTAGAATTTGGACAGACAGATCAGAAAATGAAATATTACCAGCAATGACTCTCTACACGAAATCCTGCAGGAAGAGTGGTTCAACATCCCAACATCGGTGACATCAAAATTGGTAGAAACAATGCCAAGGAGGCTTGAAACTGTTTTAAAACCCAAAAGATGTCAAATAAAATACTAAACACGTTTTTTCTTCTAATTTCCCTAAACTGTACACTTTCTTTTGGCGCGTTAAAAATGGAGTATTTTTGGTTTTGTTGTTACTGTTTTTGTTGCAGTTGAACTAGTTTAGTTTTTTGTTTATATATTGCAAGAGAACAATTAAATGTTTTGTTAAATATACTAGAACTGGAGAACAAATAGTTTTTTAATATGTAAATAAAATGTTTTAAATGTAAAAACAAGTTGTACACTTTCTTTAGACGCTGACTGTATATACTAATTATAAAAAATAATAATGCATCCACAACAAAGGTGAAGGGTATATAAGATTCGGCATAGCCGAATATAGCACTCTTACTTGTTTAACTATATTATAGTAACAGTAACCATTTACATGATTGTGGTAACCATAATATGGTAAACTTACGATTCACATGATTGTCTCAACCATATATATGGTTACAGTAAACATATATATGTTTGTGACAACCATTTATATGATGAAGGACTTATAATATTATGGTGCTCTCGGCTTAAGGCTTATCATAATCTGAGAACAACATATTATGATAAAATTATTCATCATAAATATGGTTGCCACAAACATATGTATGTTTACTGTAACCATATATATGGTTGAGACAATCATGTGAATCGTAAGTTAACCATATTATGGTTACCACAATCATGTAAATGGTTACTGTTACTATAATATAGTTAAAAAACTTGTAACACTATATAAATGGTTACAGTAACCATGCCCAATTATATTTTTTCTCTGCGTGTATATACTTTGTGGGGTCGCAAATGAAAAATGTAGAAATTACAAACAGAATGATAAACCTAGCCACTCTTGGTAAAGGGTATACAAAAGAACATTTTCAATAGTACTCATATTTTCTAGATAATAAATTTTAAAATGTTGACAACAAATATACATACATAAATTACGGCACAATCTTCCTACATTTTTAAAGCAAAAAAAAATTATCAGCTTTTGTTTCCGGTTCGATTTTGTATAAATTTAACTACTCAGAAGTACTCAGGCATTAATATTGATGTTCAAATATCTCTTATTTCTGTTGATGTTATTTGTTTAAAATTTGGGTGTGTGTGTTGGAGGAGAAAGAGAGTTACATTGAAAACCGTTACCTTTATACTTTTATTCCTGTTACCCTATAAATATGCAATGAAAAATGTTGGCTCTCAAGAGATTTTTATAAGAGTAGGTGTGGAGTTGTTTTTATATGGCTGTATGTGGGAGTGTTTGTAATTTTGATGTGTTGCTGGGTTTATGGGTGACAAAGTTATTTATAAAAAAATTCACACAAAATTTATATAAATAAATAAATTGCAAAAGTGTTTAATAATAAATAATACAATATATGTGTATTTGTATTTGTATTTGTATGTAGCAATATTCCTTATGTGTATTTTTTTTTGGGGGGGGGGGAGATATAAAAAATCAGACGCATTAAGCGGAAACAGGAAAACGGATGGGAAAATAACGATAAAGAAAAACATTTTTTCAGTTTGTATTGATTAAAGCTTAACTAAAATTGAAGCGATGTTATTTTGTTTTGTAAATAATTGAAATATTTGGCCTTAAGAGAGGGAAAATATCAAAAAAAATTTTGACTTAAATTTACAACAAAACAAGAGTGATTATTTATGAATTCTTTGTTATAATTATAGTTTGATGCTTAAATAACTTACTTTTCTTAATGCTTTCTATAAACTATTGACTTAATTGATTAATCTTCTCTATAATAATGAGTTTTTTGTGTACGTTGGCAATTTTTATTCCAAAAAAAATTGGTTTTTCTAACTTTCTGTATATTTTACCAATTATAACTTTCTCGTGCTGGAAAAACTCAGCATTTCTTGGAGGACTTACGCCTCCTTAAACCTAATGCTTAACATGCCACTTTTAGTAACAAGCTCAACATATTTTATGGTTTCTCTGTGGAATTTTTCCCCAATTTTTTTGGCCATAATTATTATTCAAGTCTCATACAGTGGCCAGTTATACAACCACAATGTTAAGTATATAAAACAGTGATTAATTGCTGTTATATTATATAAATACTTAACAAAAAACCAAAAAGAAACAGAGCAAAAAATTAAATAAAATATTACTCATTCATTACAATACAGTTGATTTCATTTTATTTTGTTACGTTTTCCTCATGTACTCATTTAAATTCATTGAATTATTAAAAAATATAAAACATTATCCTGTCACGTACTTCAATGCACTGGCAGGATAATATATTTATAACTGGGATAAAGAGGGGCTTGAGAAGCTAGAGGGAGAGCAACAATCGTGTTTCGTACATATATAAGGCAAAGAATATTAAAAATGTATACAAAATATGAACAACAATGGTACAATTAACAATTACAGAACATACGAGGGTTAGCTACAAAAAAATTTAACAAAAAATAGCCAGCTATAGTGGGAGATTTGAAAAAATTAAATGAAACCTTGAAAATCTGATTTCAAAATAAACTAAATTTGTAGATAACTTGTATAAAAATATATGTAAATTATTCTTTTATATTCTTAAACCTTTTTAAAGCACGTAATCTGTATATAATTCTCTAAAAAATCTAAAACTTTGCACGCATATCTCAACACTTATCTCAATGACTGAAAAACAACCAAAAATTCTAACTTTTTTGCTTTAAAAATATCCAACACTTACAAACAACAAACAACAAACCATGTAAATAATAATGTAAATATTTAACCTTAAACTACTTGACCTTACAAACAATAAAATACCTGCAAAAAACACAAAATCTTAACAAACAACTAAAAATATACTAAAAAATCACACAAAAAAACTAAAAAAATTCCACATATTCACATTTCATGATGCATGCTTTAACACAGCAGAACAAAAACAAACATGTTCAAAACAAAAAGCTGAAAAAAAATACTAAAATAATTACAAACACGCTATGAAACATATGAAATTATAACACTTGCACTTTACCAACAAGCATGAAACCAAACGCAAAAACAATTTCATTTACAAAACAAACACACATGCAATTTAAACAGGATATCAAAAGAATATTAAAACAAACGAACAAACCAACATCAACATCTACACCATCCCCTACTAACACAGAGGCAATTGGATTCCAACGGCATTAAAAAAACAGCCCACAATACACTGCACAAACCAACACATTGGCTACTAAATCCATTAAAGCATGATTAAAACCCCAAAACCCAACTAAAAATCAAAAAGATTTTATTTTTTTTTCCAAAAAAATAATGAAAATTTTTATTTTTTTTCACTTTCCAGCTAAAAACAGTTTTAAAGTTTTAAAAACCAGGAAACGGAATGGAAATATCAAGAAAAGTTTAAACACAAAAAGGAACTGGGTAAAATAAAAAAAACAGAAAAACTCTTAATTTACAAAGAAAGCTCGAATAAACGGAAATAAAATCTAAAAAATCGCACACTACGATTTAAATACAAATCAAAAACAACAACACAACTACAACAAAAGTACAACAGAAGTAGAAGACAACTATAACAGAACTATAACAAAACAACAACAGAACTATAACAGAACTATATCAGAACTATAACAGAACTACAACAGAATTACAACAGAACTATAACAGAACTATAATAGAACTATAACAGAAATACAACAGAACTACAACAGAACTGCAACAAAACTATAACAGAACTATAACAGAACTAGAACAGAACTATAACAGAACTTCAACGGAACTATAATAGAACTACAACAGAACTATAACAGAACTATAACAGAACTACAACAGAACTATAACAGAACTATAACAGTACTATAACAGAACTACAACAGAACTAAAACAGAACTAAAACAGAACTAGAACGGAACTATAACAGAACTATAGCAGAACTATAACAGAACTATAACAGAACTACAACAGAACTACAACAGAACTATAACAGAACTACAATAGAACTACAACAGAACTATAACAGAACTACAACAGAACTACAACAGAACTATAGCAGAACTATTACAGAACTACAACAGAACTATAACAGAACTAGAACAGAACTATAACAGAACTTCAACGGAACTATAATAGAACTTCAACAGAACTATAACAGAACTATAACAGAACTACAACAGAACTATAACTGAATTACAACAGAACTGGAACAGAATTATAGCAGAACTATAACAGAACTAGAACAGAACTAGAACAGAACTACAACAGAATTATAACAGAACTACAACAGAACTAGAACAGAACTATAACAGAACTTCAACGGAACTATAATAGAACTTCAACAGAACTATAACAGAACTATAAAAGAACTACAACAGAACTATAACTGAATTACAACAGAACTGGAACAGAATTATAGCAGAACTATAACAGAACTAGAACAGAACTACAACAGAATTATAACAGAACTACAACAGAACTACAAATGAACTGTAACAGAACTATAGCAGAACCATTACAGAACTACAACAGAACTATAACAGAACTATAACAGAACTGTAGCAGAACTATAGCAGAACTATAATAGAACTATACGAGAATTACAATAGAACTAGAACAGAACTATAACAGAATTACAACAGAACTAGAAGTGAAATATAGCAGAACTATAACAGAACTATAACAGAACTATAACAGAACTACAACAGAACTATAACAGAACAACAACAGAACTACAAGAGAACTATAACAGAACTATAGCAGAACTATAACAGAACTATATCAGAACTAAAACAGAACTATAGCAGAACTGTACCAGAACTATAACAGAACTACAACAGAACTAAAACAGAACTATAGCAGAACTATAGCAGAACTATAACAGAACTATAACAGAACTACAACAGAACTATAACAGAACTACAACAGAACTATAACAGAACTACAACAGAACTATAATTTAACTATAACAGAATTACAATAGAACTAGAACAGAATTATAGCAGAACTATAACAGAACTATAACAGAACTAAAACAGAACTAAAACATAACTATAGCAGAACTATAGCAGAACTATAACAGAACTAAAACAGAACTATAGCAGAACTATAGCAAAACTATAACAGAACTACAACAGAACTAAAACAGAACTATAGCAGAACTATAGCAGAACTTTAACAGAACTATAACAATTCTACAACAGAACTATAATAGAACTATAACAGAATTACAATAGAACCACAACTGAACTATAATAGAACTACAACAGAACTATAACAGAACTATAGCAGAACTATAACAGAACTATAACAGAACTAAAACAGAACTAAAACATAACTATAGCAGAACTATAGCAGAACTAGAACAGAACTTCAACGGAACTATAATAGAACTATAACAGTACTATAACAGAACTACAACAGAACTAAAACAGAACTAAAACAGAACTAGAACGGAACTATAACAGAACTATAGCAGAACTACAACAGAACTATAACAGAACTATAACAGAACTACAACAGAACTATAATAAAACTATAACAGAATTATAACTGAATTACAACAGAACTAGAACAGAATTATAGCCGAACTATAACAGAACTAGAACAGAACTATAACAGAACTAGAACAGAACTATAACAGAACTAGAACAGAACTAGAACTGCAACTGAACTATAACAGAACTACAACAAAACTATAACAGAACTGAAACTGAACTATTACAGAACTAATGGAAGGATCCATGTGAAAGCGGACAGCAGTCGGATTTACCATCTCCGTTTTTAATATAATTTATCAAATATTTTCCTCATATCAGTGACTGTTTCAATGGAAACTCATTCCGGTATAAAAATATCGCGATTTGAAAATTGAAAACTTTTTTAAAATTGTCTAAAATTGTATACACATATTTGCCGATAACTTTGAAACTAATCAAAGACCAGCATAATTTTTGGTTTCATTTTAAAGCCAAAGATATTTTCTTTAGAATGGTTTACTTCCAAAAGTACAGATTTCAATGCAAAAATATCAAAGATCGCGGGGTTAAAAATTTATAAAGAACGCGGTTGAGGACACTCTACTATATTCATACAAAAAATGTTCGATGGAGATTCGATTAGTTCAGGAGTTATAAAGAAAACGTACTTTATTAAAAGTACGTTTTTTCATATAAATTCATAGTAGAGAATTTATATGAAAACATACCATGTTCTTTTTGAATTTTTAACACCGCGATCTTTGATATTTTTTACATTGAAATATATACTCCGAAAATTGACCTTTAACCTTTTGGAAGTAAAAAAATTTATTCAAACCATTTTAAGGACAAAATCTTTACCTTTAATGGTATTAAATATTATGTTGGACTTTGAGTAGTATCAAAGTTATGGGCAAATATGTGTATATAATGGAAAGAGTTTCCGATCAAAAAGTCATTGATTTGAGGAACGCTTTGGAACTGTTTTGGAATTTCATTAAAATCGAAGATGTCAAATCCGAAAATAGCAGTTTTCTGTCCGTTTTGATATGGATTTACCCTAATACCTAACCAAAATAGAACTGGAACAGATGTATAACAGAACTATAAGAGAACTATATCAGGACTACAACTGAACTAATACAGAACTATAACAGAATTACAGCAGAACTACAACAAACTAAAACATAATTATTACAGAACTAGATCTCTTACTTGAACTGTACACAGACTAAAAATGAAAATCTCTAAATTAGCTAAAACTATGACAAAACATCTGCTAACTTTAAACTCAATATAACTTAGCAATATAACGATAACTGTAATTTAATAAATCTTGATGAAATCAACAAAAACTCTAATTAATTATTACAAAACAAAATAAAAAAGACATTAAGAAATTGTACAAAAAAAAACATCAAGCAGAACTGCAAACAAGCTTTAATTACAGTTGGGAAGGAAAAATTCAAGAAAAACTTAACAAAAATACTTGCAATATTTTACCAAGAAATCATAAAACTAAAAAAAATTAAGAAAAAACACTTCACTGAGAAAGTCAAGGTTATGGAAAAGGCTGCTGCCACCATAACAAGCAAGTAAATATTAAGCAGCAACATGGTTGAGACAGTAATTACATTGAATGTTGTTGTGCCCCCTAAAAATATGTTAATAGAAACACTAAAAAGTTGCAGCAGCCATAGCAACAACAATTAACACAGTAATTAGCAACATAATAATGATGATGTTGACAACATATTTACTACGACATTTAAAACTGCAGCAAACGCATTAATGTTACAGCCAACAGCAACTGCAGACTAGTTTTTTTTATTGTGACAAGTCTTCTTTTTTATTTCTTTCTCAGCTTTTTTAAGTGTTACAAGTTTGTTTCTTTTAGAAAATTTAAACCTTCAAATAAAAATATACACAAAAACTAAAACAACCTTTAATTACTACAAGGCGGAGAAGACACTTGGCAAGAAACGTTTGTTGCCAAAGAAAGGTTACAAGGACAAGGTCTCTTTTATTACAAAATAAAAGCAACAAAACAACGAAAGATTCTACAAATATACATATATACACATGCAAACAAATTAAACCGCCATAAAAAGTGCTAAATTTAAATCTTTAAAATTTAGAAAACTTAAAACGTCGCTGTCAACTTTAAAGCAACACTAACGGAAAACGCATGAAGTTGAAGGTGTTAAAACTTTGACACAACCTAAAACTAAGTAAAAAAAAAATCGCTTTAATTTTCCCTTTTTTGAGGAAAATTATTATTTTTTCGTTACTTTGCAGTTTTTATAAGCCAACAAAATTGAGAAAAATACAGACGAAATGCCTGAACAGGACAATTATGATGATGAGGTAAATGTTTCTTTGTTTTTAATATAAATATAATTAACAAGTTAAAATTAAGAATAATATTAAGAAGATATAAATATTTTGGGATGAATTTATTATAATTTAGTTATATTTTCATATTAGCTCAGATCTAGTTCTGTTCTAGTTCTGTTCTAGTTCTGTTCTAGTTCTGTTCTAGTTCTGTTCTAGTTCTGTTCTAGTTCTGTTCTAGTTCTGTTCTAGTTCTGTTCTAGTTCTGTTCTAGTTCTGTTCTAGTTCTGTTCTAGTTCTGTTCTAGTTCTGTTCTAGTTCTGTTCTAGTTCTGTTCTAGTTCTGTTCTAGTTCTGTTCTAGTTCTGTTCTAGTTCTGTTCTAGTTCTGTTCTAGTTCTGTTCTAGTTCTGTTCTAGTTCTGTTCTAGTTCTGTTCTAGTTCTGTTCTAGTTCTGTTCTAGTTCTGTTCTAGTTCTGTTCTAGTTCTGTTCTAGTTCTGTTCTAGTTCTGTTCTAGTTCTGTTCTAGTTCTGTTCTAGTTCTGTTCTAGTTCTGTTCTAGTTCTGTTCTAGTTCTGTTCTAGTTCTGTTCTAGTTCTGTTCTAGTTCTGTTCTAGTTCTGTTCTAGTTCTGTTCTAGTTCTGTTCTAGTTCTGTTCTAGTTCTGTTCTAGTTCTGTTCTAGTTCTGTTCTAGTTCTGTTCTAGTTCTGTTCTAGTTCTGTTCTAGTTCTGTTCTAGTTCTGTTCTAGTTCTGTTCTAGTTCTGTTCTAGTTCTGTTCTAGTTCTGTTCTAGTTCTGTTCTAGTTCTGTTCTAGTTCTGTTCTAGTTCTGTTCTAGTTCTGTTCTAGTTCTGTTCTAGTTCTGTTCTAGTTCCGTTCTAGTTCTGTTCTAGTTCTTAGAAGATTAAATAGTTTGTGGTTTGAAAATAAGATATATTGTTACACTTGAAATAAACTTGCTTCTTATTTTTCAAAAAGTTTCTTAGTAAACTAAAAAATGTTTTCATTTAAGCTTTCTATTCTTCAAGTACTTACCAGACCATCGTCATTCGTATTATTAATTTCCTAAAACGAAAAGAAATAATATAAAACAAAATTAAACTTAAACTTGTTACAACTTGTTTTCTATGCTCGAGAACGAGCATAACACACTACATAAAATTTAAACGCTTCGTTAGTCGCCATAAAAAATGCTTTTCTAATGACCAGTTTTAAATGTAGAATGGTTTTGTAGTTGAAGAAGAAAATAATCACAACAACTAGCTGAACGACTAGAATAGAAAAAAATAACCACTAATGTACAAGTACTTGTTGTAAATTAAGTTTTTCTTTGCAGCTTTTCTTAGAGATTAAGTTGTAAAGAAGAGAAAAAGGGAAGGAAGAGGGGTTAAGGGTGGTGTGAGAAATAAGTATATAAATACTATAAAGTGTTTAATTATTCTTAAAATCTTTCGAAAATATATAAAAAATTCTATAAGAAATTCCTATTTTTAAAGAGCCGCCTTGCTGTGCCATTTTTTATTATTTTTTTTTTTAATTCTTGTCATAATAATTTATTTTATTTTTTCATTTAGACGCCATCTACTTAATTAGATGGCTTGTCAAGCGTAAGTTTTATAGTCTCGAACATTATTATAGTTTCTCAGATTAAATTGGCGTTAATGTACATTTGAAAAGCCAACTGAAAACTTTTGTCGAACAAAAATAAAAGAAAAATAAAATAAATAGTTAAAGCAAACATTGAATACAATAATAAAATAATTGAAATAAACGATTTGACAATTAAGTCAAGAGTGTGGAAAAGATAAAATGAGATATAAAAAAAGAAAACTAACAATAATGGCGAGCAATTAAACATAAAGAAAAGGTTAGAAATAAAAGGCTAACATTTTTCAATTTTGACAATATTCTTTATAGTAATTGCTAATGAAATTATTCTAGAAATAATGATTGCATCTGGGTTATATGATGCGTATACTTAATATTTAATTTAATTATAATAGCACTCATACGCCTCAGGGAATTCCCTTAATTAAGAATTGTGTTTAATGTGGCGTATACTTTATAATTAATAATCACAACAATTATACGCCACAGTGTAAATAGTAGATTTTAAATAATAATTAAATGGAAAAAAAGGAAATTGTGCGTGTCCTTAGTTTTCAAACGCTACCATTTAAATTGTTAATAAATTAAAAAGGTTTAGGTATTAGCGCAAACAGTGGGTTCTATACGTAAACGTAGTGATTATTGGATTCTTCTATGGAAAATTATCCATATCATTATTTTCTATAAAAATCTTAACGATATCTTTAGTTTTCTATAGACAAGTTATCGATAACATTATTTTTCCAAAGGAAACATGTCGATAACTTTAGGTGTCTAATATGTTATCGATAAATTTATATTTCTATAGAAGAGTTATACATAACATCCCAATTTAATAGAAAAATTGTCGATACCTTTTAATTTTTACTAAAAAGTTATCGATAACTTAATTTTTTATAGTAAAGTTATCGATAACTTTCTATTTAATAGAAAAATTATCGATAACTTTCTACTTAATAGAAAAGTTATAGATAAATTTCTTTTTTTATAGTAAAGTCATAGATAACTTTAATTTTTTATAGAAAAGTTATCGAAAATTTTATATTTTTATAGAAAAATTATCAATAACTTTATATTTTAATAGAAAAGATATCGATTATTTTCTGTTTTTATAGAAAAGTTATCGATAAATTTCTATTTTTATAGTAAATTTATCGATAACTTAAATTTTTTATAGAAAAGTTATCGATAACTTTCTATTTTTATTGAACAGTTATCGATAACTTTCTATTTTTATTGAACAGTTATCGATAACTTTATATTTTTATAGAAAAGTTTTTGATAACTTTCTATTTTTACAGAAAAGTTATCGATTTTTATAGAAAAGTTATCGACAACTTTATATTTTTATAGAAAATTTATCGATAACTTTCTATTTTTATAGAAAATTTATCGATAACTTATTATTTCTAAAGAAAAGTTATCGATAACTTTTTATTTCTATAGAAAAGTTATCGATAACTTTCCATTTTTATAGAAAATGTTATCGATAACTTTCTATTTTTATAAAAAGGTTATCGATAACTTTCTATTTCTATTGAAAAGTTATCGATAACTTTCTATTTCTATAGAAAAGTTATCGATAACTTTCTATTTCTATAGATAAGTTATCGATAACTTTCTATTTCTATAGATAAGTTATCGATAACTTTCTATTTCTATAGAAAAGTTATCGATAACTTTCTATTTCTATAGAAAAGTTATCGATAACTTTCTATTTCTATAGAAAAGTTATCGATAACTTTCTATTTCTATAGAAAAGTTATCGATAACTTTCTATTTCTATAGAAAAGTTATCGATAACTTTCTATTTCTATAGAAAAGTTATCGATAATTTTCCATTTTTGAATAAAAAAAATCGATAACTTTCTATTTTTATTTTTATTGTTATCGATAACTTTCTATTTTTATAAAAAAGTTATCGATAATTTTCTATTTCTATAGAAAAGTTATCGATAACTTTCTATTTCTATAGATAAGTTATCGATAACTTTCTATTTCTATAGATAAGTTATCGATAACTTTCTATTTCTATAGATAAGTTATCGATAACTTTCTTTTTCTATAGAAAAGTTATCGATAACTTTTTATTTCTATAGAAAAGTTATCGATAACTTTCCATTTTTATAGAAAATGTTATCGATAACTTTCTATTTTTATAAAAAGGTTATCGATAACTTTCTATTTCTATTGAAAAGTTATCGATAACTTTCTATTTCTATAGAAAAGTTATCGATAACTTTCTATTTCTATAGATAAGTTATCGATAACTTTCTATTTCTATAGATAAGTTATCGATAACTTTCTATTTCTATAGAAAAGTTATCGATAACTTTCTATTTCTATAGAAAAGTTATCGATAACTTTCTATTTCTATAGAAAAGTTATCGATAACTTTCTATTTCTATAGAAAAGTTATCGATAACTTTCTATTTCTATAGAAAAGTTATCGATAACTTTCTATTTCTATAGAAAAGTTATCGATAACTTTCTATTTCTATAGAAAAGTTATCGATAACTTTCTATTTCTATAGAAAAGTTATCGATAATTTTCCATTTTTGAATAAAAAAAATCGATAACTTTCTATTTTTATTTTTATTGTTATCGATAACTTTCTATTTTTATAAAAAAGTTATCGATAATTTTCTATTTCTATAGAAAAGTTATCGATAACTTTCTATTTCTATAGATAAGTTATCGATAACTTTCTATTTCTATAGATAAGTTATCGATAACTTTCTATTTCTATAGATAAGTTATCGATAACTTTCTTTTTCTATAGAAAAGTTATCGATAACTTTCTATTTCTATAGAAAAGTTATCGATAACTTTCTATTTCTATAGAAAAGTTATCGATAACTTTCTATTTCTATAGAAAAGTTATCGATAACTTTCTATTTCTATAGAAAAGTTATCGATAACTTTCTATTTCTATAGAAAAGTTATCGATAATTTTCCATTTTTGAATAAAAAAAATCGATAACTTTCTATTTTTATTTTTATTGTTATCGATAACTTTCTATTTTTATAAAAAAGTTATCGATAATTTTCTATTTCTATAGAAAAGTTATCGATAACTTTCTATTTCTATAGAGAAGTTATCGATAATTTTCCATTTTTGAAGAAAAGTTATTGATAAGTTTTTATTTCTATAGAAAAGTTATCGATAACTTATTATTTCTAAAGAAAAGTTATCGATCACTTTTATTTTTATAGAAAAGTTATCGGTAACTTTCTATTTTTATAGAAAATGTTATCGGTAACTTTCTATTTTTATAAAAAAGTTATCGATAATTTTCTATTTCTATTGAAAAGTTATCCATAACTTAATTTTCCAAAGAAAATTTTGATTTATTATAAATAATTTTGTTCAAATAAATTTAATTTAAAATAAAAACAACTATGTATGTAACTTTCAAGTCCTTGGCAGAGTCTCCATTTTTCTTTTCTATCAACTGTCTTTGATTACACCTTATAAATTTTATAGATGTGCTGTTTTCAGTTTACAAAAAAATAATATTAATATTAAAATACTTATTTATAATAAATCTACCAGTGAGTTTTTTTTTTGCAATTGTGAACGTATACAGGACATTTTTCTGTGTTAGTTTTCTATAGCTCATGTAAGATTCATGTGTGTCATCAAACATCATTTAAAATGTTTTGCAAGCCCTCAGAATGTACTGCGATTGGTTGTTTCTTACACATTTAGTAGTTGAGTTTCCTTTTTCAATAAAAATGTCTATATTTTTATATTTTCTGCAACATCAGGCATGCAATAACTCTGCTTGTTATGAGAAATAAGAAATTGATGTGAAAAATCTACAATATATTGTATAATTTTTGTATGTGGCATAAGTAATGTATTGTCCTTTTGGGACAGGGGTTCTTAAACACCGGTTCCTTAAACAGTTATTTAATAATTTTCCAACAAATATCAGACTTTAGGTTGTTTTTTTTTTTCATTTATACCACTAACAAAATGATTAAAACACATTTAATGCCTGTTATCCTTCTTTTTTATAAGAAACATTTGGGAACCTTAGCACCTCCACATATGAAATATGACAGAGACATTTGACAAAAGAGGTGTAGCCAAATGTTGTACAAACACTTAAGTACGTATGAACAATTGAAAATGCACAAATACAAAAACAACAACAACAGCTGTATCTAAGAGAAAACGAATATTAAAAGAACGTTAAAACAAAATTGTATTTATGTGTGTGTGAGAAACAACAACAACAAACCTGAACGAAAACAATGTTTAAAGGACAATCTTCTATACACTCATCTATACATCCTTTGAATTCACACAACAACAAACCATTTTATTTTGATTTGAATGAAACGGTTGTTCACGTGTGTTGTAAGTAAAACGATCAAGTGGTTGTGTAATGTCACAATATCGCACACAAGTGATGCGATGACATGTGTTCTCGAAATCAGACCAAAAGGGTTTTTTTTATATTATATTTTTGTTGTTGTTGTCTTTCTTGTCATCCTCATCGTCCTCATGTAGTGGTAGTAACAAATTGTATGTATGTATGAGCCTGAGTATGTTTTTGAATAGAAAAAGGATTTTTTTAAGGGTATAACGAATGTAACCTTGAATAAAACTGTCAGTTGGTGTTGTTTAAGTTCTTCAGCAAAAAATAACAACAGCTGCAGAAGAACACAACAACAATAACAAAAGCAATAACAGCAGCAGCTACAGCTACAATGACAAAGATAACAACAACTAATAAAAAAAATCATTCATTCAAGTATCTAAATTGGTAACGATTTGATAATAACCTTAAACTTAAATTGAAATAACATTTGATTTGAAAAAGTAGATTTTTAAATTGAATAAAAATTTAATTTTTCAATAACTCGTCCATAGAAATATGTATAAGGATATTAGATCAGTTTATTAAGATATCCATAACTTTTCTATAGAAAAGGTAAGTTAAACATAAATTTTCTATAGAAAAATAAAGTTATCGATAACTTTTCTACAGAAAGGTTAAGTTATCGATAACTTTTCTGTAGAAAAAGTAAAGTTATCGATAACTATTCTATGGAAAAATTAATTTATCGACAATATTTCTATAGAAAAGTAAAATTATCGATAACTTTTCTACAGAAATAGAAAGTTATTGATAACTTTTCTATAGAAATAGAAAGTTATCGACAACTTTTCTATAGAAAAGTAAAGTTATCGACAACTTTTCTATAGAAAAGTAAAGTTATCGACAACTTTTCTATAGAAAAGTAAAGTTATCGACAACTTTTCTATAGAAAAGTAAAGTTATCGATAACTTTTCTATAGAAAAGTAGTTATCGACAACTTTTCTATAGAAAAATAAAATTATCGATAACTTTTCTACAGAAACAGAAAGTTATTGATAACTTTACTATAAAAATATACAGTTATCGATAACTTTTCTATAGAAATATAAAGTTATCGATAACTTTTCTATAGAAATAGAAAGTTATCGATAACTTTTCTTTAAAAATAGAAAGTTATCGATAACTTTTCTATAGAAATATAAATTTATCGATAGCTTTTCTATATAAATAAAAAGTTATCGATAACATTTCTACAGAAGTAGAATGTTATCGATATGTTTTCTATAGAAATATAAAGTTATCGATAACTTTTCTGTAAAAATAGAAAGTTATCGATAAATTATCTATAAAAATAAAAAGTTATCGATAACTTTTCTGTACAAATAGAAATTATCGATACCCTTTCTATAGAAATAGAAAATTATCGATACCTTTTCTATAGAAATAGAAAATTATCGATAACTTTTCTGTAAAAATAGAAAGTTATCGATAACTTTTCTACAAAAATAGAAAGTTATCGATATATTTTCTATAAAAATAGAAAGTTATCGATATATTTTCTATGAAAAAAGAAAGTTATCGATAACTTTTCTATAGTAAAGATAAGTTATCAATATATTTTCTATGGAAAATGAAAGTTATCGATATATTTTCTATAGAAAAGATAAGTTATCGATATATTTTCTATAGAAAAGATAAGTTATCGATAACTTTTCTATAGAAAAGATAAGTTATCGATAACTTTTCTATAGAAAAGATAAGTTATCGATAACTTTTCTATAGAAAAGATAAGTTATCGATAACTTTTCTATAGAAAAGATAAGTTATCGATAACTTTTCTATAGAAAAGATAAGTTATCGATAACTTTTCTATAGAAAAGATAAGTTATCGATAACTTTTCTATAGAAAAGATAAGTTATCGATAACTTTTCTATAGAAAAGATAAGTTATCGATAACTTTTCTATAGAAAA
The DNA here is from genome assembly GCF_958450345.1 of Calliphora vicina. NCBI lineage: Eukaryota > Metazoa > Arthropoda > Insecta > Diptera > Calliphoridae > Calliphora > Calliphora vicina. The sequence goes on from NC_088781.1 coordinate 129,733,388, forward strand.
GATAAGTTATCGATAACTTTTCTATAGAAAAGATAAGTTATCAATAACTTTTCTATAGAAAAGATAAGTTATCGATAACTTTTCTATAGAAAAGATAAGTTATCGATAACTTTTCTATAGAAAAGATTAGTTATCGATAACTTTTCTATGGAAAAGATAAGTTATCGATAACTTTTCTATAGAAAAGATAAGTTATCGATAACTTTTCTATAGAAAAGATAAGTTATCGATAACTTTTCTATAGAAAAGATAAGCTATCGATAACTTTTCTATAGAAAAGATAAGTTATCGATAACTTTTCTATAGAAATCATAAGTTATCGATAACTTTTCTATAGAAATCATAAGTTATCGATAACTTTTCTATAGAAATCATAAGTTATCGATAACTTTTCTATAGAAATCATAAGTTATCGATAACTTTTCTATAGAAATCATAAGTTATCGATAACTTTTCTATAGAAAAGATAAGTTATCGATAACTTTTCTATAGAAAAGATAAGTTATCGATAACTTTTCTATAGAAAAGATAAGTTATCGATAACTTTTCTATAGAAAAGATAAGTTATCGATAACTTTTCTATAGAAAAGATAAGTTATCGATAACTTTTCTATAGAAAAGATAAGTTATCGATAACTTTTCTATAGAAAAGATAAGTTATCGATAACTTTTCTATAGAAAAGATAAGTTATCGATAACTTTTCTATAGAAAAGATAAGTTATCGATAACTTTTCTATAGAAAAGATAAGTTATCGATAACTTTTCTATAGAAAAGATAAGTTATCGATAACTTTTCTATAGAAAAGATAAGTTATCGATAACTTTTCTATAGAAAAGATAAGTTATCGATAACTTTTCTATAGAAAAGATAAGTTATCGATAAGTTTTCTATAGAAAAGATAAGTTATCGATAAGTTTTCTATAGAAAAGATAAGTTATCGATAACTTGTATACAGGAAAGTGAAGTTATCGATAACTTTTCTACAGGAAAGTGAAGTTATCGATAACTTGTCTACAGGAAAGTGAAGTTATCGATAAGTTTTCTATAAACAAGTTAAGTTTATAACGATAACGTTTCTATACAAACGTTAAGTTATCGATAACTTTTCTATAGAAAGGTAAAGTTATCAATAATTTTTCTATAGAAAAGTAAGTTATCGTTAATTTTCTATAGAAAAATAAAGTTATCGACAAATTTTCTACAGAAATATCAATATCTTTGATATCTTTACTATAAAAATAGATATTTATCGATAACTTTTCTATAGAAATAGAAAGTTATAGATAACATTTCTATAGAAATAAAAAGTTATCGATAACTTTGCTATAGAAAAGTAAAGTTATCGATAACTTTTCATTAGAAAAGTAAAGTTATCGATAATTTTTTATAAAAAAATTTTGCTATCGACTATTTTTCTATAAATAAATCCTAATATTTATAGTTTTTCTAAAGAAAAATCTTGTTATTGACATTTTTCCGTAGACATGGTATCATGTGTTTCGTTCCGATATCTGGTAAAAGAAGACCAGAGTACAGGAAAAGCCAGATCAAACTATTTCGAACAAATGAAGGTAGCCTTTTGACTTCATGCTACATTAGAGACGAAGTCATCTAACGTTTTGAATCTTAGGATTCACTTGAGACCCTGAGGTCCCATTGTAATACATGTTAATTTAGGATCAAGAGAAATGATCTTGAATCTTTAACAAAACCATTTGGTACCAACAAAGTAAAGTATTTTCCGTTCTTAATCGGTAGATATACCAGAACATGCAAGGAGAAGCCTAACTTCCCAAATGTCGCAAAGATCTACAAGTTCTCAACAACCAAAAAGAGGACATTGAAGATAATATTGGGCATTAGTAAAACTGAATTGAGGATGTACTTAGTTACTATTACAGGACATAACGATCTCAGCTATTTCCTAATGAATATTCGTATCGTAGACATATTTAGGAGTGCTGTAATATATGATTTCCGGGAGTTCACGAAAACAAACTAGTATGTTCGCATAAGTAGTCTCCTTCGGATTCATGGGTCTATAGTCCCGAGTCTGATGCTTGAGTTGTGAGTTGAACTCTTAGATATAAGATTAACTGGAAGGGAGTATAACTTGGGAAATGGGCCTTAGATGTTTATCAGCTTAAAATAGTTTTTCAAAATTTGTGCTAAAATTATTGAACAAATTTGGAAAAAGTTTGATTCACAATTTTAAAGAAATTTTTTTTTATAGCAAAGTTTTACAAATTTTAAGTTATCTAAAATTTTGTTTCATATTCCCTAGAAACAAATGTTTTAGCTTTAACTGTGCGAGGTACAAATTTAGTTTTCTCTGAAAACCTAAAGATTTAATGAAACTTTAGTAAATATATCAAATTTTAAATTAAGTATTCTTTGAATAAATTCATCATACTTTACACATACTTAACCATCATAGTTTATTCTATGATGTTCCACAAAATATATGCAACTCAATCTCTTCTTTAACTCAACAATATTAATGAACTTTGCCAGCAAACAAAACCTGCAGCAAAGTTTTGAACATAAAAACAATGCATCAAAAATAGTTAAACAAAATTTTCTGTTTAAAGTTGTGGAAAACATAAACTTAACTTTCCACATGTCACATGACTTAAGCAAACAGTTTTAGCAAAGTTTTCCTACTTGGTTGTTAGCAAAACAAAAGAACGCAAAGTTTTGCTCAATAATATAATAAGAAAAGTATCAATAACACAGCACCTTGGCAGCAAACTTGATAATATACTCTACAAAATAAAGCAAATTTTAAGTATTTTTAACAACTAATCCAAAGCAAAGAGTTTGGCCACAAAAAAAAGTGGAAAAACTCTTCATTATCCCACCAAAAAAACAAACTTAAACGTCAACTTGTTAAAATTGAAATAATGTGAAATATGCAAATTTTATTAACGTTTGTGTTAGACAAGGGCGTTGGGTTAATGGTAAAGGCGTTCGTTTTTTTATTTACTTTACTGTTTTATTTAAATATATTTATTTTTTAAATGGCAACAGCTGTTTTATCAGTAATAAAATTGGCACATTAAAATGTTTTCAACATTAAAAATGCCATAAAAAGCTTTAGTTACAAAGAAAAAGCTAAATAAATTAAATTGAAAAGCCAGGCAATGTGTATTTACCAACAAGACGTATGATTAATATTAATTATGGTTAAGAAAGAGAGAGAGGGAAAACACTCTAGCGTATGAGTGTTATTAATTATGAAAAAATTATGAAATGTTGGGAGAATTACGTTAATTTAGCACAGAATGTATAAATTTTTTCTAATAAAATGTAATAAAGTTTTAAAGGATTTATTTTAATCTAAATAAAGGTCTAAATTAATTAATTAAAATTAAAAAATATGTAAACTTTAAGCTTAATTATAAGAGGGAAGAAAAGATAGGATTGTTATTTCTATAATTACTTAAAATTTCTTTTTATTTTTTTATTTCCTTTCCCTTTTTAATGTGTTCTTCAAGAAAATCATCAAAAACTTATATATTTTTTAATGAGTTATTATGATTCTTAAGCAAAAGTAATTGAGAACAATTATATACAAGAAATTGCCATAAAAAAGCCAGCAATTGAAATAAAAAAAATCTTCATTAAAGTTAATTACTAAAACAAAGAAAATATCCAAATGATTTCAGTAGAATAGAATAGCAAAAAGCATAAAAAGAAAAAAATATTAATTAGTAAAGATAATCTAAAAGATAAAATAATTATTAACATAAGTCAAATAAGTTATTAATTTGAAATTTATAATCCAAAAACCATTATCATATTACTTTCTTTATCGATAACTTTTCTATAGAAAAGTAAAGTTATCGATAACTTTTCTATAGAAAAGTAAAGTTATCGATAACTTTTCTATAGAAAAGTAAAGTTATCGATAACTTTTCTATAGAAAAGTAAAGTTATCGATAACTTTTCTATAGAAAAGTAAAGTTATCGATAACTTTTCTATAGAAAAGTAAAGTTATCGATAACTTTTCTATAGAAAAGTAAAGTTATCGATAACTTTTCTATAGAAAAGTAAAGTTATCGATAACTTTTCTATAGAAAAGTAAAGTTATCGATAACTTTTCTATAGAAAAGTAAAGTTATCGATAACTTTTCTATAGAAAAGTAAAGTTATCGATAACTTTTCTATAGAAAAGTAAAGTTATCGATAACTTTTCTATAGAAAAGTAAAGTTATCGATAACTTTTCTATAGAAAAGTAAAGTTATCGATAACTTTTCTATAGAAAAGTAAAGTTATCGATAACTTTTCTATAGAAAAGTAAAGTTATCGATAACTTTTCTATAGAAAAGTAAAGTTATCGATAACTTTACTATAGAAAAGTAAAGTTATCGATAACTTTTCTATAGAAAAGTAAAGTTATCGATAACTTTTCTATAGAAAAGTAAAGTTATCGATAACTTTTCTATAGAAAAGTAAAGTTATCGATAACTTTTCTATAGAAAAGTAAAGTTATCGATAACTTTTCTATAGAAAAGTAAAGTTATCGATAACTTTTCTATAGAAAAGTAAAGTTATCGATAACTTTTCTTGTAGAAAAGTTAAGTTATTCTTATAGAAAACCATTATCAAATTACTTTCTTTAAATGTTTTAAAAACCTAACTTTACATTCATAAATCTTTCAAAACTTAACAACACAAATTAAATAAAAAAAAACACAAAACAGGAATTAAAATTGGAATACGAGTAGAAAAAGAAATTCTCCCCAAAAAATGTATAAAAATTTGTTTTTACAAATTTGATGACATTTATATTATCACTGTAAAAATGCCATAGATTCCTTTTTGTTTTTACAAAATCACAAATATTCATAGATGAAGAACAAGAACAACAATAGAAATTTCCCTAACTGGCTAACAAGTTTTATTGACATGATTGTTTTTAGGTTCTATTATTCCTTCCATTTGCTCCTAGTTTACCAAAGGCCATGACATAGAAACAATAACAAATTGTCATAAAATGTTATCTCAGATTAAGGGATATGGATAAAAAAAATTCAAGCGTTCAATACAAATTAATGTGTATATAGTTAAAATTAGAGTAATGATGATGACAAGCAAGTTAATGAATTTCTAACCGAATTTTGTGTTCAACATTACTACCAACAATTTTAACAAATTTTCCATAAACAGCTAAATATTTATACACAGCGCCATCTTCCTTCTAGTAGCATCATGAATGATCTTAAGGGACAAAACTAGAATGTTCGAATTAATGTTAACAGCTTAAACGTTTATCATTGCCATACTTACAAACAATGCTAATAACTGCGTGCTATCAAGTAGAAGCTTCTACTGATGAACATGTTTATAAACATGAAGTACAAAAGTACTTAGTGTCTCTAAGCTTCTTGCTAGAGAATTTTTCTAGCTTTGGGCTAGAGAAAATTTTCTAAAGAAATTTGAACATTTTCTAAGAAATTTGTCTCTAGTTTGAATCTACAGGATATTTTCTAAAGAAATTTGTCTACAGCCTGCCACAAAAAACAATTCTAAAGTAACGAATAATTTAACTATGTAATTTTCTGCAATTAAACCCATAATTTACCAAAGTCATTTATAAAATTTTCCAACTAATTTGCCTATTTTCCTTTACACATTTACAGCTGGTATCCGGTAATCCAAATCAACGTAATTGGCGTGGTATACTCATTGCATTATTGGTCATAACAATAGTTTTAGCTTTAATTGTAACATCAGTGGTGAGTACAAGCGTCTCAAGGAATATTTACAATACAAAAAGAACCAAACACTGAGGCAACTGAAAACAATTATTTAATGTTTATGTCACGGAATGTCCCACTAACAAACAAGTAAAACCTAAAAATAAACAAATTTCCAAATAAGCAAAAAAATAAAAAATAACAAGAAACATAAAAAGGACATGTCAAACATGACATGTTTTGATGGAATTTGTTTTGACATTTTGCATGTCAATGTACTAGAAACATAAAACTAAGTTTCTTTTATTAAAAATATGTATCACAAAATATATACATAAATATTTTTAAATTAATACCAACAAACAAAAAACAACAAATATTATAATCCTTTATTTTAGTCATAAAGTTTATGTGTGCCCTTCTTTTTTTTGTCTCTTCTTTTTTCATTCTTTATAATCTTTGTTTTTTAACTATTTTTATTATTATTATTGTTATTATTGTCATTATTGTTGTTGTAATAATTGAATGTCCCTGATGTGGGTGTATGAATGTGTGTGTATCAAAACTTGTTTACTTTTTATTATAATTTTCCTTTACTCTCTTACTCTTTCTCACTCTCCCTTGTTTGGGGTCTTTTTTTGTTTACATTTTTTTGGTATTACTTTTCTGTTAATAACAAATGTATGTGTATGTGTGGTATATATATCATTTCTACTCCTGTCTCCCTCTCTCTCTCACTCTCTATTACTAAAAAACAATTGGTTATAATGAAATACTTTTGCTGATTTTTTTGTTTTGTTTTTTGCGTATATTTTTGTTTTGTTTTGCGGCACTTTCCCTTTTTCTCATTTATTTATTTATTAACTCTACTATTGTTTATATTTTTGTGTTTATTACTTTTCAACTTAAATTAAAACCTCCTGTATGTTGTTGTTGTGCAACATCCCCCCCCAACAAAAAAAATATTAAATTGTATTTTATTTTATTTTGTATGTGTTATTTTGTTTGGTTTGTTGATTTTGAATTTATCATTTGTTTGGTTTAATTTTGTTTGTCAAATGTTTGGTTATGTAGAAAACGTCATATAAAATTCTTGCTTTTATAAAAGGTACTGCTCACTCCCCCCGATGAAGGGCCCAGAGTCAAAGGTCAACGTCTCAAATTGCAAGAAATTGTCGATGGTGTATTTATGCCACAAAAAACCAATGGCACCTGGGTAAATGGTAAGTACGAAAATAAAATTAAACTAAAAAGCTAGATGAAGCTAGATACAATTTTCTAAAGTCTCCAACCTGAAGCTAGAGAAACTTGTTTAAAAAATATAAAATTTTCCAAAAAAATTTGTCTCTAGCTTTAAGCTACAGAAAATTTTCTAAACAACTTTGTCTTTAGCTTTGGGCTAGAGAAAATTTTCTAGCTTAGGCTAGAGAAAATTTTCTAAAAAAAATGTATCTCTAGCTTCAGGCTAGAGAAAATTTTGTAAAAAAAATTATCTCTAGCTTCAGGCTAGAGAAAATTTTGTAAAAAAATTTATCTCTAGCTTCAGGCTAGAGAAAATTTTCAAAAAAAATGTATCTCTAGTTTCAGGCTAGAGAAAATTTTGTAAAGAAATTTGTCTCTAGTTTCAGGCTAGAGAAAATTTTGTAAAGAAATTTGTCTCTAGTTTCAGGCTAGAGAACATTTTGTAAAGAAATTTGTCTCTAGTTTCAGGCTAGAGAACATTTTGTAAAGAAATTTGTCTCTAGCTATGGGCTAGAGAAAATTTTCTAAAGAAATTTGTCTCTAGCTATGGGCTAGAGAAAATTTTCTAAAGAAATTTGTCTCTAGCTGTGGGCTAGAGAAAATTTTCTAAAGAAATTTGTCTCTAGCTGTGGGCTAGAGAAAATTTTCTAAAGAAATTTGTCTCTAGCTATGGGCTAGAGAAAATTTTCTAAAGAAATTTGTCTCTAGCTATGGGCTAGAGAAAATTTTCTATAGCTTTTGGGCTAGAGAAAATTTTCTATAGAAATTTGTCTCTAGCTTTTGGGCTAGAGAAAATTTTCAATAGAAATTTGTCTCTAGCTTTGGGCTAGAGAAAATTTTCTACAGAAATTTGTCTCTAGCTTTGGGCTAGAGAAAATTTTCTATAGAAATTTGTCTTTAACTTTAAGCTAGAGAAAATTTTCTATAGAAATTTGTCTCTAACTTTAAGCTAGAGAAAATTTTCTATAGAAATTTGTCTCTAACTTTAAGCTAGAGAAAATTTTCTATAGAAATTTGTCTCTAGCTTCTGGCTAGAGAAAATTTTCTATAGAAATTTGTCTCTAGCTTCTGGCTAGAGAAAATTTTCTAAAGAAATTTGTCTCTAGCTTCTGGCTAGAGAAAATTTTCTAAAGAAATTTGTCTCTAGCTTCTGGCTAGAGAAAATTTTCTAAAGAAATTTGTCTCTAGCTTCTGGCTAGAGAAAATTTTCTAAAGAAATTTGTCTCTAGCTTCTGGCTAGAGAAAATTTTCTAAAGAAATTTGTCTCTAGCTTCTGGCTAGAGAAAATTTTCTAAAAAAATTTGTCTATAGCTTCTGGCTAGAGAAAATTTTCTAAAGAAATTAGTCTCTAGCTATGGGCTAGAGAAAATTTTCTAAAGAAATTAGTCTCTAGCTATGGGCTAGAGAAAATTTTCTAAAGAAATTAGTCTCTAGCTATGGGCTAGAGAAAATTTTCTAAAGAAATTAGTCTCTAGCTATGGGCTAGAGAAAATTTTCTAAAGAAATTAGTCTCTAGCTATGGGCTAGAGAAAATTTTCTAAAGAAATTAGTCTCTAGCTATGGGCTAGAGAAAATTTTCTAAAGAAATTAGTCTCTAGCTATGGGCTAGAGAAAATTTTCTAAAGAAATTAGTCTCTAGCTATGGGCTAGAAAAAATTTTCTAAAGAAATTAGTCTCTAGCTATGGGCTAGAGAAAATTTTCTAAAGAAATTTGTCTCTAGCTATGGGCTAGAGAAAATTTTCTAAAGAAATTTGTCTCTAGCTATGGGCTAGAGAAAAGTTTCTAAAGAAATTTGTCTCTAGCTCTAGCAAAGTTTTTTAAAGAAATATGTATGACTCTAGCTTGAAGCCAGATACAATTTTTTAAAGAAATTTGTCTTTAGATTTAAGCTAGAGAAAATTGTCTAACGAAATTTTTCTCTAGCTTATGGCTAGAAAAAATTTTCTAAAGAAATTTTTCTCTAGCTTATGGCTAGAGAAAATTTGTTAAGAAAATGTTTAGAGAAAATTTTCTAAATAAATTTGTATCTATCTTTAACCTAGAGAACATTTTATAAAGAAATTAGCTTCTAGTTTTGGAATAGAGAATTTTTTTTCTAGCTTTGGGCTAGATAAAATTTTTTTGTTTGTTAATCTTCATGCTACTTTAATTCACTTTTATTCTATATATTTTATCTTTATTAAATAAATTTTCTTTTTTCATTTATATTTCCAGAAGAAGAATTCCTTTATCAAGATCATTGGGGACGCATTTGTCTTTTGAATGTTGCCAATTTAACTGAACGTGTCTTAATGTCAAATGTTACATTCGTAAGTTTTGTTTTCAAAATTTCATTTTCATTGTTAAGCATTTCCTCTTTGTATATTTTATATGAGTTTAATCTTTATACTCTTTTGAACATTTTAGATATTTATCAGTTTATCCTTTTAATATATTTATTTCGTTTTGCTGTTTTTTTATTTATGCTTTTCTTTATTTTTTTTTTTATGCGAAGCTGTTAGCATTAGATTTAATTTACGGGAATATTTTCTTCAAGAAAATAAGAAATGGTGGTTGGTTTATGAATATTCTTTTAGAAAATTTCAGTTTTTTTCAATATTTATGTTTTTTCCATCAATTTTTGTTCAAACCCTCGTTAGTTTTGTTGCCATTCCTTGTTATTTCTTCATTTGTATTTGTTTTTAATTTTATTGTCACTGTAGTGGTGTTTACTTATTTGGACAGACATTATCTCAAGTGTTTACACTTGACTTGACTTTTTATTTGGTCCATTATTATTTATGTCCCTCTCCCTCTCTTTCTCTTTCTATATGCAATATTTCAACAGTAAATATTTTTTGAACAAGTAAATATTTACTGTTAAAAAAGATGTGTTTTTTTTTGTTGATTGAATTATTTTACTTTTCTCAAAAACAAAGTACCTTTACATTAATATTTATTCCCTTATGTTACTACTTCCTCTTCCTAACAAACATTGTTTTAATAATGTAAACTTAATGAGAAATATTCCATTCTCTCTTCCCTTCCTCTGTGAATACTCTTTATATCAAAATTTTATTAACATTTTTTACAATTTCCCTGCTCTAGGGGGTATGGAGTTTTTTAAGCAGAACTTGACCATTATTTAATATGGATTTGTAAGATAAATTAAACAAAAATCGTTTTCATTTATTCCCAACGTTTGTAGAATACAAAAATCCAATTCTAATAAATCATTTAAATAACAAAGAACGAAATATTTTCCTTCTGCTTAAAATTTATAGTTTAATTTGTTATCAATGTAAATGTTGAAATGCTGCTGCCTTTGTTAGCATGTCATTGAGAAAGAATTTATTTTCTTTTTTTTTATTAATCCAACAATTGAATTTAATTTTCTATACAAATTCCAAAAAAATAAATAAAACATGTTACAAATTAAACATAAAAAAATATATAACAAGCATGCAAAACAGAAATTAGAAATTTACATAAATTGTATAAATATTAATATTTATAATGCATTGAAAAGCAATAATTCTTTTTTAATAAAAAACGTTTGAATAATTTTCGTATTAAATCAAAAATATTAAAAATTCAATATTAATCATACGCTAAGGGGGTCCGATCCTAAATAAAATGTTAATCCTAATGTATGTTTTAAAATACCGCTTAAATTTAAATAAAATATAAACAAATAATATGAAAAACAAGTAAGAAAGTATGGTCGGTCAAGCCCGACCATATAATACCCTACACTAAGTAAAAGAGCAAAAACAAGTTTCTTTTAAAATTTCAATAATTTATATTTTTGAGTGATTTTCGGAAGTGGGCCTTATATGGGGGCTATGACCAATTATGGACCGATCACCATGAAATTAGGTCGTGTGATTTATGTCTATATGAATGTTACTAAGTTGAATTTTGTGAGTATACCAACATTTTTAAGAGATTTATGCACGTTAAAGTGATTTTCGGAAGCGGGTCTATATGGGAGCTATGACTAATTATGGACCGATCGTAACAAAATTTGGTGACACGAATTTTGTATATATAAAACTTATTTGGAGCGCAATTTGTGGAGATACATTTATAAACTAAACATTTATGACCTATAAAGTCCAATTTCGGAAGGACATTTGTATGGGGGCTAGGTGAAATAATGGACCGATTTCAGCCAGTTTCAATAGGCTTGGTCCTTGGACCGAAAAAATAATATGTAACAAATTTGATCGCAATATCTTCAAAATTGCGACCTGTACTCTGCGCACAAGATTTACATGGACAGTTAGCCAGTCAGCCAACCAGACGGACGGACGGACATCGTTTAATCGACCCAGAAAATAATTCTAAGTCGATCGGTATACTTTAAGGTTAGACTAATATTTTTGGGCGTTATAAACATCTGCACAAACGCATAATACCCTCCCCACTATGGTGGCGTAGGGTATAAATAGGTCAAAAATAGAGGTTGTCCGGGTTTTTTCCTTATATCTTTTTTATGGTTTTTTCCTTATTTGTCGGCCGATTTTGTCGATTTTAAATAGCCACCTAGCCGGAAGAATTCCCGAGCTGAAATCGGTTCATTATTTCACCTAGCCCCCATACAAATGTCCTTCCGAAATTGGACTTTATCGGTCATAAATGTTTAATTTATAAATGTATCTCCACAAATTGCGCTTCAAATAAGTTTTATATATACAAAATTCATGTCACCAAATTTTGTTACGATCGGTCCATAATTAGTCATAGCTCCCATATAGACCCGCTTCCGAAAATCACTTTAACGTGCATAAATCGCTTAAAAGTGTTGGTATACTCACAAAACCGGAAATATGCTCTAAAAAAAGCGTTTTAAGCGCTTTAAATATGCAGTGAAAACTTTAAAATACGCTCTTAAAATTTAAAAAATATGCTCTTAAAAAAACCTCGAGAGGTATTTTTTGATGATATTTTATATAAATATAAAGTCACTTCTTCAATTTAGGTTATTATTGCAATAAATTATAAAATGTTGACTTAAATTTTCAAATAAAAATCGTTGTCTATTGGATCTGAAAACATTTTTATACAAAAAAAATATTCTTTCGACATCAATTGATGTTATAGGAGCAAATTTAAAAGATAATATTTCTTTAACTCTTAGAACGGTTCAGTTTGAATTAGAACTAAATTTTTATATTTAGATGGCGCTATTATTAAAATAGTGCTTATTTTATATTAAAAAAAAGCCATATATTTTTCAATTTTGAAGTAAAAATCTGTAACACAACAGCGAAAAATAAGTAATACAAAATTCGTTTTTGATAAAGTCAAAATATGCTATTAAACAGTAAAATATGCTCTAAAACGCAAAAATATGACATAAATATGCTCTTAGAACAAATATATGCAAAAATATGCATTTAAGGGTAAAATATGCAAAGATGTGCACTAACAAATCGATGCCAAAATTCTTAAATAGTTCTGAAACGTGTAAATATCTTATCCATGTGCCCATTATAATCACCAGAAAAAACATGCATTTGCATATTTTGGTTTCCCTGGTTATAAATTATTTTTCCAAAAAAAAAAAAATTTAAAATAAAAAAATAAAATTTGGAAAAAAATTTAAAAAAAAAACAAGTAAGAGTGCTATATTCGGCTGTGCCGAATCTTATATACCCTTCACCAAATTATACCTTAAAATTTTAAATATTTTTAGATAAACAAAATTTAATTTTTTTTAAAAAATTTTTTTTCGATTTTATTTTAAATTTAAAAAATTTTTTTTTTTTAAATTTTTAAAATTTTTTTTTTTTTAATTTTAAAATTTTTTTTTTTGTTTAAAAAAAATTCGGGTTAAAAATTTTTTCCGATTTTGACCCATTGTAGGTCCAACTTACTATGGTCTTATATACGTTGCAAATGTCTTTGAAATATCTATCATTAGATATCCATATTGTCTATATTAATGCCTTAGTAATCCAGATATAGGTCAAAAATAGGTCACAAATCGAGGTTGTCTTGGTTTTTTCCTCATATCTCAGCCATTTGTGGACCGATTTTGCTGATTTTAAATAGCAAAATTCTCGAAAGTATTACTGACAGAATGATTGAAGATTTGGATCCCGAAGATATCTGGGGTCTTCAGAAAATTGATTTCAACAGACAGACAGACGGTCAGACAGACAGACAGACGGACATGGCTTAATCGACTCCGCTATCTATAAGGATCCCGAATATATATACTTTATAGGGTCGGAAATGAAAAATGTAGAAATTACAAACGGAATGACAAACTTATATATTCCCTTCTCACGAAGGTGAAGGGTATAAAAATCAAAAACCTTTTGAAAAAAAATTTAAATTTTGTTTACCTAAAAATATTTAAACAAACCTACAATGGTTGAAAATCGGGAAAATAATTTTTAACCCGAATTTTTTTTTCATCAAAAAAATTGTTTGTCAAATTCTTTTTCCAAAAAAAAAATTAAATTAAAAATTTCGCAAAAAATTTTAATTTTGTTTATTTAAAAATATTTAAACAAATTTATTTTTAAGTATAATTTGGTGAAGGGTATAAACGATTCGCCACAGTCGAATATAGCTGTCTTACTTGTTTTTATCTGTGTAGGATATGCGGCCAAACATGAAGCTATAATATGACAACGCTCGGCCACATGTTGCTATAACTGTTAAAAACTATTTAGAAAGAAGTGGTTGGGAAGTTTTGCCTCACCTGCCTTATTGTCCAAACCTTGCCCCATTCGACTACTATTTGTTTTGCTTCACTTTGGAACAGAGTATCCGATATTTGCTTGAGTAATTTTCTGCCTCAAAAGATATGCAGTTTTTTTGGCTCGGAATCCATATGTTGCCAGAAAGTTGGGAAAATGTCATAGCTAACAATGGCCAGTACTTTTAATAAATTGAATAAATTTATATTGTGCAAATTTTTAAACATTTACAGCTAAAAATTAAAAAAAAAAATCCCTCATTTATAAATCAAACTTAATAGCGTAAACGCCTTAAATAAGATATATCACAATTAAATTTAATTACATTACTAGTTTCCTTACTAACATTGACATAATAGCTGTTATTGCAATTATTTTCCTTAATCATACACATTTTTATTATTATTATTATTATAATATCCTTAACCACATTGTAAACACATGTAATCCTTGCTACACTCCACCACTCCTTCCCATCCTCCATCAATAAATGAATAACAAAACGTGAAAAGCAGACAGACAGAAGCAATTTATACGTTATGCCACGTATATAACAATTTATTTCTTAACATCATCACATACCTACGTAACATAATTGTGTTGCAACACATGTTGTTCATTTTATTAATTCCTTTTCATGCCAGGACATGTCGACCAATTCATACGCTGTTATTGTACAATTAAGCATTTATTAATATTATATTTACATTTTGTTGTTTTTAATTTATTATTTAAATTTTCATATCATTTAATTTAATACATATATAGTTAAACTTTATTAAATGCCATGTAATTCCTGGTTAAAAATGGTTTTAATCATTTCTTTTATTCTTTTTTATATAGAAAACATTGTCACCGTATACATTCTCCATATCAGCGGATAAACGTTATTTATTATTGTCACAAAACGTTATCAAATTATTCCGTTATTCGTTTTTGGCTCAATATACATTGTTTGACATTCAAACTAGGTAAGTTTTGCGGGGAAAGTATGCTATAGTTTTAAAGGAAATTGTTTGCGTAAAAGTATGCTATAGTTTTTAGTAAATTGTTGCAAAGTGTGAGAGAGAGCCTAGAAAAAGAGCGATTAAGTTGATCTTCATTTAAACTTGGTTATAATAAGCTTGAATCTTAGGAAATAAAAATTTCCATTCAACATAAGCTTATGGAAGTCATTTACCAACCTTATTCCAAACTTAACCACCATTTTTAGTTTGAATTGAATTGACTTGACTTTCTCGCTCTCTCTATCTCTCTTTATTATGCAATTTCACACTTTGTAAGCCGGAGAAATCTAACCTCAGGAATATTACATTATACTAACTGCATTACGTTACATTAAATATTGAATATATTTTTACAAAAACTATTTATTTCTTTTCTATTATTTTTTTCTCTGTTTTTCCCTGATTTCCTTTTTATCTTGCTGGCTGGTGTCTATTGCACTTTTCTGCAACCGGTACAACAAAAAAAAACCCTGTGATGTGTGACACAATAAAAATATATGTTGGAATGGTGATGTATTTTAATGGTGGTTTTTTGCAGTGAAAGTATTAAATTGAAAATCGATGCCAGCGACAATGAATGGCCGTATTTGCACTATGCACGTTTTACACCCCACTTTAATGCCATCGTTTTAGTCTACAATTACGACATCTATTACTGCCAGGGGGCGCGTTCACAATTTGTACATCGTATAACGCGTGATGCCATACCGGGTGTTGTCTTTAATGGAATACCTGATTGGTTATATGAAGGTGAGTGAGTGGATGAATGAATGAGTTAGTGAGCTAGGAGAATGTAAATAGGTGTATGTTTGCCTATTTTATAACTAGCACTATAAATGTACATGAATGACAAAATGACTATTAGTAGTGTAATTTGTGAGTGTAATTTTTTATCTATGACCGAACGAGGGAAAAAGGCAAAGTCATTAAAACAATTTATACAAAACGGAGAATAAATAAAAGTTTATTGTAATGATTAGATAATCTCTTGTAAAAGAACGCAAACCTATAGCAGTGCAGGTTCGATTCCCGCCAAAGATTCGAAGAGTTTCTACAGACAAGCCAAAAGGCTTGGCTTAGATTTAGAGAATACACTAGATAGCCTTCAGGTCCATTGTTTTACGCTCAGATTGACGAGTCCGCCTTTTACCTGGCTCCTCATGAATCTGATTAGATCCATCAGCGGCACTTCCCTGAGACAGTGCAGTTATGATAACTATCATAGCTATCTATCCAAGATATCTGAGTCTACGCCCCTGTAGAGTATAAGATAATGTTTCCTCCTATTCAACCGAACAAATTCTGCAGTACACAGAGAAAACAAATTCGTAATAGCAACCGAATTTGTTGCCAATCGAATGATTCGGTTGCACATACAGAATTTTTCGGTTGTAGCAACAGAAAGCCAGTTGATAACAAAGAATTTCGGTTAAAGCAACCAAAATTTTTTTACTGCTTCTAAAATTTTGTAGCAACAACTGTAAACTTCGGTCAATAAGGAAGAATCATTCGATTGGAAACAAATTCGGTTGCTATTACGAATCTGTTTTCTCTATGTATTTATTACCTAGGTAATGCGTTCATTCCGACATAAGATCAAGCATACAGTGACTAGTAAGAAGTCTAATCGAGCCCCTACTAAGATCCAAAAGAGTCTTAGTTCTTTCCCTAGCCAAAGAGGACCAGATAATTCTGGATATTAAACAAGCAGTAATTGTAGACCACCTTTGAGCCGACACTTCCACTATGCACGAATCGATTATGTTCCATATCGCAACTAAAAGGATGTGAATGTCACTTCCAGCCCCAAATTTGTACAAGGATGACCCATTTATTTTCAATCCCACGTATGCGGCCATGTCCCGGGACCCATATTAACTCGACATGATAAAGTTTAAGCTGGATTAGAGAATATATACAATCCAGTAGGCATTTGGACTTCACCATAATGGAACTTAGAGCCTTGATTTCTGAAATACTGACTAAACATGTCCCAATTTACAACCAGAAGAATTTTGGTACTTTCCCTTACCAAAGCAGATCAGAGCACTCTGGTACAAATAACAATTGTTGACTCTTTGAGTGCGCAAAAGGATGGGAATATCACTTCGTGCCACAGATTCGTTCAATGTCTTCCATTTTTTGCACATTTTCCTACCCTCGGATGTGCCGTGACCCATCATAGTTCGATATTATGGTTTCCAAGCTGTGTTAGGAAATATATACAATACTATAGCTATATTGATTTCCCCACGCTGGAATTAAGGGCCTTGATTGCTGCTATACTAAGTCTAATCAAGTCCCTACTAAAAGTCAAACGAATTTTGTTTTCTTTCCCTTACCAAAGAGAGCCAAAGCACTCTGATCCCGAATGTTTCAGTGCCCATTCATCGATCATGTTTGATATCGCAACTAAAGGGATGAGAATGTCACTTCCCTCCCCAAATTTGTTGAAGGACGACCTGTTTATTGCACATTAGTCAGCATTTGCATTCCCACGGATGCGGCAATTTCTCCGGACACATCTTAGCTCAACATGATAAGGTCTAAGCTGAATTAAACCATCCGAAAGACATTTCGACTTGATTTCTCCTTGATTTTTGCAATACTTTCGAGTCCCAACTTACAGCCCGAAGAATCTTAGTTCTTTCCTTTGCCAGAGTACTCTGGATATTCTACAAATGGCAATTGTTGACCATCGGTATGTGAACTTCTGGAGTGCCCATTCATCGATGGGATGGGAATTTTGCGTCATTCCATAGATTCGTTCAATGACGATCCGTTTTGTGCACATTCGTCAGAATTTTCATACCCACTAATGTACCGCTGTGTTAGGAAATATATACAATCCAGTAGACATTTCGATTTCACCACGAAATTGAGGGCCTTGATTGCTGCAATACTAAGTCTAATCGAGTCCCTACTAAAAGCCAACATAATTTTGGCTAATATATCTGGATATTATACAAGTGACAATAGTAGACCACCGGTTTGCTGACTCTTTGAGACGGCCTGTCTTTTATACATGTCCCGAGACCAATATTAGCTCTACATTGTGTCCTAGCTGGATTATGTAAAGTACACAATCTTGTACACATTTCGTTTGCTCACGTTGCCATCAATGGTCCACCAATCCAAATTAAATTCCTGTAAAATATTTGCAGCCGATGGTTGGAGTAATATTGGGCAGCTCGAGGCATAAACCCGAACCCATTCCCATCATCGATCTATAAGTGTAGTTTGGGATCGTATAATCCTTAAGGACAATGTTTGTGGCTTAGTCTTCACTGGCCCAAATTCTCGTCTTAATAATTATAGCTAATTTCGGTGTAGGTAACACATAATCTGATTCAGCTTCCAATATTGATTTCGCATGCCTTGTAGGATGGTGCCACGATCAACACGTTCTTGCTTCAGGCCACCTGACTCTTGAGAGAAGACTCGGCACAAGTGTTTGTAAAGAAAATATCAAAAGGAAACATCGTCTCCAGGCTGGATTGTTGTGTTCATCTAAGTCATGTTTAAATACGATGAAAAATCTTCGAAAGACAAACATTGCTCAAATGATTTGACTCCTGAAATGCAAAATTTTGATGATGCTGGAGATAGATGAGTTGTCGTATGACTCAAAATAACATGATGAGAATATTCCGTGTAGTAATATGACCCGGACAAGATCCAGGAACAAGTTGAGTTCACTGATAAAGCTTAAAATCCTATATGGTGGTAGTTTAAAACATTCCTTGGACCCAATGGGGATTCTCCAAGCAACTTTATTTTACATCATCCAATAGCATGTCAATCCTAATGAATATACTTCGAGGTTTTGTCCTGCAACCTACATAATTTCATAAATAGTTGGAACAGTTTAATATTCCCGCCCTATTGGAACCAAAGATATTAATAAAAAGTAAAGAAAGTATATTCTCCGATGTTTTTATCCTGCAATCCACAGTGATCCAAGAGTGGTTGAAAAAATGACAAAGTAAATGCTCCAAAACTTTTGTCCTGCAATCCACAGAGATTCAAACTGTTCATTAGAATGCGCTAAAGTGAAGATACAATTGCATATTCCTGGAAATCTTCTGCCATATCCAAGAACACCAAGATCAGTATATTTAACTCTTGTGTGAAGTCTATGCTCTTCTATGTATGCGAGACTTGGAATACAACAGAACACGACTTAAACTCCCTACAAGTGTTCATTAATCGATGTGTCCGAAGAATATTAAAAGTTGTCTAGCCGAACACTACATGTAATACGGTACTGTGGAGACAAACAAATCAGCGGTCAGTCCATATTGATATCTTGAACCGAAAATGACGCTAGATTGGTCACACAGCTAAAATTTCCATTGATTGGAACCCACAGGGTAGGACACGAAGAGCAGGCAGATCGTTACACACAAGGTGTTGGCAACTGAACATTGAAGTCAGCCGTTGTGATCTAAGCTGGAGGGAATTAAGATAAATATCATCAAACCGAATCGAATGGAATAGATTCCTAGGAACCACAGGACATAATATATATATTTTATTCTTGGAATAGTCGTAATGGTAGCATTTGCCAGGACAGGAATAAATTTAGCATTGCCATAAAAAGAAAACCACAAACATGCTCGAACATGTATCCAACTTGTGAACACTGATAGAACCCTGATCACTAAGCTAACAGTTGACTAAGTTGCAACCACAACAACTTATCTACCTGACCTCGTTTAGTACAGTAGTCTTTGGCATATTTGTCTAAAGAAATTGCTTTCAAATTGAATTTCCTTTTGTCACCCCAACATACATACATCCAGCCATCATGACTTGACTTAACTCGACTTTACTTTACAATAGCACAAGTATATTTTTTCAATAGTATTTATTCCTCCCCTTCAAATGTTATTAGGAAGTACTTAAAAGTCTGTTTGTCCCTCCTTATGATTATTTACAATTTTAATGTTCTTATTTCTTCTAACATATTTTCTTTTACTTTTTATTCCGTTTTTTTTTTACTTTTATTTATAGAGGAAATTTTAAATGCAAATAATGCAATATGGCTATCACATGATGGTCATGTGATGTTGTATGCTTCGTTCAATGATTCATTAGTGCAGGAACAACATTTCGCCTGGTATGGTACAACAAATGCTGGAAATCCTAATGCTGGCCATCATCCAAATGCTAATTTGTATCCGGAAATAAGGTCATTAAGGTGAGTTAAAAGACACGTATTTAAACATGAAAAACGAAATACACTTTATTAGAGGAAGTTCATTAAAAATTCATTAAGAAGTTTGTAGTTTTTTTTTTGTAAATACTAACTAACTACATACTTGGTTATGAATGAGATTTTGAGATAAACATAAAATGAATTTATTAAAATGTATGTAAATAGTTTTTACTTTATGTGTCCTTGTACATTTTAATGTTAGTCTTCTTTTGTCTTTTGCATTTTATGATGAAAAAGTGCGATAAAAAGGTGCTTAAAATAATAGGAATTCTAAGCAAAAAATAAGTGTGACAATAACTTTTTGTATAATTACTAATATTTTACAGAGTGAAATGGTGGCTACTTTTAACTCTGGAATAATTGAAAATTCCATGAACTGTGTTTTTTTAAGGGTTGGTCAACAGTTTCAATGAATTATTAGAGAAAATCCTTTGACTTGCTATCCTCTACATGTCTTCAAACTAATAGTCCTTATTAGCTCAGAAATAATTCATTAATTTGAGTTATAAATGAGCTTAGCATGATCACATTGGAGTTCCATGGTTCCTGGATAAGACAAATATCCAGGATGTCATTGATGAGCCTACGGCATAGCAAATCAGAAGCTTGTTCTACATTAGGAACTTTAAGTGCCTCTTTGCGTTTTTTTAATTGCGAGTGGAAACATCAGAGTTTCCTTGACCAATCCACCATCTTCCTGGGTAGACACTCGTCAAGCAGCTCACTTTTGTCCATTTAAAAACTGATCCGATTGTGATATCCAAGAAGTAAATAGCAGGGTATTTATAATACGTCCATTGTCTCCGAGGTCTTCGTCTTAGACTTATCCTTGATAGCTCATCTAAACACGATAGTAATGAGATTCCGAGAATACATTCCCTCAAGTTTGTCAGAGCCGGAAATTGACAGTATAGGTGGGATACAGTCTACTCCTCTTCTTCTTTATGACAGCTTTTACAGTAGTCGTTGTATCGTAGGCTCAGTCTTCCAGCATGAGTCCCAATTATACAGTGTCCTGTAATAAAGGAAACAATTAGTCTCATTTTCTCACGACAAAATTCCATAAGTAGATTCGTCCTGCCGGCATCATATACAGACGAAGTCATTGGTGCACCTGTTTTGTGCAGACGCATATAGTCTCTGTACCCTCAGCTACCTCAGCGGAGGCACCAAAGCCCTTGCATGGGCTGATATCTGATGATTGCCTCTGTTCAGGGCTATTTTTTTCATACTGGTAGGCTTGTCAGAACAAGAAGGATGGTCATCACATGTTTTTGGACATTTAGTACCATCAGTGCTTGATGTGGTCAGTCTTGTTTTGTCACTTACTTTAGCTTTTCTGGGTACATCATAGTTTGATCCTTATTGGCGATTGGTGGGACTAATATGCACTTACCCATACCCGTACCCAATGTGCTGACATTTTTCCTCGAGTTTGGAGTCCAATTTCGTAAGTTCAGCTATTCTTCCTTTGCTTACCCGATTCAGTACCTTCCAATACCCTACTTTATCATCACTCTGTCCTTCATTTTCTGATAGCTTATGTTCTCCTTTACATTTTTCTATCAGCAGTCACACACAATTTTCTGCTGATGTCTCCCCACTATAATAAGAGTAACGATTTTGTGCATTCCTGTCCAATACTAGATTACTAGGTCTACATTGGGTATATGATTTAAAAAGGCGGGACCATCACTCAGGGAATGAACCCTACTCATGCAAAACATTGTGTTGGAACAAGGAAAATAGGTTATGGAAGGGAGGAAAGAGGGAGTAGCGTTTATGTACAATCGATTTGAACTTTCCTACATTAAAAATGAAACCACCTACATGCAGTGCTGCTAACAAATTTTCCCTGTAGAGTGCTGTGCAGTATCAGGAACAAGTTCCCTAATTTCATCAGAATACATTCCATTGTAGTACCGATAGAACAGTGAAACACAGCCTTTATTGCGAAGGTGCTCCAGCGAATCAATATAGTTGGATACCCTAGTATCACCAATAATCACCTTCGTTCTCTACTGTACGCGATCGAGATGCTCCAAAATATACTTTGAAGCACCGGCCCATATATGAGAGTTCTCGGATATACGTGCTTAAATAGTGAGGAGATCAGATGGAGTGAAGTAATTCCTACACCGTTTCAGAAATCCGAATGCTTCTTTCGACACTTGAAAAATGTGTTGAGACCAGCGGATATTACATTGTATTATCTTGCCCAGAACATCAAGAGTGTTTGATTCCACAATATTCCACCCATAAATACAGAGGAAACGACATGGTCTGTCAGAAGGTCCCGATTAAGGCAATCATTCATGTTTTACCTCATTGCCCCAATCTTCGACAGGCTTGGTCTGAACATCAATGAATATGAATGGCAAATTTTGCTGACATATGCAAAAAAAAAGACAGGTTTGGAAGTTTGACGTAGAAGGTCATTTAGAATAATAAGAAATAGAGTAGGAGACAAAAATATTGAAACATTTATAAATTTATTCATGACCTTTTCCCATCTTTCTGGTAACATATGGATTCCGAGCCAAATCTCTTTAGGCCAAGAAAGAATCAAGCCAATATAGGATACTCTGTTCCAAAGTGAAGCGTATCCCAGATAGAGAGCGTTCCGCATCGATCGAAACAAATAGTAGTCGGACGGAACGGTCTGGACTATAAAGCGGGTTGGGCAAAACATCCCAACCACTTCATTCCAAATACTTTTTAATAGGTATTTTCATTACGGTTTCTTGACTGGCCGTATATTCTGGACGTTTATTGGACAATGCTCGCTTCAAACAAATCAGTTGCTTTCGGTCTAGGTTCCCTGTGATGGTCCGGTCAGATTTCAGCAGCTCATAATAGATAGGAACCTTTTGCTCCCACCAAATACAGAGAATTTCCTTAGCGCCATGGATATTTGGCTTTGATGTCAATCCGGCTGGTTGGCCGGGCTTCATATACGATCTCTTACGCATCGGGTTATTATTAGCGAGGATTTACGCACTATGACTTATAGGATCTTTTGTGCAGCGGGTGGTGCTTCGGGATATCGCAGTACATAAATACAGTTTTCATCATTATACCATTCAAACATCACTTCGGACATGCAAAATCGACTTTCAAGGACTCTCGGCTCCAATTCGTATGGTATCCAACTACCTACTTTTGATGTATCCTGCTGCTCGGAAACGTTTTAAAATTGCTTCTTTAGTAGCTCCCAATGACTTTTCAAGCTCTTGTTGAGTTTTACAACAATCTTCATGGTCTTCAAACTTGTTTGGTGGGTCTAGTCGATCTTTGTCTTCTTCTGTGTTAAAATCACCATTTCTGAACTGAACAAACCATATTTTTCACTGCTCTTGGGTTTCTCGACATTTGGTAAATCCAAGCAAAACTGAACTCGTACTTTTCACGACAACGACCAAGATTCCAATCTTCAGATTTACGCGATTGAAAAACTGCGAAATCCCCTTCTCAAATAATGCAAAATATTTGTATTATCCTGGACTCTAAATTGTCATGGAAACTAAATACTCAACACAGGGTTAAGAGGGCAAGAATCCAAGTTTCAGGCTTCCGTGGTTGAAAAACTGCGAAATTCCGCTCTCAAATAATGCAAAGCAACCTGGACTCTAAATTATGGAAACTGAATACTCAAGATAGGATTAAGAGGGCAAGATGTTTGATAAAAAAAAACATAGTTAAATGTATGTATACAGCTATAGTACTTCTAATTCTTACTATGTTGTAGACCAACCATATAAAGTTCAGAGATCGGCTTGCATTGGCATAACTAGCGTGCTAAGACCTAGTCAATCAGAGCACTGAACATTATATTGCTCCTTCTTCCAATAACGGCTTCATCTACCTTCAGCTCAGCGAGTCTTAACGCATCTGGAAGTTGGAGATCGAGAACATATGGTCATGCGGGGATGCTAAGCCTACTGTCTTTGTACAAAAACCTTCGGACTATATTACACCAAATACAGATTTTGATAAGGTATTTCTCCTTCTTCCAATAACGGCTACCTCTGCCTTCAGCTCAGTGAGTCTTAACGCATCTGGAAGTTGGAGATCGAGAACATATGGCTACGCGGGGATTCTAGGCCTACTATAATCGATCGTACACCAAAATTCGGACTATATTACTCCATATACAGATTTTTATAAGGTGTTCTAGGTCTTAATTCCCTTCAGTAGTGAGTGGTGTAGGGGTAATCTCGTGTATGAATAAAACACTGGGATATATACAGACGGTTCTAAAATTATGTTGTTGGTTCTGGTGTTTTCTGTGACGAAGTGGGATAGACATCCGAATGAATGTAGTGCTTTCAGACTGAAATTTTTGCGATTATGATAGCGATTATGATAGATGGCGAATATTGATTAGTATCATTAGTCAGGCAATGTAATAATGTTCTGTCAAGGCTAAGTCGTCTTTGTGACATTACTTTTGTTGGGTCCCTGGGCACAGAGACTAAAATACATGTCACAGAAATTCTTTGATCGGGATCTGTCCTATACCATTAGTCTTATCTCAGACCAAGTTCTTCCTGTATCGTTAATTTCGGATTCTAGTTGATTTCTTTGTTTGCGGGTCTATCTCTTCTTCTGCTGCCTTTGTCATCTTTGATATGAGGCCTTCTCAAAAAGTAAGCTCCATTTCCTCTTTGCAATTGATTGGGGTTTCACCTCTGTTGCTTTGCCAGCGGTCTCTGTTGGAAACTACATTCGGTCAAAATATTCACAATATTTTTCGCGGTTAAAAAATACTAGCAGTGATTGTATGTCGCTTGCAGTAGAGTTCCAGGACTCACATCCATATAACAGGGTATGCGATATGATGCTTCCTAAGTAGCAAAACTATTGCATATCCTCGAGCTCTATGTTGTTTACTTTGAACTTGGAGAGATTTGTTGTATTGATACGTAGAACCATAGTTTTTTAGACTAACACCAGATGGCAGCTAATGTTTCTGCTCCAATTTGGCCGATATATCGGTAAAGTTGTGTGCGAGCAGGCAAATATCATCAGCGTAGTCAAGATCCACCAGTCGACCATACATAACCCATATAATGGAATGGTTAAGAGATAAAATTTATTTCGAAAATGACCTTTGACCTTTTTACTTATTTACTTTATTACAGATATCCCAAGCCGGGCACACAAAATCCCACTGTTACACTAAGAGTTGTAGACCTTAAAGATCCTGAAAGAATACATATGCGTGATGTACAACCACCGCAAGTCCTACAAAACGAGTAAGCCTCATTACAAGATTTTCTGGCCAACCATCAACTAATCCTTACACTTAACATTTTCTTTATTGTTCATTTTTTTTAATGCCGCAATCCAACAGAGATTATTATATTACCAGCGCCAGTTGGGTAAGTGAAAATGAAGTTAGCGTGGTCTGGTTAAATAGGCCGCAAAATATTTCTGTGGTAAGCGTATGCAAAGCGCCCATGTTTGTATGTGTTGAGGTAAGTTTGTTTTGTTAATGGAATATTAAATAAATGAAGATAAAACTAAATTTATGGTTGACGTTACAAAAAAAACCAACAAAACTTTATAGACCCATCGTGTAAGTGGTGATGGTCGCGGTTGGGTGGATACATTAACAGTGCCGCTATTTGCTGCCAATGGTACTTCTTACATCTCTATATCGCCTTTGCGTGATGGCAGTTCGGGCTATTTTCGTCATATAGTGCACGTGCATGTGCCCAAGAAAAGGGTATTGCCTCTGACTCATGGCCAGTATGAGGTGAGACAGTTGTTGCACTGGGATCAAACGAATAATTGGATGTTAGTATTTACAGCAAAAGGAAACATATTTTTACATTGTATAACTATATTTATAATTTTATTCTCAGCTACTTTTTGGGTGTTCCCGAACGTTTACCCTCCCAACAACATTTGTATAGAGTCTCGGCTATGCCACCCCGCCACGGTTCCCCCATATACGCTCCAGATTGTTTAACCTGTCCCATACCCAAAAACAGTGATGGCTCTTATGCCTATGAAGCTCACACCAAACCACCACCTAGACTGGTTACCGCCTGGGATGATGACTGGGAAAACTCTGATGATTCCCCGGCCATGGGACCAGCTTTACCTTTGGAACAAAAACATCCTCGAGAATCGAAATTTTCTCAAGATTCCGATGAATGTCTCTACAATACCGCCAAATTCCCACCTACTTTACATGCTAGATTTGTGCTTATCGAATGTTTGGGTCCGGCCATACCCACCTCCAGCATTTACATAGTCAATGGTGTGGAGAAAGAACGTTCAGCTAATGGTCATGAGAAACATCATTTGCCTCTGGAACTGCTTATGGTTATACAAAATAATACACGTTTAAAAGAGAAAATGTCCAAGACAGCTATGCCCCAGGTGAAAACATTCCCGGTTATGATTTCGGGTGGCTATCATGCTCAAGTTAAGCTTTACTTGCCGCCCGTCCTAAGAGAAGATGAAATTACCCGTTATCCCACTATTTTGCATGTTTACTCGGGTCCCGGTACTCAATTGGTTACCGACAAATGGCATGTCGATTGGAATTCTTATTTGTCGGGCAACAAGGATTATATTGTTATTGAAATTGATGGTCGTGGTTCTTCGGGCCAGGGTTATCAGCTGCTGCATGAGGTGTATAAGCGTTTGGGTACGGTGGAAGTTTCGGATCAATTGGAAGTTAGTGAGTATTTGCGTGACAATTTGCACTTTATCGATAATCGACGCATGGGTGTTTGGGGTTGGAGTTATGGCGGTTATACGGCTGCATTGGCGCTGGCGGGAGCTCAGTCGATATTCCAGTGTGGCATAAGTGTTAGTCCGGTAACGAATTGGAAGCTGTATGGTAAGTAAATGGAGGTAGAAGATAATGTCTTTACAAAATTTTAAAGTATTGTCGTAAAAACATAACATTTGTCCCAAATTATTTTCTATAGAAAAAACATAATTTGTCCCAAATTATTTTCTATAGAAAAAACATAATTTGTCCCAAATTATTTTCTATATAGAAAAACTTAATTTGTCCCAAATTATTTTCTATATAGAAAAACTTAATTTGTCCCAAATTATTTTCTATATAGAAAAACTTAATTTGTCCCAAATTATTTTCTATATAGAAAAACTTAATTTGTCCCAAATTATTTTCTATATAGAAAAACTTAATTTGTCCCAAATTATTTTCTATATAGAAAAACTTAATTTGTCCCAAATTATTTTCTATATAGAAAAACTTAATTTGTCCCAAATTATTTTCTATATAGAAAAACTTAATTTGTCCCAAATTATTTTCTATATAGAAAAACTTAATTTGTCCCAAATTATTTTCTATATAGAAAAACTTAATTTGTCCCAAATTATTTTCTATATAGAAAAACTTAATTTGTCCCAAATTATTTTCTATATAGAAAAACTTAATTTGTCCCAAATTATTTTCTATATAGAAAAACTTAATTTGTCCCAAATTATTTTCTATATAGAAAAACTTAATTTGTCCCAAATTATTTTCTATATAGAAAAACTTAATTTGTCCCAAATTATTTTCTATATAGAAAAACTTAATTTGTCCCAAATTATTTTCTATATAGAAAAACTTAATTTGTCCCAAATTATTTTCTATATAGAAAAACTTAATTTGTCCCAAATTATTTTCTATATAGAAAAACTTAATTTGTCCCAAATTATTTTCTATATAGAAAAACTTAATTTGTCCCAAATTATTTTCTATATAGAAAAACTTAATTTGTCCCAAATTATTTTCTATATAGAAAAACTTAATTTGTCCCAAATTATTTTCTATATAGAAAAACTTAATTTGTCCCAAATTATTTTCTATATAGAAAAACTTAATTTGTCCCAAATTATTTTCTATATAGAAAAACTTAATTTGTCCCAAATTATTTTCTATATAGAAAAACTTAATTTGTCCCAAATTATTTTCTATATAGAAAAACACATTTGTCCCAAATTATTTTCTATATAGAAAAACACATTTGTCCCAAATTATTTTCTATATAGAAAAACACATTTGTCCCAAATTATTTTCTATATAGAAAAACACATTTGTCCCAAATTATTTTCTATATAGAAAAACACATTTGTCCCAAATTATTTTCTATATAGAAAAACACATTTGTCCCAAATTATTTTCTATATAGAAAAACACATTTGTCCCAAATTATTTTCTATATAGAAAAACACATTTGTCCCAAATTATTTTCTATATAGAAAAACACATTTGTCCCAAATTATTTTCTATATAGAAAAACACATTTGTCCCAAATTATTTTCTATATAGAAAAACACATTTGTCCCAAATTATTTTCTATATAGAAAAACACATTTGTCCCAAATTATTTTCTATATAGAAAAACACATTTGTCCCAAATTATTTTCTATATAGAAAAACACATTTGTCCCAAATTATTTTCTATATAGAAAAACACATTTGTCCCAAATTATTTTCTATATAGAAAAACACATTTGTCCCAAAATTATTTTCTATAGAAAAACATTTGTCCCAAAATTATTTTCTATAGAAAAACATTTGTCCCAAAATTATTTTCTATAGAAAAACATTTGTCCCAAAATTATTTTCTATAGAAACTGCTATTATTTTCTATATAGAAAAACACATTTGTCCCAAATTATTTTCTATATAGAAAAACACATTTGTCCCAAATTATTTTCTATATAGAAAAACACATTTGTCCCAAATTATTTTCTATATAGAAAAACACATTTGTCCCAAATTATTTTCTATATAGAAAAACACATTTGTCCCAAATTATTTTCTATATAGAAAAACACATTTGTCCCAAATTATTTTCTATATAGAAAAACACATTTGTCCCAAATTATTTTCTATATAGAAAAACACATTTGTCCCAAATTATTTTCTATATAGAAAAACACATTTGTCCCAAATTATTTTCTATATAGAAAAACACATTTGTCCCAAATTATTTTCTATATAGAAAAACACATTTGTCCCAAATTATTTTCTATATAGAAAAACACATTTGTCCCAAATTATTTTCTATATAGAAAAACACATTTGTCCCAAATTATTTTCTATATAGAAAAACACATTTGTCCCAAAATTATTTTCTATAGAAAAACATTTGTCCCAAAATTATTTTCTATAGAAAAACATTTGTCCCAAAATTATTTTCTATAGAAAAACATTTGTCCCAAAATTATTTTCTATAGAAAAACATTTGTCCCAAAATTATTTTCTATAGAAAAATGATTAGAAACTCCTCAAATATTGTCCAAAGTAGACTTTCTTGAAAAAGAAACTTCTTATTTTTGTTAAAAGATCTGTAAGTTATAAGTTTTAAATAAAACTCTCAGTAAATTTAACAAATAAATCAAACATTTCTATTCCCCCTTCCTCTAGACTCAACCTATGCTGAACGCTATTTAAGTTTTCCCAATGTAACCGACAACTATAAAGGCTACGAAGAGGGTGATCTCTCCAAATATGTAGACAACCTAAGAGACAAACAATTCCTATTGATACATGGCACAGCCGATGATAATGTGCATCTGCAGCAGTCTATGGTTTTATCCAGAGCCTTAACCAATAAGGGGGTACTATACAAACAACAAATCTATCCCGATGAGGGTCATCAATTATCTGGAGTAAAGAGGCACTTATATCGTTCTATGACCGCTTTCTTTGATGATTGTTTTAAGAAATTGGTAAGTTTTTAAGAGAATCATTTACAATTTTCTAAACTTATTTTCTCCACTTAATAATTTACATAATAAAATAATACTTCAAACCAAACCACTAACACAGAAACTAATTTTTTTAACAATTTCCTCATAACGTACTACATTTAACTATAAATAAAATTGTGTATACATACATTTTTCATCAATCATATATTGTATAATTTATAAGTTTATTAATTATATTTTTATTTTTTTTTATTCCTCTCAACCTCACTTAACTTTCTTTCACCTAATTTATATAAAAAAAATAATAATAATAAACTCACGCAACACTTGTGCAAAAATAACTAAATTTGAAATCCCAAAATCCTTTACATTTTTACCTTTACCGCCATCTACATTTTTTATGTTTGTTTTATAGCTTGACCAACAGCAGGCTAATCAAACCGATTATTCGGATTTTTTGGATTTTCATAGCTTTTATACATAAATTAATAATGCCAAACAAAAAATACAATGAACAATGAAACAAACCAAAAAAAAATATAAATCTCAAACAAAAAAAACAATCTATCTATCAAACAAATGACATGAAATGAATCAAAAAGTAATGAATTGTAAATTTAATTTAGAAAAAATTATGAAAAAAAAACAAAACAATAGAGACGATTTAAACATCGTTCCAAAGGTACCAGTGTGAATATTTTTTTAAAATTTACAAAAAAAAAATTTAAACAAAATTTGTAAATTTTTTGATGTTGTTTTGATGTGTGTGTATGTTTTTCATTTCTTTAAGTGTTTTTAATAAGTGTTTTAAAATATTAACTAAAAAATAAAAGCTTAAGCTACTAATTAATGACATATAGGACAAAAATAGGCCTTAAGACAATAAGTTGTTTTACAAAATAAATTCAAAGTTAATTTTATAACTACTGGGGATAATACAGCCTAGAAGAATTACTTTATAATTTCCTTTTCTATTGGGTGTATGACTTAAAAGTATGGGATTTACAATATCCGGCTTGCCTTTTGAAAACGGGTATTGTTTTTAATAACTTATATGTAATTTTGAAGGATACACATCTGTCATTTATTCTTACTTAGTTATTGAATATTATAATGATTCGAAAATGTCGAATTTTGTACCAACAAAGCGTCATATGCGGGAAGTTTTGCTTTACTTCTTTATTTTAAACAAGTAAGAGAGCTTTACTCAGCTGTACCGAATCTTATAAACCCTTCAACAAATTATACTTTAAAATAAAAATTTTAAATATTTTAAGGTAAACAAAATTAAAAAAAAAAATTTCCAATTTTTTTTAATTTTTATTTCAAAATTTTTTTTTTCAAATTTTTTTTTTCAAAAATCCTTTTTGAATTTTTTTTTACAAATTTTTATTTTTTGTTAAAAAAAATCGTTTTAAAAATATTATTCCCGATTTTGACCCATTGGCAAAGATCTTTGAAATATCTATCATTAGATATAAATAAACATTGTCTATCAACATTTTTTTTTAATTTTTTAGCCAAAATTTTTTTTTTTCCCAAATTTTTTAAATTTTTTTTTTAATTTTTGGTAAAAAAAAATCGGGTTAAAAATATTTTTCCCGATTTTGACCCACTGTAGGTCCGACTTACTATGGAATTATCGTTGCAAAGGTCTTTGAAATATCTATCATTAGATATCAACATTGTCTATATTAATGATTTTGTAATTCAGATATAGATCAAAAATGGAGGTTATCCTGGTTTTTTCCTTATATCTCAGTCATTCTCGATTTTAAATAGCAATATAATCGAATCTGTAGTGGATATATTAATGTATGAATTAGGTATGTATGTTATTTGAGGGCTACGCAAAGTTGATTTCAACATACAGGCGGCCATGGCTATATCGACTCCGCTATCTAGAATGATCCAGAATATATATAGTTTGTGAGGTCGCACAGTTTTTTCAAAAAGTTTGCTAGTCTCTTATGAGCTGCTGAAATCTTACCGGACTATCACAGGGAATCTTTACCAAACGTACATAAGTGATTCATTTGAAGCGAGCATTGGCTGAAAAATGCATGAAACAACGCTCGGCCACATGTTGAAATATCTGTTAAAAGATATTCAGAATGTAGAGGTTGGAAAGTTTTGCCTCACCCACCTTATAGTCGAGACATTGCCCCGTCTATTTGTTTCGATCGAACGCTCTCTCTGGGATACGCTTCACTTTGGAACAGAGCATCCGATATTAGCTTGTTTTGTTCTTCGCTTCAACTGAGCAGCTCTTTTGGCTCGGAATCCATATGTTGCCAGAAAGATGGGATCAGGTCAGGGCTAACAATGGCCAATACTTTGAATGAATTTATATTGTACAAAATCCCGCATTTTTAAGTCATACCCGGTACTTCCAAATTCGTTGGATTTTCAATTAAATGCCGTATAGAATAAAGAAGATAAACATGCAATATTTAGTCAGCTTATGCCAAAGTAAGATCCCGAGTCTATATTCTATTTCACTCTCTCCATGGTATCAAACTTGGGGTACCGTGACATCTAACTTGGGGTTTAACAGTTCTAAAAATACGAAATAACTTTACGACATAGTGCATTCAGGCTCTGCCCTGATAATTTCAAATGCTCATCGCATCACCCCTTATAACGCTTTTTTTGTTATTGAGTTTCTGGTTGATAATCGAACTCATGGTATTAAACTCAACGCTTCAGGAGAATGTCTTGAATTTTTGCTTATCTTTCACGGCAGCATTAAAATTTCGAAAGACGGTTTCGTATATCGATCACAGATGAATGAAAGAGGGCTGCATGGCTATAGGATTAGTTCTTTAGGATTTAGTAATAAAAGGAGCTGCAAATTGTCGTGGCTTCTCTCTTTTATACGTGAGATATATTCGAATCTGTACCAATAGTTGACATCCAATCTAGTTCGAGAATACAGAGCATTACCTAAAAATGTAATAAAATATTTGCTAGTCTTTTCTAGCAACATCAATATTTTAAAACATCAACGACTTACTGTGAACTGCAAGTATTTTGAAGACTTCCAGAACAAGTCGGCTATACGTAGGGTAAACGATTTGTTATATTGTGTTCTGTTTTTTTTAGTTATTTTTCAAATTTGTAAAAATGGACAAAAATTAATTCGTTTTGAGTAGTGAAAGACGCATTTGGTAATTGAAAATCAAGAAAGTTTTCCTGAATTATGGGACATATCCTCAAAAGGCTATACGAATAAAGTTAAAATAAAAAAACTTAAGTCTACGCGCCGCAGCACCCAATTTCTCAACTAAACACTTAAAAATGGGCAATATCTGCCCACGATTTCAGCTAGCCCCCATACAAATGTCCCTCAAGAATACTGTTTGAACAGTCACAAATATGTTCAAATTAGTTCCAAGTGGAAACACGTCTGCAATTTCTTGCAGCAAGTTCGTCGTAATAACTTCTACAAACTATTTCTGGAAGCAGATTTCCGCAAGTTTCGGTTTGAGTGGAAACACTTCAGCAAATACTTGCAGAAGTTCTTCAGCAAGTGACTTGCTAGTGGACACACGGCTTTAGTCTCGTTTTTTGCTAAGAGTAAAAGTATTTATATTAATTTTTAGTCAAGCAAATTATCGGTGAAATCCTTTTACCTCATCAGACATGTAGCTGTTACTCAGTCTAATAGGGTTGATACAGAAATCCCATTTTTTGATATCTCTTTGGAGGTAAATCTGGATTTAAAACTGTCGTAGAACGCTCAAGCAACAGTATTAAAGGTTACTTCAGCTTTTCACATATTTATTAGGATCATAGGAAAAACTTGGGGTTTTAAACATCTAACATATCACCTAATGTAATTTTAGAACTCTTGTGGAATTTTAATACTTATGCAAGTGTTTTGTAGGCTGTCATGCACTTATATATAGAAATAATATCGGGCTTTAGACATCTAAAATACCAACTAAGGGAAATGTGTTGATTTTCTATATAGAATGCACTGCCGGATTAGTGTATTGCTTTTCAAGCTATAGCCATAAAAACTGATTCATAAATAGAACACATTCTATCAACAATACGGAAGAAATATTCAAATCTTTACTGACAGTGAGACGACCATTAAGTCTCTTTCGGATGTTTAGACAATCACAGTTTCGGCATTGATTAACATTATAAAAGTTAATCATTCTTTTTGAATTTCAACATTTTCCTTAACTAAACGATTAAATCATATTTAGCTTATTGAATTCTGATGTATGTATGTCGAATCAATTGAGGTCTTTAGTAAGGGCTGAAATTCGAAAAATTTGATGAGCAGAAAACTTCTGCAGGTTATATTAAGCATACAGTAGAGATCTCTGTAGGATGTATACATAATAAGATGGAGTTGCATGCTGTAATGACATGCAATGAATCAAAAACATCTGGATTAAGACTCAACCATTTTCAATAACACACAAAGTAAACCTCAATGTTATAGCGTTGGCGACTCTCCATTATCCATGTACCTTGTTATATTTATGCCGAACTCTTACTTTCCAATTCCATTTTATTCATATATTCTTTCGGTTCTGGCAACAGATTAGTCAGTTGACAAAACACAGAATTTCGATTGAAATAACCGAATTTTTGTCAATCCAATTAAAATTCTGCCACAATAGAAAACATATTCGGTTATCACAACCAAAACTGTAATTTTTGCTTAAACTGAGTGTAATTTTTTTAGTCATGGAAATATACGGACACCACTACGTGATAAAAGACCTATGTCTCCCAGTTTAGCCCAAAGGCTTGCACTTTTTTTATGGTCCCCCAAAGATTTGTGGACTCGGTGTAAGTTTTGCAAAAAAGTGATAATTTTCTCCGGCTCATAGCTTGTAAACAGTTAGGAATTTTGATTTACTCTCTAAGGCAAAGTTGTAGACCTTGTCATAGAGAATAAAAATTGTGAACATATAGAATTAAAAAAACTTCATCTTCAAGATCATAATCACAAAAAAGGTCTCCTATCATGTCATAACGTCCTAATATTTCACAATGTTTTCAAAATGTTGTTATTGCCTTTCAAGCAAAAAATTTCCTAAAATAATACTACTCTGTATGCTATGTTTATTGTGTTATCGTAACCAACCAGCAGAGAAGTGAGCCGAATACCTAAGAGTCAGTTAAGCCGAGCCATCGAGTCGTGAAATATGACATGTCAAAGTGGTTTAGAAACTTTTTTTTTGGAAATAATTCGGTATATCGGGAACTATTGGATATATTGTTACTTACACATGTAAGATTATTTTTTGTAGATCTTCTTAAGGACTATTTATATTTTAAGTTTCAGCTCATTTAGTTCATAAATGGATTTTTGCCGATTTTTTTAAAATTTAGCCCGAGGTGATCAACTTTGAGGGGCCACGAACTGGCCCCCATTAGTCCTAGAAAGCTGAACAAACGTAGATCAACTCGAAAATACCTCAGCTCCAACCATGTGAAATTTTGTAACAATATATCCAATAGTTCCCGAGATACCGAATTATTTCCAAAAAAAAAAAGTTTCTAAACCACTGTGCATGATAGGAGACCTTGTGACCTTGACCAAATATTTCATACAAATAAGGAACATTCAATTGTGTTAACTTATCTTTTTTATGGACTGAAATGTGTGTAGTGATTGTGCTGACTAAATCATAAATGATCCTCAGTGTTAGAGAATGAACACAATGAACCAAATCATTGACAGCATCAATACAGGAAATTCTGCAATGACTTTAATATAATATCTGCCATTTTAGAATGGTTTATTGAGAAAAACATTTTAGGAGTAAAGAGTTGAATAGGTTCTTCAATTTCAGCAATTTATATGTGAACTGTATTAGACTTTTTATTAAATCTAGCGAATAGTAAGGTCGGAAGGACCATTTTATAATTGACAACATTTTCGTTAAGGTTTTTCTTATACTTAATTAACTTTAATAAATGGCATCCTTAAAACAAAAAAAAACGCTTTTGATGTATTTAACTAAATAAAGCTTCTAAATATACTTAAAAAAAACAAACTAATATTTTAAGCTTTCAACTTAAGCTTTAAAACAAAACTGTTCTTTTTTATATTAAAAGAAAATAAATGTGCTTTAATGTCTAATAACAGCATCATACAAACTAATAATAAAAAAATAACAATAATTTATTTTTATAAATAAAAAAAAATAAATAAAAAATTACAAACACATACTAATAAATTTATATATTTTAATCTAAATGTCACAATGCCTAAAATTATGCTTGTTTTATTTTGTTACACACTCGCGCTCGCTCTTTCTATAACTTTCTTGGTTTATGATTATTACTGTTATCATTATACAAACATAAAAACCTAACAGACATTTTTATTATTATAAAAAAAAATAATAAAAAAGAAACATTTATAATTTTGTTTTTTTTTTTTTTCTTTAACAAAAAGAAATCTTAATGTTGTTGTTGATATATACCATATACATATATATATATGCCTGATTTTGTTATAGCGTTATTTTTCAAGAAACTTACAAAATGTTTATAACAATTTATATATAAATTTCTTTCAAAACAAACCTAAATTTGTTTTATTTGTTTTTATGTTCTTCTTTTTTATCTACAAACAGGTACCACCGGAAACGAAAGCTGGCCTGGGTAATGGTGGTGATAATCAACAGCAATAAATTTTACAAAATGTCTATTTGTTGGTGTAAAGTATGTATAAGGTGTATAGGTAAACTTAAACAAGCAAAAACAATATACAATTACCATATAAATAATTTGTGTTATAACAAATATATATATAAGAAAACAAAAAACAAACCACAACAATAATAAAAGTGCTAAAAACCTAACAGCAGTTACAACCTAAACGGAAACGGAAACATAATCAAATCATACCAAAAAAACAACTTAATCAAATTTGCAACAACTACAAAAAAAAATAATAGTTTTGAAATGTTACAACTTTTCCCATAATAAGAAAAACTATATTGTATACAAAAAAAAACACCGAAATACAAAATGAAAAACAAAAACAAACATGGTTGTGAATAATAAAAACAAAACTAGGAAAACCCCCCAAAAAAAAAAACAATGCACCTAAAAATATGCAATGAATTGAAAATTTGCAACAATTTGCAAACATAAAAATAAGGAAATAAAAACGAAACAAACACAACAACAACAACAATAACAAATAGCAACTTACCAAAATAAGCAACAGCTATACAATAACAGCAACCACAACAGCAGCAACAACAACTGAAAAGAATAATAAAAATAACTATAACAACAACTATGTAATAAAAATAAACATGAAAGTGAATTGAAATAACCACACTGTAGAGCAAAAGCAAAAAAACTAACAACAACAAAAAGGAAACAAATTTAATACAAAAGTATAGTATTTAAAATTAACCCTTTAACTGTGACATGGTTTAGATTTAGCAGCAACTCTTTTGTGCAAATACTGATTTTGTTAATAAACAGAATTAAAACAAGTAAGAGTGCTATATTCGGCTGTGCCGAATCTTATATACCCTTCACCAAATTATACTTCAAAATTTTATATATTTTAAGGTAAACAAAATTTAATTTTTTTTCCAGTTGTTTTTTACATTTTTTGGAAAAAAAAAATTTTCGATTGTTATTTTAAATTTTTTAAATTAAAATTTTTTTTTTAAAATTTAAAATTTTTTTTTTTTTAATTTAAAATTTTTTTTTAA
The DNA here is from genome assembly GCF_958450345.1 of Calliphora vicina. Taxonomy (NCBI): domain Eukaryota; kingdom Metazoa; phylum Arthropoda; class Insecta; order Diptera; family Calliphoridae; genus Calliphora; species Calliphora vicina. The sequence continues at coordinate 129,770,674 of NC_088781.1, forward strand.
AATTTTAAAATTTGTTTTGGTGTTTTCAATTTTTTTTTGTGAAAAAAAAAAATTCGGATTAAAAATTTTTTTTCCGATTTTGACCTAATACAATGGGTCCAACTTACTATGGTCTTATATAAGTCGTTGCAAATGTCTTTGAAATATCTACCATTAGATATCCATATTATCTATATATGTCTTAGTAATCCAGATATAGGTCAAAATTCGAGGTTGTCTTGGTTTTTTCCTCATATCTCAGCCATTTGTGAACCGATTTTGCTGATTTTAAATAGCAAAATTCTCGAAAGCATGTCTGACTGAATTATTGAAGATTGGGATCCCGAAGATATCTGGGGTCTTCAGAAAATTGATTTCAACAGACAGACGGACATGGCTTAATCGACTCCGCTATCTATAAGGATACAGAATATATATACTTTATAGGGTCGGAAATGAAAAATGTAGAAATTACAAACGGAATGACAAACTTATATATACCCTTCTCACGAAGGTGAAGGGTATAACAATTAAGAAAGCTATATTCCACTATGCCGAATCTTATATAGCCTTTACCAAATTATACTGTAAAATAAAATTTTTAAATATTGTTAGGTAAACATAATTTTAGTTTTAAAAAAGTTTTTTTATTTTTTTAATTTTTAAATTTATTGAAAAACAGAAAAAGAGCTATATTCGCTATATCCTTCTCCAAATTATACTTCAAAATACAAATTTTAAATATTTTTTTTCCAAAGATGTTTTTTTTAATTTTTTGGAAATTTTTTTTTGAATTGTTTTTTTTTAAATTTTGAAATTTAAAAATTTGTTTTTTTTTTAAATATTAAATTTTTTTTTGGGTTTTTTTCAATTTTTTTTTTTTTTGTGAAAAAAAAATTCGGGTTAAAAATATTTTTTCCGATTTTGACCCATTGTAGATTCAACGAACTTATGGTCTTATATATGTCGTTGCAAAGGTCTTTGAAATATCTATCATTAGATATCCATATTGTCTATATTAATTTTTTTTTTTTCAAAATTTTTTTTATTTTATTTTAAACATTTTTTTTCAAATTTTTTTAATTTTTAAATTTATTGAAAAACAAGTAATAGAGCTATATTCGATTGTGCCGAATCTTATTTACCCTTCACCAAATTATAATTCAAAATACAAATTTTAAAAATTTAATTTTTTTCCCAAAGATATTTTTTTAATTTTTTGGGAAATTTTTTTTTTCGAATTGTTATTTTAAATTTTTTTTTTAAATTTAAAAAAAAATGTTTTTTAATTTTTTTTTTTTGGTAAAAAAAAATTGTTTTAAAAAATATTTTTTCCGATTTTGACCCAATGTAGGTCCAACGTACTATGGTCTTATATACGTCGTTGCAAAGGTCTTTGAAATATCTATCATTAGATATCCATATTGTCTATATTAATTTTTTTTTTTTTTAATTTTTTTTTTTAATTTTTAATTTTATTGAAAAACAAGTAATAGAGCTATATTCGGCTGTGCCGAATCTTATTTACCCTTCACCAAATTATAATTCAAAATACAAATTTTAAAAATTTTATCTTTTCCCAAAGATGTTTTTTTAATTTTTTGGGAAATTTTTTTTTTCGAATTGTTATTTTAAAATTATTTTTGTTAAATTTAAAAAAAAAAATTGGTTTTTTAAATGTTTTTTGTGAAAAAAAAATTTTGGTTAAAAAACATTTTTTCCGATTTTGACCCATTGTAGGTCCAACGTACTTATGGTCTTATATACGTCGTTGCAAAGCTCTTTGAAATATCTATCATTAGATATCCATATTGTCTATATTAATGACTTAGTAATCTAGATATAGGTCAAAAATCGATGATGTCCTGGTTTTTTCCTCATATCTCAGCCATTTGTGGACCGATTTTGCTGATTTTAAATATGAAACTTCTCGAAAGCATGTCTGACAGAATTATTGAAGACTGGGATCCCGAAGATATCTGGAAAATATATCAGAACATTGATTTCAACAGACCGACATATGGACATGGAATATATGTATACTTTATAGGGTCGGAAAATTAAATTGTGGAAATTACAAACGGAATGACAAACTTATATATACCCTTCTCACGAAGGTGAAGGGTATAAAAATTAAAACACTGAGCCAAGTGAGATGCCTATGGCTTCCACAATCTCTCTTACTTTAATTCTCCGATCGGCCAATACCGTATCGTGAATTTTTTCAATTGTTTCGGGTGTAGAGATCTAAACTGGGCGTTCAGAACGTTCGGCATCTTCCCATTGTATTTAGAAACCTTAGCCTTGGTTTGAGTGCTGAGATTTTTCCGTAAAAAATAAAGCTGAAAATTCAGTTTTTTCCATTTTCTCCTGAATTCAAACACAAACTAAAGGATGCAACTTGTTAAAATTTTTCTGCCAGATGCCTGTTGCCAGGAGCAGTATTGACCTTTCAGTTAAGAGGCGGGAAATTCTAAAAGTCATAGACTTATTGAACCGCCCCTCTTGAATGCCCGTTAAATTTGAAATATCAAATTGTTCCATTTTGCTGAATGTTTTTATGTCACATATATGTCTTAAACAATTCATGTCTGTATTTATTTTCTCAACTAAAACATATGTTTTAAAAAAAGTACCAAACTGTTTAACCGGATTTGACCCAATCTAACACTCACCCAATCTAACTCGAGTTCAAAATAATAAACTGTTAGATAATCTGTGTATGACTGGTGAAACCAGTGTTTAAAATTGGCTTTATACTTTCGTAAATATCAAAAAAAATTCCATTTTACCCCTTTTTGGTACTTTTTTGTTCAAATTGTCATGATACAAATTTTATTCATATACATTTTAGTATCATAATGGGATTTCATAATAAGATATTCACATGTCTATGCCAATTTATAGAAAAACATATTTTATAATATAAAGTACCAAAAATAAATACAATTTATATCCCTTAATTGATCGAATTTCCAAAAAGTACCAAACTTGTATTTGTTATTTTTTAAGGACTAAAGAATACGCTAAAAAATAGAGTGCCAAAAAAAAGTACCAAAATGCCGTTTTTTCCTAAAAGGGTTCGAATTAAAAAAAAGTACCAAACACCTGTCTACTAAGTTTTTAAATAGATAAAAAAGCATTTTAAATATTTTTAGTATCTGTATTACTTTAGAAGATATTTTTTGCACCATATCTCTGGTTATTTTTACGATAACTAGACATTGAGAAAATCGGGCTAAGTCTTTATGGGGACTATTTCTCACATAATTCAGTTTATTTTTCGTTTTCCATATTCTATCTCCATTAAATGGCGGTTGATTGTGCTAGTGGCAAAGTTCGGTCAACAAATTATAAATCTAGGTGCTGTTGCTACTCAACAGGACAGCTAAAACAGTGAGGATTGAATGGCTTCGGTATCAAGGGTGCGGACTGGTTGGGGCCTCAATTAAGGTTGATTTAACTGGGCCGGAGGCAGTAGTCGTCGGCTGATGGCATGTAAGGCTAGAGGTTGCGAATTGCTGTGCAGCATTCAGCCTATCAATTTTGTAATGTTCCCAAAATTCTTTAGTACTGATTTCGCTTAGCTATTTATATGATATAAATGATCACTCGAGAGTCTATTAACTAAATTAAATCTAAATCGTCTGTAGAGAAGTCAACTGGAATGAAAGTAATTTTGTAAACTATTTTTCAATACTCCTCAATTCTATGTATTAAAGGTTCATTTCTTTAAAATTCATGTATTGTAGAATTAATTCCTAATTGAATCATTCAAATTTTCTTTAATTCAAATACATTACAATATGGATTTAAAAAAGTATTGAATGATTAAATGTTTCTTCAATTAAAATCTATGGCAAAAAGGCTTAAGTGAATTTTGTTCGGTTCATTTCGTAATTGATGAAAAGCATAACAAAAAAAAAAACGGAATGAAGAAAAAATATTTTAAATAAATTTGTATTAGATTTGAATTAACAAAAATTTAATCACTCAAAGGTTAAATGAATTCCATTATTATTCCAGAATTAATTGAACTATGTATGAATTCCGTTTAAGTAAAAGTCGTTGAATAAAGCTAAAGAATTTGATGTTGAGAATGGCTTTTATAGAATGACATTTTTTTAATTCCCAAATTAAGATTTTAGTGAATTAAACTCAAATTGAATCTGTTATACAAATAATTCCAAAACAATTTCAGTTCGAAGGACCAAATATTTTTGAGTATAATTACATTAAAAAGTTGTCGTTACTAAAACCATGATCATTCGAATGTATTGACATATATTATATTATTGAAATATCAATTGATGAGGAGAGAATTTACTCGCTGTCATCCCTCTCCCGAACTCTGTGTAAATTTATCCCAGTGTTCTTAGTTACCTTCTCTAATACAAATTTGTTGTTCGAAAGACCAAAAAATCTTTGTGAAGTATCATATAAACAAGGTTATATTTGTAATTAAAGACTTGCTTGTTAGCAAAGGTTTAAAATTAATTTAAATACTAGTTGTCTTAAAAAAATGTGGTTCGAAGGACCAAATTTTTATAAGTAAAATTATATTAACTTCTGTATAGGTTTCCCATCGGAATAATTCCATCGTTAAATTTTCAGAAAGTAAAGTGGTCCCTTTATATAACTATATCAGGAGTTCAACAGAGTATGGTTGACATACTGAGCTTCTATTAAATGTATAGCTTCTCTTCTGGATTTATATCGAGCTGTCTCATCATTCTCATCATTTCATCTTTCGCCTATTTTATTTCTTGCTCTACTATTTCAAATATCCGGGTCTATACTTATATACTTTAACATATTATAGAAAATTTATAGGCCAATAGCTTTAAATATGAGGTTCCTAATTTCCCAGAATTTGTCCATTCCCGTGACATTACTAAGTAATGTTTGATAAGGTTCAAAAGTTAGAAAAGTGTGTGCAGGAATTATTATCCTTCTTATTCGAAAAGAAATAATGCCAACATTTTTATACATACCAGCCCACAAAAGTATATATATTTGGATTTAATTTACACTCGTCTCTGTGAGGAAATATAGTGCCACCGACAGTAAGACCATTGCTCGAACATATTCCAGTAAATAATTTGCCGTTCTCTTTCATTTTGCCGAGTCCATGATTTCCCTTAACAGACTCAATATTAGTGATATGATGTGGACTATTTCTCTTTTAATTCAGTTTCTTTTTCTTTCCCACCCTCTCTCTCATTCCCTTAAATGGCTGATATTTGTGCTTAAGGTGTGTCAAGGGTGAGGAACAGTTGGGGCCACAACTAAGGTAGATTTAACAGTGCCGGAGATAGTAGAGGTTGCCTGGCTAGTGGTAGCCAGGGGCTGTGCAGCCAGGGGGAGACTGTTCTTTTCGGTAATTCCTTTGGGACTGTGCATTCAGTCCACCTGCATTGGTAGATCACCCTGTTTGTTGTGTCCTCACGGACGAGTACTGCACGGTAAACCTGTCGGATATTCTCTTTGAGAACTTCCAAAGTCTTTGCCTTGTTTACGTAGATCCCCCGCTTCAAAAATCAAAAAAGCTGAAGTCTGGAGTTCACTACAAATCGCATAAATATTTGTTCACATAAAAATAGATTTCGTCAAAATAACTAAGGAATTTAATCGCGAAAAATAGTGTTCTCGAGGAGAATAACATTTCATGGCATGTAGACGTGTATTCCGTATCTGTTTACTTCATAAATATCCAAATAAAATAAGGTTCAAAAGTTTGTGAGGAAAACCCAATATTAATGGTTGGTTCAACAGATAAAATCGTTTTTATTGGTAATAATTTATTTTTATTGAAATAATACCAATATTTTAATACCCACCATCAAAAAAAGATGGGGGGGTATATTGATTTTTTCATTCCATCTGTAACACATCATCGCAGACCCACAAAGTTATATATTTTTTGGGTTCTCGTAAGATTCTAGGACGATCTAGCTATGTCCGTCCGTATGTCTGTCTGTTGAAAACACGATAGGGCCCAATCGAAAGAAGCTAGCTGGATGAAACACAAATCCACAAATTCTCGCTGTTGATAAGGTTTGTTTGTTAATGATTTCACCTAGCCCCCATACAAATATCCCCCCGGAATACTGATTATGCGTTTCCTGATAAAGTTTTGCACAAAATAGTACTCTTAACTTACTTATTTGTTTCCACATTGGAAATAATAAAAAAAAACAATTTTCAAATGGTTCGAAGGACCATCTGATAATTTTTATTACACGTTTTCAAGTAATAAAACCATGTCAGCCAGTAAAGGGTTAAAAACTGTATAAACTAATAAAATTTGAATAAAAGACCATGACAAAATCATCAACAACTTTAAAGGTAAAAGGAATTTGTTTTAAAATAACAAAACAAACCAAAATAACCCATAAAAACAAGGAAACCTAACAAAATATAGCCACATTAAATATTAATTCATAATATTTGAAAAACAAAAATTTTAGCTATAAGGAAAAAAACTCAATAATAATTTAACAACATAAAAAGTCAAAAACATAAATTTAATATTTAAACCATAGAGAAATATACATAGAGCTGAAACTCTAATGTAAAAGACCTAACTCAGTTGTCAAAAACCATAGAGAAATATACATAGAGAGGAAACTAGATAAAAACTCTACTTGTTTTCACTTTTTTTAACTAATATATTCTCAGCACTTAAGTTTTGGACAACTGAGTTAGGTCTTTGACAGCAGAGTTTCCGAGCTATATGTATTTATGTATGATTAAAACAAGTAACATAAAAAGTAAGTTAACTTTACTTGAAAACAAAAAGCGATAACCGGCTAAAAACCAACTAAAATTATGTTATAGAATTTTAAATAAATTTCGTAACAAACTGTAAGTACTCTTAATTAATTATAGTTTGCCTATTAGTTATTATGTTTTGTTAATAAATATTTTATGCATATAAATAATAAATTGACAAACAAAAATGTAGCTTTAAACAGGAAAAACTAAATTAATAAATAATATTATATGCTAAAATAAATAAATAAATATTATAAATTTATATAACAAAAAACCTTGCAATATTTAATGAATAAAATTTAATTGCTCTTAATTAATTAGTACAATTTTTATCTGCTCCATTAAAGTAAACTTAAAAAAAACAACAAAAATAACAACAATTTATTCCTGGTGTATTGCAATAATTTAATTAAAACTGTGTTAAAACTTTTTTTGTGTTGCCACCAATATTGCCAATACGGTATTGGTATGAATACAATTTTTATATATTCTGTTTAATTAAACTAATGTATTGTGCTATAATTCATTTAATTTTATCTTTACCACACACACACACATAATTGAGTACAAATTGTTCAATATGAAAATAATAATAATGTTTTTTAGTAAAATCTTGCGCAACAGTAAAAAAAAGCTTTAAAATATGTATAATTGAGATAAATTATTATTAATTAATAGTTTAAATTAGCTAAAATATTAAGATATTGTATGAAATATTAAGCATATATAGTTTAGCTCCCTAAAGTAGGCAGTTGTTAATGAAACTAGAAATAATGCTAAAAGTATGCTAGGGATTTTAACAAAAAACGTTTAAACTAAATAATATTATCAAAAAGAAGTTATAGTTTGAAATTAAAATTCATAAAACTATTAGCAATATTTTAAATTTTGAAATTAAATTAATTTTATCCTTGGCTTTCTGGTTGAACAATCTCATGCCTGAATCAGTTGTTGACAATATAAGTCAACTGGAAATTGACCCAGCACTAATTTCAGTTGTCGAAAATCTCTGAAACTATAGGCGATCTGCTCTGGAATCTTGACATCAACACTCTGCTTAAAGCCATGGAGAAGTTGTGTTGAATTACAATTGCTCACATTACAATGTGTCAGTGGCAGCAACGGATCCAAAAAATGTTCTCAAATCTACTGGAATCTACATCATTCAGGAACTATTAATAGAATGGTGCCAGGAATAAATCCAACTTAATTAAATCTGGTACTAATAACTATGAGTTATAAAATCCCTGGAATCAAACGAGTGACACTGGCATTATCCGACACTGCCAATTATCTTGGAACCGAAATACACAATCCAGGACCACTAAGGCGGCAACTACATTGTATTGTTGTAAAAATGATACTGGCGATTATTACAACAAGAGCACTTAATACTGCTGCTATCCCTAAAGCAGGGAAAGGCAAAACATGGGCGCCGCGTTTTTCATTTACTCTTCTCTTACGTACGTGTGCACACGCATTGTAGAGAAATAAACAACTTTTAATCAGTCTAGCTTGAGAACTCAAACAAGCAGACTGTGTATCGGTTTTTATCGCACAATTTAAGAATCAGCGTTGCCAGTGAAAAAAAAAATGTCCCAACTTTTGAAGATGTATGATGAACAATATGAGATTTTACATTTTTAATTGGGGAAAAGAGACGAAAGTTTACTGGCAACACCGATTCGTGGTGAGAGCGGAGAGATTGTATAACTAATACAGTAGTAAAATGCAATAGTATAGGTTGCCTTTCCCTGCCCTAAATGTTATCACCAGACATTTTGGCAAAACAAATTGCAGCGAACACTTCAATAAGAATAAATTGTTGTTGTTGCTGGGTTGACAGCCTTTACCCGAATATTTTTTGGGTCATTCCGGTACGTAGAACCGGCTGTCGTGGGAATGTAAAACTCAACTTAGGCATCATGGTAGACGGCGTACACATTCCGACAGTGAAACACCTGATAATCGTGGGTGCCACTTTTGAAATAGCAACAAGGTCCTCAAGGCATCACTTGGGGTATGGACAAAGAAGCCTTGCTAGCAAACTACAATACCAGTTAGCCAGTCAGTGGTTAACTATGCTGCTCCAGTGTGGTCGAATTCGTTAAGTGATACTCAGTAGAGAAATATTCAAAGTTGTCAAAATGCAGCCTTAAGGATCGTCACAGGCCGCCTTCAAATCACCTCCGAACACCACCTTCACGAGGAAACTTAGGTTCTACCGGTCAACGAACATAGATGTCATCGGAGGAGTCATCCAAACTTCAACATCGCACAGTTGGAGTCCCCCATGTCAGACACGACCTAAGAAAATATAAGAAGAGCAGCTCGTGTATGATCGCAGCTCGTGTATGACAGCTTTAAACGACATTCATAGAGACGCCATCATTTCCGCGATAGCAGGATACCGTTGAATGTCGTACTTGGAGGTCGCCCACCACCGATTGCAGACGCCGAGAAGATTCTTCCGCGTAAAACAAGAGTCATTCTGGCACAACTAACATCAGGATCCAGCAACAGGCTTAATGCCTTCTGGACCCGCATAGACCGTGCCGTCCTCAACTTATGACCAGCAAGCATGTGGTCAGGGTCCTCATGACACCCTCCACATATTCAACTGTCCAGCTCTACTTCACTACGTCCAGTGGATTTATGGACCTAACCAGTCGATGTATCACAATTCCTCGGACTTGATCTACATGCAAAACTCCCCCATTTTATATTAAAAAATTGTGTATGCTGCTATAACAACAACAACATAAGACTAAATGCCACAAAAGCATGGAAATATTTTATGTCGAATTTAACGGTTAGATCAGACTATGAAAACGGCTTTCACCTTCCGAATAATGTCATCCAAATATTCACTTGAAGTTCAAGATCACATGAAAGAATCAGAGAAGATATCTATTCGGACTAATTGAATTTGGGACTCTCCCTCAAGTTAGCAGATTTCATTAATTCATGCCGGAATGATGGCTATAAAAGTGATCGCGGGACAAATTCAGTATCTAGGTATAACAGGTAGTGATATTCTCATATTTACTGAAATCAAAGCTGTCATTAGATCCCTAAAGAATGTGTAAAACATATCGAAAACTGTCCAAAAATGCCAGGTGTCTCTGGTGAAACATTAGATAAGTTCTTTGAGGGGAAACTCCAGAGGCGACATGCTTGAGTAGGCACCGCCCTATATTTGAAGGAGTGAGGATCAAATTTCGCAGGAACTTTATCTTATTGCCAAAGAAAAAAGCGTGAAAAAGACCAATTGCAGGAATTTGAATGTTATGAATACCCGCTTCCTTCCGGAGAACGTCATCCAAATATTTACTGACGGATTAAGATAAAATTATGGCTATAAAAGTAGCCACCGAAAAAATTCCGTATCAAGGCATATAGATCTGGGATACCCACAACAAAGCGGTCATTCAATTACTGGATAATGTTTATATCACCACGAAAACTATTCAAGAATGCGGGGTGTCTTTGAAGGAGATGCCAAGACACACAATATGCATAGACTCGACTTAAGGAACCTTATAGCGGTCATTATTCTGGCCTTTGTAACGACGAAGAAGAGAAGGAGAAAACAGAACATGGCTATTGTGTTGACCGTTGATTAACCAATGGAGACTAGACGCTTTAATGAACAAGGAATCCTAGATAGTCATCTAGGATTTCCATGATTCTCTGGATGAGATAGCGATACATTATAATTGTTTGTGGACACGAGAACATTGAGGGAATCCGCAGAGATGATGCACTTGCATATGCTGGCACCACCCTAAATATGAATGAGTTTTGTTTTGATATTGGCTTCCATCTTACGAGAGGTAAACAACAAAATTCACTTAAACTCTATCACATTACCAAAGAATAATGAGAGACCAGAGAAATCTGACCTAATATAGATGCAGAATACCCAGTTAGATAACAGTTTCAGCCAGTATAATGTTCATTTCAAGCAGTGAGACAAATTGAAAGTTGCTTCTCCTGAATGCAAAAGTAAGATTTTCAACAAATTTTCTCATTGTTCATTGGATTTAAACACAACCGTTAACATCCGGCAAAGGTCAACTCTCTGATTTTCTCAGTGAGCTTAGTTCCTCCTCCGGTGGCTTTATTTTCCTTGTTTCCATCCAAAGGTGAAGTTAGTACTTTCAGCATTTGTCAAAGTTTCAGTGTAGCTGCTATTTCTGCGATCCTCTTCCACATAAAATACTTTTTTTTGTTTCTGGACACGAGAACATTGAGGGAATCCGTTGATTAACCAATGGAGACTAGACGCTTTAATGAGCAAGGAAATCCTAGATAGTCATCTAGGATTTCCAAGATTCTCTGGATGAGATAGCGATACATTATAATTGTTTGTGGACACGAGAACATTGAGGAAATCCGCTGGCACCACCCTAAATATGAATGAGTTTTGTTTTAATATTGGCTTCCATCTAACGAGAGGTAAACAACAAATTTCACTTAAACTCTATCACATTACCAAAGAATAATGGGAGACCAGAAAAATCTGACCTAATATAGATGCAGAATACCCAGTTAGATAACAGTTTCAGCCAGTATAATGTTTATTTCAAGCAGTGAGACAAATTGAAAGTCGCTTCTCCTGAATGCAAAAGTAAGATTTTCAACAAATTTTCTCATTGTTCATTGGATTTAAATACATCCGTTAATATCCGGCAAAGGTCAACTCTCTGATTTTCTCAATGAGCTTAGTCCCTCCCTCCACGGGTGGCTTTATGTTCCTTGTTTCCATCCAAAGGTGAAGTTAGTACTTTCAGCATTTGTCAAAGTTTCAGTGCAAATGCTGTTTCTGCGATTCTGTTGCAAACACAGTACTTTCTTCAGTTTTCTTATAGCGATGTCTTTTTCGAGAAGAAGGCTTCGAATTTACGAACTTTAACTATGCATTTTCGGTTCCAGGTATATTTGGAAATTTCAATGATCGAATACCGAAATCAATAAATATTTGTTATAGATGTATTTATTCAATTCTTCCTGACAGTATATAACAGGACTTGTGTAAATATTGCTGCTGACTTATAGGAGGCAGATCAAGTTAAAAAATGGCAAATTTATTTAATAATTTTTAATTGCATTGATAAAACTAAAAATTTAGTTTTAAATAGAAATTAAAAAGCTTTTTTTATTTAAATTCCTTCTGTTCTTACCACTTTACTGCTAACTTTTGTTTTTATTCTCTCAACCCTAAAGTATGCTTTAGATTTTTATCCATTTGAACAGCATAAAGTATGCTACTCTTTTAGTTAAGCTTAAAGTTCAAAAACAAAAGAAACTACTACTACACTATTCATTATACTTAAACAAAACAAAAGAATTTCAAGTGAATGAATGAGAGAGAGTGAGTGTGTGTGTGTATTTTGTGTGAATAATGTTACACACACTCTTAAACAAGCCAAAAAGGCTAATGACAAATAAGCTTACAATAGTAAACACCTCTTGACAAGCACAACAACAAAGCAAAAAGAAAATATTTTAAAGGCCACAAACAACAAAAAACTACAGAGCAGTCATCTAACATTTCACTCAACTTCTTCAAACAAAAGGATATAAAAAAATAACAAAAAAAAATGTCTAACGAAATATTAAGTTATATTTTCTAGATTTTTAGATTGATGAAATGGGTTAATTGTTGTTGGCTTTAACAGTCATTTTAAAAATAAACCCTTTTTCTTTGCCATCAGCCTATAGCTAAAGCATACTTTTAGTTGTAGTCAAATATTTGAAAATTTAAAGCATACATTTGGGCCAACAAAGCCATTAATTCTTGTATAAACAAGTTTATTTATTAAAGGTTTAAAATTTTGTGTTTGCCTTTAGGATCAATAATATAAAATTTATGTTTTCCCAAGAATTAACATAAAAACGACAACATAAATCTAATTTATACTAATATAACTTTATTTACACTATAGACTATTTATAGATTATGACAGTTAACCATAAAGTATAGTTAAAAATAATATTTAAAACAAAGAATCCCAAGAAATTAAATCATTAATTTAATTTCCATAGTATGTATTACTTTAATGAACATCATGTCAGTTTCTCCCTGACATTGCTGCTCTATTGTTTCCTTGTTTTTAATAAATGTCAACTATGAAAGAGACGCAAACAACAAACTGTAATTTATAATTAACAACAACATTTTTATTTAAGCAACATTGACTTTAGTTTGTTGGCAGAATTTTTGATGAACATTTGTTAATGAGAATTGACAGCCTAAAGGTATGCTTTAAAATATAATTTATGCCGGGCAAAAAGAAAAGCAATGCTTAGAGCTAAGGTTAGCAGCCAACTGAATCGATTGTGAGAAAACCATTTAATCTATGGAAGATAAAGAAAAATTAAGAATATTTAAAAAAAAAAAATTAAAAGTTTTGCGGCAATTTGTTTTTAATGAGAAAAGAAAATTAATCATTGTATAATATGAAAAAGTGTTTAAAATTTCTGTTATACATACATTAACCACCATTTTCTCAATATCTGGTTATTTTTTATCGTGACGATAAACTGACAGTTTTCATACAAAAAATATGTTAATTGGAGGTTTATCGTTATGAAAAACTATAACCAGATATTGAGAAAATGCGGGTAAATGGATAAAAACTATTAACAAGTAACCGATTATATACTGAGTTCAAATTAAATTCTTAGAAATCTTGGTTATGTGAAAGTGAAAGTGAAAGAATCATTCAAAATATTAAGTTCTCGATTTAAATTACAGAGGCTCTTCACATAATTTTCTATAAAGTTTACTTTGAGGCATCTTTTAAATGCCTAAATATTTATTGCATACTTTGGGCCTGTCTTTGAAAAACATAAAATTTTGTAGTTTCTTTCGTTGATTTGTATGAAAAAATGCAAAAAGTATACAAAAATAGCTTGTTTTGTATTTTTAAATAAATTATGTTTTGTGGTTTTTATTATTTTGTCTGTAAAATTTTTGTAGACAATTTTGTATTTAAATTTAAAAGTAATTAAAAATTGTCTTTACTTTCAATCATAAATTGTTTATATAAGTAATTTATAATAGTTGACTGTTTGCAGCACATCAAATTTATGAAATGCGGTTATTACAAACATTTTTTTCTTTTTATTTCTCTTTATTTTTTATAGTATACTTTTGCGGGTTTTTTTAACCCTAGCAAAAATAGTCATTTGGTTTTACAAACTTAATATAAACTATAGTTTTATGCTTATATATTTGCATTTTAGCATATAATCAACAAATTAAGCTTAATTTCTTAATAATTTTAGGTTTTTATCTTTAGCATTTTATCAAATAATCTATTAGATATTAATAGCTACAGAGTTTAATGGATTAAGTTTAATTATTTACTATTTTCATGAAATCCATTGTGCTTTCTTAATTATTTCATGCCTTTAAGCTATTTTATTACAAATTATTGCATTTTATAAGGAAGAATATTTATCCTGAGCATTTTTTTCTTTTTCTTTTTATTTCAATTTATTGCATTTAACACTGATAATAATCCTTTGGCTTTTAATAGATTATGTTCAAACTGTCACACTTCCAGAAGCAGAGTTTAGCTTGGTCTATAAACTAATCTCATTGAGATTTTGTAATAACACTTGATCGATAAATTCCATGGATTATGGGAAATCAAATTCGTTGACAATCGAACGAATTTTTCAATTGCTACTGCAAACATGTTGTTGTATCAACTGACTTTCTGTTGCTAGAACCAAAATAAATTGTGTATACTATCAAATCATTCGATTAGCAATAAATTTTGTTGGCACAACAAATCACTTTTATTTGTAAGGTACAGGTTAAGTTGAATTGGGTTCTTAACTATGTACAGTTTCCTTCTAAATTCATTCTGTTGGTTTAATGAAAGCCACCTCCTCTTCTTTACATTGTGACAGCTTTGTCATTGTATGACAGTCCCATTCGAATTTGATATTTTTTCTTTTTATTTCATTTTACTTTTCAGAGTATTTGAGCACTTCCTAAGAAAAGCAAGGCCTTTACTAAATGAAGGCACAAAGTTTGTCAAAGAACTCTTTATGGAGTTAAATTTTGACAACAATCGTAGGTCTTTATGGAGTTAAAATTTTACATCAATCGTAGGTCTTTATGGAGTTTAATTTTGATATCAATCGTAGGTCTTTATGGAGTTAAATTTTGACAACAATCGTAGGTCTTTATGGAGTTAAATTTTGACATCAACCATAGGTCTTTATGGATTTAAATTTTGACATCAATCATAGGTTTTTATGGTGTTAAATTTTGACATCAATCGTAGGTCTTTATGTTGTTAAATTTTGACATCAATCTTAGGTCTTTATGGAGTTAAATGTTGACATCAGTCTTAGGTCTTTATGGAGTTAAATTTTGACATCAATCTTAGGTCTTTTGTGGAGTTAAATTTTGACATCAATCCTAGGTTTTTATGGAGTTAAATTTTTACATCAATCGCAGGTCTTTATAGAGTTAAATTATGACATCAATCATAGGTCTTTATGGAGTTAAATTTTGACATCCATCTTAGGTCTTTATCGAGTTAAATTTTGACATCAATCATAGGTCATTATGGTGTTAAATTTTGACATCAATCTTAGGTCTTTATGGAGTTAAATGTTGACATCAATCTTAGGTCTTTATGGAGTTAAATTTTGACATCAATCTTAGGTCTTTTGTGGAGGTAAATTTTGACATCAATCCTAGGTTTTTATGGAGTTAAATTTTTACATCAATCGCAGGTCTTTATAGAGTTAAATTATGACATCAATCATAGGTCTTTATGGAGTTAAATTTTGACATCTATCTTAGGTCTTTATCGAGTTAAATTTTGACATCAATCATAGGTCTTTATGGTGTTAAATTTTGACATCAATCTTAGGTCTTTATGGAGTTAAATGTTGACATCAATCGTAGGTCTTTATGGAGTTAAATTTAGACATCAATTGTAGGTCATAATGGAGTTAAATTTTGACATCAATCATAGGTCTTTATGGAGTTAAATTTTGACATCAATCATAGGTCTTTATGGATTTAAATTTTGACATCAATCATTGGTCTTTATGGAGTTAAATTTTGACATCAATCATAGGACTTTATGGATTTAAATTTTGACATCAATCATTGGTCTTTAAGGAGTTAAATTTCGTCATCAATCTTAGGTCTTTATGGAGTTCTATTTTGACATCAATCTTAGGTCTTTATGGAGTTAAATTTTGACATCAATCATAGGTCTTTATGGAGTTAAATTTTGAAATCAATTGTAGGTCTTTATGGAGTTAAATTTTGACATCAATCGTAGGTCTTTATGGAGTTAAATTTTGACATCAATTGTAGGTCATAATGGAGTTAATTTTTGACATCAATCGTAGGTATTTATGGAGTTAAATTTTGACATCAATCATAGGTCTTTATGGAGTTAAATTTTGACCTCAATACCAATAAGGTATCTTTATTTATACCCCAAGTATTTCAATATCATTCAGAAAACATTTCTTTAAAATTTTTTCTTTTTATTTCATTTTTTTTAACACAAATTTTTTGCATATTCAGCGTTTTGAAAACCATGTTTTGGCTAGCACTGATGACTTAAAATGATCTCAAAGACATAGTTTCCATTGATTTGCAATCGTAATTTAAGTTCCATTATCCTCGTGATCCCGATTAAATATGATCTTCTTTATACAGGTGGTGAAGAAATTTGTCGATGCTTTGTAAGTTACGAAAAATGTTTCTTTCTCACTTCATATCTCAAGTATTTAAATTTCAAAATCTCAGCTATAAATTTTAATCGAAATATGTTGGCATACAGTTCATTTCCTTTAATTTTATTTTAAAACCAGGCTAGCACTTGAAATCCTTTGTTTGAATTCCTGTGATATCAACTTAGGTGGATTATTCGTTCGATTGAAATCGACATATTAAAAGGTGCTAAAGATTTCGCTTGTATTGATTTCAAGGTGATGAAATTGTTTATTGTGAATTTCATTAATGACTAATGATAATAGTTCGAAGTATAAACTCTATAACTACACAGCTACACGACTACATATGCTTTTGCCTACCAAGGTCGCTAAGTCCTTGAAATCTGTGTGAAGTTGAATGTCTATCTGGTTGAGCAACTTGGTTTGGCACCAGTTCTGTATAGCACTTTGATATACCGGTTTCTGCTTACAAATGTCTAGTAAACCAAATCAAAGTCCATATTGAATCTCTCTCTCCTCCAAAATATTCCGAAAATGTTCGCAAGCAATGAAATCTCTTCATAACTACACAACTACACGAATACAGATTATTTTGGC
This sequence comes from Calliphora vicina, assembly GCF_958450345.1. Classification (NCBI taxonomy): domain Eukaryota; kingdom Metazoa; phylum Arthropoda; class Insecta; order Diptera; family Calliphoridae; genus Calliphora; species Calliphora vicina. The sequence goes on from NC_088781.1 coordinate 129,787,756, forward strand.
AGCAATCGTCTCCCGGTAGTCAACTACTTAACTTAAACTTAACCAGCTGACATTGAAGTTTGACGTTTCGCTAGATTTGTCGCCTACGAAAAGATAAATTAGCTTTACATTGTCATAATAAACGTCAAAATAGTTATCAATATAGAACATTATCAGGTATAGTCTCCATTTATTAGTATTATTGCTTCATTATGACAAAATTGCTCAGACAACTTTGTCTTGACTACAAACATCATTAATTGTTATGATAAGTATTTGGCAAGAGGGTTAAGTTAACTCCAGCAGCAATGATGATAATCGTAAGCCTGTGTATTTTAATTTTACAAGAGTCTAATGGGTAGTCTGTTTAAAGCATAAAACATGCATTTCCTTCTTATAGTTTTATAAAACACAAGTGTGAATTACTAATTACAATTAATTTTGTATATTTTAAACTTGGACTTTACACTATTTACATAAATAAAAAGTCTGGTATAATAAATAAACTTTAATTACTGTATAACTTTCTTTACAAAACAAATAAATACATAATTATAGCTTTGAATTTTATTAATTTAAAGTTGTTTTCTGTTTTTTAGAATTTTAATTGGTTTTTTTATGTATTTCTACTTCCTTTGGTTGAATTATTTATATTAAGTAAGTAAATTTTTAAAGCATAGTTTTAGGAGGTTTGCTTTTTGTGTGCTTAAGGGCTTTTAAATAAAGTTTAAAAGGAAACTTACAATATTTTCAATAGAGTACTCCAAAGAACTTATTGCTGGCTTTTAAATAAAGAAAAATGTTTGCTTAAATAATAAACATTTCATTATTTGTTGGTTATAATTTTGTTTAAGTGTTTTTTAGGTTGCATACTTTTAGGTGTTATATTATTTTTAATTTTAAATTTATCAAAGTTTATTTTTAGGATTTAATTATTTTTTGTTTAATTTTTTTTAAATAATCTCTTGAGCTTTAAAATTCTTATTTTAAAAGCAAACTTTTAGGCTTCTAACTTTTTTTAAATTGTTTTAAACAGATAACAGCGGCAGTAAGAGTTTATATACAAGCCTATTTTAGCTTTTATAAATCTTGCCTACTTTGGGGAGCAAACATTTAAATAAATATTTATTGCATACTTTTAGGTTTTTTCCTTAAAATGTAGTGATTTTTAACACATGAATTGTTGAAATATGTTTAATTTATTAGCTATAAATTAACAACCAAAAAAAAGTATTAAAAGATTATAACGATTTAATATAAAAATATAAATAAGTAAATAAAAAAATGCCACTAGTGGAATACAAGTTTTAAACGTAGAATTCTAAGGACCAATTAAACAAAATTATAAATTATTACAATTAAAAAAAAACCCAAAACCAAAAAACATAACATAGAAAATTGCAATAATATTTACACAATACTAAACTAAACATTTGTAAAGTATATATGCCCTTTAAATGAAACCTTGTTAAACTGTAATATATTCCCAGAATATTTATAATTCTAATGTATTTTCTTACTTGTTACTTAAATAAATTATTAAATTTGCATTAAAACAAAAATTTAATAAAACTTTCTTACCAGCCTTAAACAATTAAATGATATATATATAAAATAAATAACTATGTAAATATTGTTAAACTTCTTTGAAAAATAAAAAAATATACTCATACACTTACTTACTAATTAATTACATAATGTATAGTTAATTTTAACATTTAAATTTAAAGAAATTACTAAATAAAACCTTTGTGATCCATTAATGAAAATAAATTTAATAAAAAAAAAAATTTCTTCTCTTCCAAGAATTAGTTTAAACGAAAAACAAAATAAACAAAAAAACTATTTTTGAAAATTTAATTATTAATAATACATCATAAACTAACTATAAAAACTTAATTTAATATAAAAAACTAAACACTTTAAGCAACAATTTAAAACAAAAAAAAAAGTATTTAAAATTAAATTATAAACTAGAAATGAGTTAGTAATTAAAATTATTATAAAAAATTATTTAAAAAATTAACACATAAAAACAGAAATTAAGTTAAAAATTTATTAGAGCATTTAATGAAACGGAATTATATTTAAAATTAGAGGAAAAACACAATTGAAATTAATAATAAAAAATACGAAATAAATTATTTAAAACAAAAATAACAAAATATTGTTTCATTTCAAATAAAAGATTTTGGTAAAACGAACAAAACTTTAGTAACAATTTTCAATTAAACAGACCTTTAAACTCCCTTTAATACCCCGCCTTCTTTTATTTTATACAAAAATAAATCTTTATTTTAAATGTCATTATTATTATAATATTTTCCTCTGACATATTATAATGTTCCCCCAGCAAAGTAACGCAAAAGAAAATTATTTTTAATTGACATTTTCCCTACATTGTAACATGACAAAACACTTTAGCGCTTTGTGTTGACAGCCAGCTAAAAGTAATAATACAAAAACAACCCACAAAATACATATAATAAGAGTATTATGTTGACAATTTTAAAGAAATCTAACTCACAGAATTCTACATCATTGTTTTATTTAATTGAAATGAGTGAAATTTAAAAATAAAACGCACAATTTTTAAATCTAAACATGCGTAGTTTGAGTTACTCAGCATAGACATACGCTAGTGGTAAATATCTAGGGTTTTAAGGTTTGTGTCTTAGCTAAATGGTAAGTTGATTAGAGGTGAATATATTTATACTAGCAGGGTTGTATTAGAAACGTAGTTTAATGCAAAACAACACCAAACTGGGTTGTATTTTAAAGATAAGATTAAAATTAACCTTATAACATGGAAATGGGGACAAAAATTTCAAAAAATATATTTTAAATTCTAACAAAATGAAATGCATGTCGTAACTTTCGTATTTATGAGATATATAGTACACAATTCGTCCAGTGTTTTATTTTCACAAAAGCTCTGTAATAGTTTTCTTAAACAAACACTATTGAAACTATTTTTTTTAAAAAAATCTATTTTAATAGGCTTGTCATGAAAGACGGTGTCTTTGTGTGACCCTCTAGGCAATTTAGTTGCGCAATTCTCTTGTGTTTGTAGATGCCAGAGGTAATGTCGGGTTAAGGAGAAGAAAATTTAACAAGACTTGAGCAACTAAATTGGCTAGTGTGAAAGGGGTCGGAATGAAAAGTTGATACGATCTTGCTTTCATATTCAGAAGGATCGTGGTTTATAAAGTTAAACTAGTTTCTATAGAAAATGTTGTGTATAACAGTATCATGTCATGAGTATTTTCTATGTCATTTAAGGGTTAATCACACAGCTGATTTTGAAGTAGTTGTACTTCACAGCAAAAAACGTAAACAGTGATCTATCACCTATTTCATCATTCCAATGTCCAGTTAAAACCATAATTTCTAACAAAAAAATGTTATCGCATTTAAACGACGATTGTCTCCTGCAAATATTCCAACTATTACCTCTCAAAGATCAGCTACAACTAACTGAGGTCTGTGAACGTTTTCAATATCTGATAGTAAATTACATTTGGTCAAAAAAGTACACTGATCTTAATACACAAATGATATGTTTACAACCACTCAGTCTGCAGCAATACAAGCTATTCTTCCAATTGAACCAGGAAAATATACGCACATTGAAAATAGATGTTAGTAATAACTTTGCCTATGTCTACAACTCGAATCGTTTGGATAATCGGCCGGACTATACGTTTTATTTCAGCTTGAAAATGCCAAAACTAAAGGTACTGCGTTTGAATAGCCCCAATGCCAGCACAATACATGATGATTATATAGAATTGTTAAGCAAATATTGTACAAAATTGGAAATATTGGATTTAGGTAAATCTTTGGTATCGGGAGCTTATATCGAAGATATAAATTCTTTACAATTATTAAAAACTGGCAGTAGAAACTACCAAATGCCGCTGAATGTACACGAGGATTGTTGGTACTAGATAACAGCTGTAAACATTCCCAGGAATTTATACCAACTATATACGTGGACGTTTGCCATGTGGGGCAAATACAGAGTGGTGGTTAAGGAAATTCAATTATGTATATATTTTGTTGCAGATACCAAAACAAAAATACTTTAAATGTGATATGTTTATAAAATTTGAAAAAGAGATTCAATAATAAAACTTAATTTATTAACACAAATTTTGGTGTTATAAAGCTTATTTTAAGTACTTTAAATGTAATGTAAGTAAAAATCGTTTTTATTACAGAATATTTCAGAAATAAGGAAGTTTGACTTGACTTAAACAAGATTTTAAAATGCTTTAAAAGCAGTGTGTAACATTTTAATCACCCCCTTCAAAATCAAAAGTGAATGACACCACTGCTCCTTTTTTCAAATAATAGTTTCAATTTCTTTGAAACAAAGTATGTACAAGAAACCTTTTATTCAATCAAAGTCCTATTATTTACAGACATACATTTTATTATTTTTCCTCCTTTAAATCAATAAAGTGTGATTGAATGTAGTGAAAAATATTAAAGAAATAATTAAAAATTCAAACTGTTTTTTAATATTTAATAGAGGTATTTATGTATGTATGGATTTGATAATGGTATGGGTTCCCTAGAAATTGAAAACTGTTTGCAATTTTTTGTGGGAAATAAGAGCAGTTATCAATTTAATAGCGAAGAATAAAGTCGAAAAGTGTTAAAAATAAAAATGTTAAAATTAAAAGTAATTTTTGGAATACACACAATAAATAAAAAATAACATGTTTAAAAATTAAAACTAACTAAATTAAAAATAAAATCAATTAAAATAGAATTTTAAAAATTTGTGATTTTGTTTGTGGTTTTTTGTGAAATTTAATATATTTTTAGGATTTATTTGTTTCAAAGCTGATATTATATAGAAATAAGTTTGTCCCAAAATATTTTCTATAGAAATAAGTTTGTCCCAAAATATTTTCTATAGAAATAAGTTTGTCCCAAAATATAGAAATAGAAATAAGTTTGTCCCAAAATATTTTCTATAGAAAAAAAGTTTGTCCCAAAATATTTTCTATAGAAAAAAAGTTTGTCCCAAAATATTTTCTATAGAAAAAAAGTTTGTCCCAAAATATTTTCTATAGAAAAAAAGTTTGTCCCAAAATATTTTCTATAGAAAAAACTTTGTCCCAAAATATTTTCTATAGAAAAAACTTTGTCCCAAAATATTTTCTATAGAAAAAAAGTTTGTCCCAAAATATTTTCTATAGAAAAAAAGTTTGTCCCAAAATATTTTCTATAGAAAAAACGTTTGTCCCAAAATATTTTCTATAGAAAAAACGTTTGTCCCAAAATATTTTCTATAGAAAAAACGTTTGTCCCAAAATATTTTCTATAGAAAAAACGTTTGTCCCAAAATATTTTCTATAGAAAAAACGTTTGTCCCAAAATATTTTCTATAGAAAAAACGTTTGTCCCAAAATATTTTCTATAGAAAAAACGTTTGTCCCAAAATATTTTCTATAGAAAAAACGTTTGTCCCAAAATATTTTCTATAGAAAAAACGTTTGTCCCAAAATATTTTCTATAGAAAAAACGTTTGTCCCAAAATATTTTCTATAGAAAAAACGTTTGTCCCAAAATATTTTCTATAGAAAAAACGTTTGTCCCAAAATATTTTCTATAGAAAAAACGTTTGTCCCAAAATATTTTCTATAGAAAAAACGTTTGTCCCAAAATATTTTCTATAGAAAAAACGTTTGTCCCAAAATATTTTCTATAGAAAAAACGTTTGTCCCAAAATATTTTCTATAGAAAAAACGTTTGTCCCAAAATATTTTCTATAGAAAAAACGTTTGTCCCAAAATATTTTCTATAGAAAAAACGTTTGTCCCAAAATATTTTCTATAGAAAAAACGTTTGTCCCAAAATATTTTCTATAGAAAAAACGTTTGTCCCAAAATATTTTCTATAGAAAAAACGTTTGTCCCAAAATATTTTCTATAGAAAAAACGTTTGTCCCAAAATATTTTCTATAGAAAAAACGTTTGTCCCAAAATATTTTCTATAGAAAAAACGTTTGTCCCAAAATATTTTCTATAGAAAAAACGTTTGTCCCAAAATATTTTCTATAGAAAAAACGTTTGTCCCAAAATATTTTCTATAGAAAAAACGTTTGTCCCAAAATATTTTCTATAGAAAAAACGTTTGTCCCAAAATATTTTCTATAGAAAAAACGTTTGTCCCAAAATATTTTCTATAGAAAAAACGTTTGTCCCAAAATATTTTCTATAGAAAAAACGTTTGTCCCAAAATATTTTCTATAGAAAAAACGTTTGTCCCAAAATATTTTCTATAGAAAAAACGTTTGTCCCAAAATATTTTCTATAGAAAAAACGTTTGTCCCAAAATATTTTCTATAGAAAAAACGTTTGTTCCAAAATATTTTCTATAGAAAAAACGTTTGTCCCAAAATATTTTCTATAGAAAAAACGTTTGTCCCAAAATATTTTCTATAGAAAAAACGTTTGTCCCAAAATATTTTCTATAGAAAAAACGTTTGTCCCAAAATATTTTCTATAGAAAAAACGTTTGTCCCAAAATATTTTCTATAGAAAAAACGTTTGTCCCAAAATATTTTCTATAGAAAAAACGTTTGTCCCAAAATATTTTCTATAGAAAAAACGTTTGTCCCAAAATATTTTCTATAGAAAAAACGTTTGTCCCAAAATATTTTCTATAGAAAAAACGTTTGTCCCAAAATATTTTCTATAGAAAAAACGTTTGTCCCAAAATATTTTCTATAGAAAAAACGTTTGTCCCAAAATATTTTCTATAGAAAAAACGTTTGTCCCAAAATATTTTCTATAGAAAAAACGTTTGTCCCAAAATATTTTCTATAGAAAAAACGTTTGTCCCAAAATATTTTCTATAGAAAAAACGTTTGTCCCAAAATATTTTCTATAGAAAAAACGTTTGTCCCAAAATATTTTCTATAGAAAAAACGTTTGTCCCAAAATATTTTCTATAGAAAAAACGTTTGTCCCAAAATATTTTCTATAGAAAAAACGTTTGTCCCAAAATATTTTCTATAGAAAAAACGTTTGTCCCAAAATATTTTCTATAGAAAAAACGTTTGTCCCAAAATATTTTCTATAGAAAAAACGTTTGTCCCAAAATATTTTCTATAGAAAAAACGTTTGTCCCAAAATATTTTCTATAGAAAAAACGTTTGTCCCAAAATATTTTCTATAGAAAAAACGTTTGTCCCAAAATATTTTCTATAGAAAAAACGTTTGTCCCAAAATATTTTCTATAGAAAAAACGTTTGTCCCAAAATATTTTCTATAGAAAAAACTTTGTCCCAAAATATTTTCTGTAGAAAAAACTTTGTCCCAAAATATTTTCTATAGAAAAAACTTTGTCCCAAAATATTTTCTATAGAAAAAACTTTGTCCCAAAATATTTTCTATAGAAAAAACTTTGTCCCAAAATATTTTCTATAGAAAAAACTTTGTCCCAAAATATTTTCTATAGAAAAAACTTTGTCCCAAAATATTTTCTATAGAAAAAACTTTGTCCCAAAATATTTTCTATAGAAAAAACTTTGTCCCAAAATATTTTCTATAGAAAAAACTTTGTCCCAAAATATTTTCTATAGAAAAAACTTTGTCCCAAAATATTTTCTATAGAAAAAACTTTGTCCCAAAATATTTTCTATAGAAAAAACTTTGTCCCAAAATATTTTCTATAGAAAAAACTTTGTCCCAAAATATTTTCTATAGAAAAAACTTTGTCCCAAAATATTTTCTATAGAAAAAACTTTGTCCCAAAATATTTTCTATAGAAAATACTTTGTCCCAAAATATTTTCTATAGAAAATACTTTGTCCCAAAATATTTTCTATAGAAAATACTTTGTCCCAAAATATTTTCTATAGAAAAAACTGTGTCCCTATGACCAATTATGGACCGATTACCATGAAATTAAGTCGTGTGATTTATGTCTGTATTAAAGTTAACTATGTTGAATTTTGTGAGTATACCAACATTTTTAAGCGATTTGTGCACGTTAAAGTGATTTTCGAAAGCGGGTATATATAGGAGCTATGACTAATTATGGACCGATCGTAACAAAATATGATGACATGAATTTTGTATATATAAAACTTATTTGGAGCGGAATTTGTGGAAATACATATATAAATTATAAATTTATGACCGATAAAGTCCAATTTCGGAAGGACATTTGTATGGGGGCTAAGTGAAATAAGACCCCTTTCACACTAGGCAATTTAGTTGCGCAAGTCTCTTGCCCAACAACAAAACAGCATGCAAAATTTTCTTCTCCTCAACCCGACATTACCTCTGGTATCTTGCGCAACTAAATTGCCTAGTGTGAAAGGGGTCTAATGGACCGATTTCAACCAGTTTCAATAATTGTACCAAATTTGATCAAATATCTTCAAAATTGCGACCTGTACTCTGCGCACAAGGGTTACATGGACAGCCAGCCAGCTGACCAGAAAGTGATTCTAAGTCGATCGGTATACTTTAAGGTGGGTGTTAGACTAATATTTTTGGGCGTTACAAATATATCTGCACAAACGCATTATACCCTCCCCACTATGGTGGTGTAGGGTATAAAAATGTTACCATTTGCTTTGCCTAAGTAAAAAATTTGTCCAATTAGCTTTCCTATGACAAATTTGTGGCGAATGAAATTTCCCACTGAAAAAAATATACATACATATTACGGATTTTGTGACAGCACTTCCAATTTCAGTGTATTAAAATAGAAGTCGTCATATTAATGAAATATTATTGTTGTTATAAGAATAACGTTTTTAATTAAACGTTTAGTACATTTTTATACGGATCGCTTAAAATATTTGCTTTTAATAAATCTAATAAAACATTAACATAATTATGTACCTGCTGCAGCCACCATTTTATCTGTTGATTTTATTTTCTCTTATTTACTTTTTCTATTTGTAATTTCACTTAAAACACTTATTGATTTTATATTTAAACACAGGTTGAGCTTTTTTATTAATAATAAACCATTTTTAACAAATAAATGCACAATTAAAGAAATTTTCACTCGCGAGTCGCGACCGCTTAAATAGGAAGAAGGAAATAAAAGGAGACAAGCTTAACTGCAAAGTTGCATTTTAAGGCATTTAAACTTTGTTCATTGATGATTTCAAAATTAGTTTTTAATTTTAATACCATTTTAATAAAGTAAAGTTAAGGTTGTTTTTTAATGTGCAAAGAAAGATAACATATTTAACAGTGTTATAATTCATATTTTAAACAAACTTGTTACGATTTTCTTATTTTTTCCACAAAACCTTGTTAAAAATAACGGTTTTCTTACTACCTAAATTTAATAATATTTTTTGAAATAACATGCACAGTTGCATTTAAAGCGTAGTATTTACTTTCTACTACAGGGTTGTTATGACTTTACGATGTTATCAGCGGCTGACATCCGCAAAACTATTTTTTTTATATGAAGTTTTTATCAACTAAATTTGGGGGGTCGTGAGCCAAGCAGACTCCTTAAGAAATGCACGGTATGTGTGTGCAGTCATGTTGATGTCAACCAGTTTTCTTTATGCTACTATAAAATACAACTCTACACGGTAGAAAAAGAACAAGCATTAATAAAATAAACTACAACAACATGAATGAACGACATATGGAGAAGAAAACAACAACGTAAAACAAGTAGAAACGGTGTATAAAAGAAATAAACTAAAAAAAGCTGGTGCGAAATAAAAGAGGTTTGTTTTGTGAAAAAGTGCTCAGTCGGTGTTTTAAATTTTCACAGCCTATAACTAAACTACTCTTAATAAGACTAATATCATAGTGCATAAATAATAAAAGGATATTAAGTATTATATTAAATAAAAAAATCAGAAACTAAATTTAAATAAAACCTATGTAAACTTAACATACGCGGCGCGTGAGAACTGACAGCTGCTAAAGTGACATTTGTGTGTGAATTTGTACGGTGTTTTTGTTCTTGTAATTCATTGCAAAGAGAATGTGTCGTTTGGTTGTTGTTATTTTTATAATTTCCTCTTGTTTTTAATACATTTATGTTTTTGTTGGTGTGTTTTTTTTATTTTTGTAATCTGTCGAAAGCGGGAAGTAGAGAAAATAGCCGATAAAAAGGATAAAAACATAGAAATTGACAAGAAACCAACACAAAAATTATTGTTTATTATTATACACTGCTGTGTTTTAATAGTTTTCTATTTGTTTTTTTTTTAAATAAATTTTCAAGTGCCAATTAAAAACAACAAATGCCAATTTTTAAAGAATTATTATAATGCAATAAAAGCAACATAAACAGCTTAAATAAATCTAAAACAATACATGAATAAAATGTATTTATTAATAACTCAAATTAAACCAATGTTGTTGTCCAGCTTATTTTAAAAAGTAAAATGTTAAACTTTTAACTAAATGCAGTGTTTTAAGCAACAACAATTTATAACCGATCCTCAGGATTCCACTTTGAATTTAACGCAAAATTATATGATCTTTGAGAACTCCAGCATTCCAAATTGTGGCGATTCAGCAGCAGCAGCTACCACAACTGCCTATCTTCTGCAACAACAGCAACATTCTCCGGCCCACAATCTCAACAACAATAGCAGCAGCAACAACTGTGATAATTACAATCCTTTAACGTCACCTAATCACAATAACAGCACTAATAATAATTCCTCTTCATCACCTGCCCCATCAGCATCAACTCCTTTCACCAACAACCCATTAAACCATATGCCTCACTTTGGTTTAGGCGCTGGTCCTGGCATGGCCAATAATGCCTATGCTCAAACTCCACCCAGTCCTCCTCTACATCATGCTGTTGGTGGCGGCGGTGGTGGCAATGGCGGTTTAATGCCTCCCAGTCCGCCCAATCATCACCAGCAGGCTCACAATCAACACCAGCAGCAGCAACAACAACAGCAGCAACATCATCCTCATTTGGCCATGTTGCCACGCGGCCTTACTGGTGGCAATCCAGGTGGTGGCGGCGGCGGAGGTGGTTCAATTATGTCCACCGGCCTTAATACCTCCGTCAGTTCACTCTCATCTGCCACATCATTTCGTTCACATATTGAGGAGAAAAAATTAACCCGCGATGCTATGGAACGTTATATGAGGGAACGTAACGATATGGTTATTGTTATATTGCATGCAAAGGTGAGTTATTATCAATTAAAGTAAGATTTTTTGTAATAGGAGAATCTTCTGTGGAAACAGAAATATTCTATTTCGTATGTCGAGGTTAATATTTTTTGGTGACACAATTATTTTCTGAAAATTGCATTTACATTTTGAGTAGATTTAATTTGTTTAGTCCTGTTTGGATTAATTTAAGTAATTTTAGTTGCATTTAAATTTTCGTTTATAGTCAGAATTTATTAGAAAAATAATTAAGCAACTGTGTCCTGTGTATTGAGTATGAGAACCTGCCCGAAATGGTCAAAATTTATTGAGTACTGAAATAAAGCTAATATTTTTCTAAATTAAAATATTTTTTATATAAAAAGCTATATGAATTCTATAAGATGAAAAAGTCCTGCCAACAAAAAATCGATTTTGTTTTTTAAAATACAGAATCAATGTCCAAAATCAATTTTTAAAATTTTCGATATATAGTTTTTGATTTCTGAATCGAATAAAATTGTTAAATTATTATAGTTGATTTTTATAGTTAAGAAAAATACTTAAAAATTAATCTGGATTGAGCATTTTTTCAAGGATTTTTTTTAAGACGACTCCTGGCATTTTTTTGTGAAATATTTTTACTGAGTTTAAGTTAAAATAAGACCCAAATGCTGGAGTAATTTAGTATAGAGCATATTAAATAAATAAAGAACCATACCTGCATGCTCTCTTCAGGAACTTCATGTTCAACAAAACCCTTTGAACTTATAACTTTATTAATTTACAGGTAACTTTAAAAAAAATCGCATAACCTAAAATTTTAATCCGTTATTATTAATTCAATTTTCAAAATCAAATTAAATTGTTTCTCTTAATCATTTCATTAAAGAATTTATTAAGAGTTAATACCTAGGCATAATTCCTTTCTTTATAGAATCATTCTTTATAGAAACATTCAAGTTTTCTTTAATTGAAATCCATTAAAAATTAGAATTAGAATTCATTACGAATTAATTTCTAGGAATAATTCCTTTAAGAATTCATTCTTTATAGAATTAATTTCTTATTGAATCATTCAAGTTTTCTTTAATTCAAATACATTACAAATTAGCTTAATAAAATTCATAAATTTTATTATGAATTAATTCAACAATGAATGAATTCGATTCAAATAAAAGCCTTTAAATGAAGCTAAAGAATTTGTTACGTTAGGAATATTTTTATGAAATGATTTGCTGAAATTTGTAATTCTGAATTAAGATTTCAGTGAAGTTTGTGTGACATTTTTTACCATCTAGTTAAGATATTCCCGGCAATCCTGCACCAACTTGTATGTCGCACCCTCGATATATTTCATCAGTACCTGGCTATCAGTATAGATCCGAATATGAAATCATTTTATTCCATAAAACCAAAACTAGTTTCGAATAAAATGTCATTCGAAATTGTATGATTAATACATAGAAATTCGAAAATGTTTTCATTCGAATCGAATTACACAATAACCCCTAAGGGGAACTGGTTCTGGTTTTATGGAATAAAAGTTTAAATGTCCTCTTTATAGCCGAAATTTGAGGGTGAATAATAGTACATTGATCCGGAAGTGTGAAAGACACAACCGTCAATGTACGAAAAATTTCCTCTAATATCCTTCCACGTCTTTGATCAAATATTAATAATTCATTTTCAAGAAATAAAGTTTAGTTAAGTTTTTAAAAATTTTCTTAAATGAGAAATTTTTATAATTTTAAACAACAATTTAATTAAGTTGTGTTAAAAATGTAAAGAAAACATAAAACATTTTCTTAATGGAGTAAAAAGGTTTCGTTAATTTTCTTAATTTGACAAAAACTCAAAATTTTTAAATATGTATAGAAAATCTTAAAAATTTTCTTAATTAAAATAATAAAGTTTCGTCAAGTTTCATAATAGAACAAAAATTTAAAATTTCTTATGGAATCAAAATATGCATACGTTAAAAAAATAAGATTTCTTTAAGTTTTTCAAAATATCGTTAAGTGAAAATTTTGTTTAGTTTTGAACAACAATTTAATTTGATTTTATAAATATATAAAGACAATATTCAAAGTTTTTTTTAATTAAGAAAATAAAGCTTCGTTAAGTTTTTTGATGGTTAAAAAATTTAAAATTCCTGATGAAATTAAAAGATGCTTATCATATATAGTAAAAAAATATGTAAATATGAGTTTATTTTGCCTTCGTTAAAAAAAGTAAAGTTTCATTAAGTTCTTCAAAATATTGCTAAGTGATAAATTTTTGTAGTTTTGATCAAATATTTTATTAGGTAAATTGAAAATGTAAAAAAAAATATTCAGTTTTTTAAAATGAAAAAATTCTACATTTCTTATATAAAATCAAATTAATAATTATGGAAAAAAAATATTTTATTTTGACTTTGTTAAAAAAAGAGAGTATCGTTAAGTGTTTTAGATGATAAAAATTTAAAATTTCTTAAGGAATCAAAATAATCTCATCTAACTAAAGCAAATATCACAAAAGTCGGTTTCATTTGCATCGATTCAAAAAATAATATTTCGTTAAGTTTTTTAAATTCTCCAAAATGAGAAAATTGTTTTTATTTTAAAAGTAGCTTATGTATATGATAAACGAATATGGCAATAGTTTCGTTCAAAAGAAAGTTTCGTTAAGTAAAAAACTTAACGAAACTTTCTTTGATGGACAAAAATTTTAAATTTCTAATTGAATCAAGAGAAGCTTACATAAATAAAGCAAATATCATAAAAAATCAATTTCATTTCGTTCGGTTTAAAAACTAAAGTTTCGTTAAGTTTTTAAATTTTCTAAAAATTTAAAATTTGTTATGAATCAACAGAAGCTTATCTGACTTAAGCAAGTATGACAAAAAGTGGGTTTCATGTGCTCCGATTCAAAAAATAAAATTTCGTTAAGTTTTTTATATTGTTCAATTTGAGAAAATTTTCTTTATTTTAAAAGTAGATTATATATGATAAAGCAAAATGGCGATAGTTTCATTCAAAACCTGTTGTTTAAAAAAATAAGATTTCGTTAAGTTTTTCAAAATTACGTTAAGTGATTCATTTTTATAGTTTTTAACAAACATTTAATTAGGTAAATTGAAAATGTAAAAAAAAATTTCAAAATTTGTATAATTAAGAAAATAAATTTTCGTTAAGTTTTTTAAACAAAACAAATATGGCAATAGTTTCGCTCTAAACCTTTTTTACAGTTTTTAACAAACATTTAATTAGGTAAATTGAAAATGTAAAAAAAATATTCAAAATTTGTATAATTAAGAAAATAAATTTTCGTTAAGTTTTTTAAAATGAAAAAAAATCGAAATTTCTTAAAGAATCAAGAGAAGCATATCTAAGTTACATAATTATGGAAAAATTTATTTTATTTCGACTTTGTTAATAAAAAGAAAGTTTCGTTAAGTTTTTTAGATGGACAAAAACTTAAAATTTCTAATGGAATCGGAAGAAGCTTATATAAGTAAAACAAATCTGACAAAAAATCAATTTAATTTGTTTCGATTTAAAAACTAAAGTTTCGTTAAGTTTTTCAATAGGCTAAAAATTAAAAATTTCTTAAGGAATCAAAAGAAGCTCATCTAACTAAAGCAAATATTATTAAAATTCGATTTAATTTGCTCCGATTCAAAAAATAAAGTTTCGTTAAGTTTTTTAAATTGTCCAAAATGAGAAAAAAAATTTTATTTTAAAAGTAGCTTTTATATGATAAACGAATATGGCAATAGTTTCGTTCAAAATCTTTTGTTTCAAAAAATAAGGTTTCGTTAAGTTTTTCTAAATTACGTTAAGTGATTCATTTTTACAAATATTCAAAGTTTGTATAATTAAGAAAATAAATTTTCGTTAAGTTTTTTAAAATGAAAAAAAAAATCGAAATTTCTTAAAGAATCAAGAGAAGCATATCTAAGTTACATAATTATGGACAAATTTATTTTATTTCGACTTTGTTAATAAAAAGAAAGTTTCGTTTTTAGATCGACAAAAATTTAAAATTTCTACTGGAATTAAAAAAGAAGCTTGTATAAATAAAGATAATATGACAAAAAATCAATTTCATTGGGTTCAGTTTAAAAACTAAAGTTTCGTTAAGTTTTTTAATAGGCTAAAAATTAAAAATTTCTTTAAGAATCAAAAGAAGCTTATCTAACTAAAGCAAAAATGACAAAAAATCGGTTTCATTTGCTCCGATTCAAAAAATAAAATTTCGTTAAGTTTTTTAAATTGTCCAAAATGAGAAAAAAAATTTTATTTTAAAAGTAGCTTATATATGATAAACGAATATGGCAATAGTTTCGTTCAAAATCTTTTGTTTCAAAAAATAAGGTTTCGTTAAGTTTTTAAAAATTAAGTTAAGTGAGAAATTTCAATAGCAATAAACTACAATTTAGATTAACTCTTTGACGATTAGAAGACATCATTTAAAATGATATTTGTTAAGAAAATAAAGTTTCGTTAAGTTTTCTAAATGCAGAAATTTACAAAATTTCCTTTAATACAAAATAAGCTTATCTTAAAGTAAAAGGAACTTAGCACAAAATCGATATAAATTAAATAAGTTCGGAAAATAGGGTTTCGTTATGTTTTAAAAGAGACAAAAGTTAAAAATTGTACTTTGTTGTATTGAATAAGTGAATAAGTTTATAAATAAAGTTTCTTTAAGTTTTAAAAATGTACAAAAATTAAAAATTTAAAAGGAAACTTTTCGATGTTAAACAAATATGGTATATCGTTTATAAATCAGGTTTCATAAAGTTTCAAAATTATTATTTTTTAATGATTTATATAAAACTTCATTTAGGACTGGAGCAATATTTTCTTTTAAAATACAAAAAACGCATTGGTTAGCAATTTCTTAAGGATTTGCCATCAATTAATACAATATTTTTGTTCGTAAAAGTAATTTAAAGGTTCATTAATTAAATAAAGTTGCGGTAATTTGCTTTAAATTCATCTGGAGCTTAGGATAGAAAAGAAAAATATGTCCACAAATCTTTCATTTAGTTCAACGAAACATAGTTTGCGTGAGAAAAATGACCACTGCCTTCAAAAGTTATTATTACTAAATCTTAACCGCATGAAAAACTACATTTTTGCTTTATTTTATCTCTTTTGTTAAGCTTAAATCATAAAATGTAAATTATGTTATAGTTTTGAAATTGTTTTGTCAATTATTCAAAAATTCTTTTGGTTTTGCTTAAACAAGTTAAATATTTTTGGTTACAGCTAAGTAAGCTAAACTCAAACTCCCTTAATTATGCAAAGTCTAGAAAACTGTAAGAAAAATAAGAAAAAAGTTCAACATTGTGGTCAAAAGTTGAACAATTGAAACTTAACAAAGTTGGTTGGTGTACGTCATCATTACTATATTAGTAGTTTATATTCAAAATTTGTTTGCATTAATTTTTTTGTTCTCTCACTGTTGTGTTTGTTGAAATAAATACACGCTGCTCTTCTGTTTAAAACACTATTTAATTTCATTTAAATTCATTACAAATTATTTAATTAAAAGAAAAGGATTTACAATATATATAACACGTGTGCTCACAAGAGTAATTGAAAAAAGGAAAAAGAATAATAACTGAAAATGTATGTATTTAAGAAGATAATATAATGAAATGTCAAATATAAAAAGGATTGCCATGTTCTCAATACTGACATTACAATCTCCCACGCTTAATGAGGCACATAGTCCATATGACGGGCTGGAGGTCCTCTAGCTCGGTTGGATCGTCTTAAGCCTTCCAGTTCTTCCAAAGGTTGTGGTTGAATAAACTGTTCTGGATTTGCAGCTGTAGTTTCTATTTGTACTTCTTCAATTCTAGCTTTTTGTTGTACTGGAGTTTCCTCAAACGTTACTGTTTTTTTCGGTTTATTTACGTCAGATTTGTATAACTGGTTTATATGACGCTTTAGCTCGTATCCATTGTCCAGCTTCACTTGATAATGTAAACGACCAAACTTCGCTATTATGGTTCCAAATTTCCACGTCGGTTTGCCTTTATCGTACCATCGCAACTGTACTCTCTCTCCCACGCTAATTTGACGAACCACAGGAGTTATTAATATTGATTTTGATTGCTTTACTGGACGTATTGCGTCTAATTTGATCCTTATATCACGACCCAGATAGAGTGTTGATGGACTTTTTCCATTTGCTAATGGGGTTGCTCTATATCGAAAAAGTATTTGTTGCACTTTAACATTCAATGGTAATTTGACGTCTTCCATCGCCTTCAATTTTGATTTTAATATCTGGACGTATCGCTCTGCTAAGCCATTTGTTGCTGGGTGGCCTGGGGCTATGAACTTTTGTACCATTCCATTATCAAAACAATAATTCCTAAACATTGAACTTTGGAAAATGGTAGCATTGTCTGAGACAATAGTTTGCGGAAGACCATGTGTGTAAAAAATATCTTGTAACATTGAAATAGTTTTTTCAGTCGTTGGGAAATCTTTTGTTATACGAATTTCTGGCCATTTCGATTTTGCATCTACCAATATCAAAAAATGATGGTTTTGAAACGGTCCGGCGTAGTCGATGTGGACCCGTTGGAAATTTTCGTTTGGCTCCTCCCAATGATGTGTAACTACTTTTGGTGGGTTGTTCTTTATTTTGGCACAACTGGCACACGATTTAACAAAACGCTCAATATCGGAATCTATGCCTCTCCAAAAACAATATTTCCTCGCTAATTGCTTCATCTTTACAATACCACAATGTGTGTAATGCAGTTCTTTCAAAATTTCGTCACGTAATTTTAGTGGAATTACAACTCGTTCGCCCTTGAAGATAACACCGTCTTGAACTGAGTATTCAGCATCGTAGTTTTCACCATTTACTAAATCTTGCTTTAATTTTAACAACTCTAAATCACAATTTGTTTCTTTGGCAATGCTCGTTGCAGTAATTGCAAAAGTCGAAATTTCATTGATTTTTTGTTCTTGAATGATCCGTACTTCTTCATTTAGAAAATGTTCAAAATTTGTTATTACCTTAATTGGTGCTCTAGATAAGCAATCAGCATTGATGTTGTCTTCTGCTCTACGGTGTTTTATTTTGTAGTTGAAACCTTGAAGAAATGATGCATATCGAAGAAGTCTTGCGGATGTCATTGCAGGTGTTTTTGAATTTTGATGAAAAATTCTTGAAAGTGGACGATTATCAGTTACGAGGGTGAATTCTCTACCATAAAGATACATAAAGAATTTATCCACTGCAAAAATAATGGCTAAAGCTTCTCTGTCGAGCTGACTGTAGTTTTGTTCTGCTTTCGTTAACGAACGAGAAATAAATGCCACTGGACGTTCTTCTCCATTTACTTCGTGTGACAACACCGCTGCTATGCCGGTTGGGCTGGCATCACACGCTAGAGTTACAGGCAAATTTTCATCATAAGGTACTAGTACTCTGTCAGTTAGTATTTCTTCTTTCAACCTTTTGAATGATTCTTCACACTTGGCAGTCCATATAAATTTGTTGTTTTTCTCTAACAGCTGGCGTAATGGAAACGTAAGTGTTGATACATGGGGTATAAATTTGGAATAGTATGTAACCATACCAAGAAACCTCCTCGTGTCATCTACGTTTTGTGGTTCTGGAAGAGCCATAATCGCTTGTACCTTTTCCTGGCATTTTGAAATTTTATTGTGGCTTACTACATATCCAAGGTACTTGATTTGATTTTTGTAATATTCGCACTTCTTTTTATTTAAGTGTAATTGATACTTATTTAACCTTTCTAGGCATTTGATTAGTCTTTTTTCGCACTGGTTCATTGTTTCCCCATGAACTACGATGTCATCAAAGTATGAAATTGTACCTTCTAACCCTTGTAAAATTTGGTCTAAAATTCGATTAAACTCACTTGGAGCGGTTTTTATTCCGAAGGACAAACGGTTCATGAGGTATGTACCTCGGTGGGTTGAAATAGTTTGTATTTGTTTACTTTCATCATCAACCAGCACATGTAAATATGCTTTATAGACGTCTAACTTACAAAAGTATTTCGAGTTTTTCAAACTGTTGAAAATTTCGTCTATTCTTTTTATAGGATAGTGAGCTGCTTCTAGCTGCGGATTAACTGCGACTTTATAGTCAACGCACAAACGGACATTACCATCAGGTTTCGGTATCACCACCAATGGTGAACCCCAATTGCTGGTATTGACTTTTGTTATTATACCTTCACGTTCTAAACTTTCTAGCTCACGATCCACTTTTTCTCGCAATGCGAAAGGCACTTGCCTTTCCTTAATAAACACAGGTTTTGCATCTTTATGTAATTTAAGACTACAAACTAGCTCAGGAATGCACCCTACCTTCTCCTGAAATATTTCAGAGAATTGCTGCTCAATTTGTGTTATTGAATTTACTTGATAGTTATTTCCTTGTTCACGCTCGTCTTGATCAATGTCTGCAAGGTTGATTTGTAAATGTCGGATCCAGACACGACCCAACAGTGCAGAATGCTCTGACGACACAATATACATTTCTTCATTTGATGACTTGTTGTTATATTGTACATTGACGTTAACAACACCCAAAGGTACAAAAATATCACCGGTGTACGCTCGAAAGGCAATATTGGTTTTGTTGATATTTGCTTTTATGTTTAATTTTTTAAAATCTGTCTCCGGCAATAAAGTAAAACCCGCACCTGAATCAACTTCAAATCTTTGCTCTTTGTTTTCTATTTTCACTTTTATAAAAAATTTGTGTGCATCTACAGATGAAATAACGTTTTTATTGTAAATATCGATGATTTGGTTAACACCAAAATAATCTTCATCACTTGTGTACGTCTCAATTGAATTTGATGTATTGTTGTTTTTGTTTGATTTGTTTTGTTTAATTTTACTTTGAATACATACTTGCTTGACATGACCAGTCTTGCCACATGATTTGCATTTCAAATTATGTTTGTTTATTGTGCACTCTGTTGATAAGTGATTGTTACGACCACATCGAAGACACAAACCTTCTATACCTAGCTCACTGTAATTTACTCTTGTTTTTGATTTTGATGTTTGATTTTTAGATATGTTACGATTACGATTCCTTCCTTTACGATTGTGTGTGTGTGTGTATTGTGTTTGATGTACATCAGTTGTTGAACATGAAGAACTATTGCCAATCACTCTGTTGTCTACTTTTGCTGCTTCTAATGCTGTTGCTTTTTCTACAATCTCCTTAAATGTAGCTTTCGGATTTTGTAACAATTGTTCACGAATGTAAGAATCACGTAAACCCCTGATGAATTGAGCTCTGAGAAAAATGTCTGCCACCGACTTTTTACATTCACACACAAATTCACATTCAATTCCTCTTTTTTGTAAAACCGCAACGAATTCTAAAATAGACTGGTTCTCGTTCTGAACTTCACATAGGAAACAGTGCTGTTCCACTAAGACATTCTTTTTGGGACAAAAATGTGTTTCCAAAAGCGCAACAATCTCATCATATTTTAGTTGATTAACGTCCTTAGGAGCTGCTAATGTGGTCAACAGCGAATAAGTTGGTGAACCAATGTATTGTAGTAACAATTTTGCACACATCTCCTTATCCTCAAAAATCTTTTTGATCTGAAAATGAATTTGCAGACGATCCTTGTATGTTTTAAATTGTTCAATTTTGGGATCAAATGCGTCAAAGCTTGATATAATGTTAACGCTGGTGTTGGACGTTTGTTGACTCTGCTGGATTTGCTGGCGTTGCATTGCCGCGGTCATAGCTGTAATCGCTTGCAGCAATTGTTGGACTTGAGCCTCCATTTCTGAGGTTATGCACGATTATGTTCTTCCTAGTTTTTCTTCGTCGCCAATTCTGTTGTGTTTGTTGAAATAAATACACGCTGCTCTTCTGTTTAAAACACTATTTAATTTCATTTAAATTCATTACAAATTATTTAATTAAAAGAAAAGGATTTACAATATATATAACACGTGTGCTCACAAGAGTAATTGAAAAAAGGAAAAAGAATAATAACTGAAAATGTATGTATTTAAGAAGATAATATAATGAAATGTCAAATATAAAAAGGATTGCCATGTTCTCAATACTGACATTACACTCACTCACATCCTTCACACCTGAATAACTTTTGCATTAAACAAATTATCATCATCACCACTGTCGTCGTCGTAGTTAGAACTCGTCAGCACAAGTGCTTTTTAAATTTAATTAAAGTTGTAATACAATTAAATTCCTAATCATAATTCTGATGTTTGATTCTTTTTTTTTGTTAACTTATTTTGTTTTTATTTTACGCTTTTAATTTATTATTGCAATTATTGTTTTTATTTATTTTTTTTTGTTTGAGAATTTGTCGTTCGTTTGTTTTGAGAAATAGACAAATTGAATTGGAAAAACTGAATAAAATTTCTGTGGTTAGAGTTAAGATGTTGTTAGATGATTTGATTTATTTATTTTTTTGTTATTTTGTTTATTATTTAAGGAAATTGTATGTACATACCTACAAACAAACAGACACAAAATTGTTTAACAACTTTGGTGGTTAAATACAGCGCATGCTTAAAAGGTTTTTAATCAGGTGCTTGCTTACTTGTTGTATGCACTTTTTTCTTGTTGAGTTGGAATGGTCTTTGAGGGTTTTACCTTACGGTTACACTTCAAAGAACAACGTGAGATTTTTACTTGAAAATTCATAAAAAGGTGTTGTTGTTTTTGGGGCGACGATAATTTATTAAGAAGACCACAAAGAATTTTTGATGAATTTTGCTTAACTGGTCAGGTAATAAGAAGTAAACTGGAGCAGGGTGGTATAAATTATGAAATTAAAGGCCTAATAATCAAGACAAATAATTTAGAATCTATAAAGTCTCATAAAACTAATTCAATATGGCTCAAATTGCAACAGGAACAGAATGGAATTGAGTGAAACTCTAAAATTTACAGGTTTCATGTAGATAGTGTGGTTAACAATTCAATTTAAAATGAATTTAGAAAGAAAATTTAACAAGGAACGATATGGAATCATTTGAAACACTAACTAAAAACTATTTAAATTACAAAAATTAACTTAAAAGCGAAAAGACAATCAAGGCAAATAATTTAGAAGTAACAAAAACTGAAAATTTTGATGAATATGTGAATAATTAAAAAAGGAACGCTGTGGAATTAAGTGAAACACTAATATTTTCATGTTTTCTTAAACGTTTGTTATTAATAACCCAATTTATATTTAATTTACAAATAAAATTTAACAAGGAACGAAATGGAATCTAGTGAAACACTTACTAAAAGCCATAGAAATTTAAATAATTATCTAACAAAATATAGAGAAAATCAAGCCAAATAATTTAGAAGTAATAAAACACCAAAAAATAGTTAAATATGGCGAAAATTAAATCTGGAACGAAATGGAATTAAGCGAAACACTAATATTTTCATGTTTTCTGAAACGTTTGTTATTAATAACCCATTTTAAAGAGAATTTACAAATAAAATTTAACTAGGAACGAAATGGAATCAAGTGAAACACTTACTATAAGCCATGAAAATTTAAATAACAAGCCAAAAAATTATAGAGAAAATCAAGCCAAATAATTTTGAAGTTATAAAATCTCAAAAATTTGGCAAATATGATGTAAATTTAAACTGGAACGAAATGGAATTAAGTGAAACACTAATATTTTCATGTTTTCTGAAACTTTTATTATAATAACTCAATTTAAAGATAATTTACAAATAAAATTTAACAAGGAACGAAATGGAATATAGTGAAACACTTACTAAAAGCCATGGGAATTTAAATAATTAACTAAATAAATATAGAGAAAATCAAGCCAATTAATTTTGAAGTTATAAAACCTCAAAAATTAGTTAAGTATGGCGAAAATTAAAACTGGAACGAAATGGAATTAAGTGAAACAGCAATATTTTCATGTTTTCTAAAACGTTTGTTATTAATAACCCAATTTAAAGAGAATTTTTAAATAAAATTTAACAAGGAACGAAATGGAATCTTGTGAAACACTTACTAAAAGCCATGCAAATTTAAATAACATGCTAAAAAATTATAGAGAAAATCAAGCCAACTAATTTAGAAGTTATAAAACCTCAATAAATAGTTTACTAAGGCGCAAATTAAAACTGGAACGAAATGGAATTAAGTGAAACAGCAATATTTTCATGTTTTCTAAAACGTTTGTTATTAATAACCCAATTTAAAGAGAATTTTTAAATAAAATTTAACTAGGAACGAAATGGAATCTAGTGAAACACTTACTAAAATCCATGAAAATTTAAATAATGAATTTTAAAATATATAGAAAATTAAGCCATATATTTAAGAAGTTATAAAACCTCAAAAAATAGTTAAATATGGCGAAAATTAAAACTGGAACGAAATGGAATTAAGTGAAACACTAATATTTTCATGTTTTCTGAAACTTTTATTATAATAACTCAATTTAAAGATAATTTACAAATAAAATAAAACAAGGAACAAAATGGAATCTAGTGAAACACTAAAAGCAAATTTAAATAACATGCTAAAAAATTATAGAGAAAATCAAGCCCAGTAATTTAGAAGTTATAAAACGTCAAAAAATAGTTAACTAAGGCGCAAATTAAAACTGGAACGAAATGGAATTAAGTGAAACATTAATATTTTCAAATTTCCAATATATGGTCTGGTAAACTAGTCAATTTAAAGGTAATTATGAAATAAATTTCATCAAGGAACGAAATGGAATTAGTGAAACACTTACTATAAGCCATGAAAATTTAATTAATAGATTAAAATAATATAGAGAAAAACAAGCCATATATTTTAGAAGTTATAAAACCTCAAAAATTAGTTAAATATGGCGAAAATTAAAACTGGAACGGAATGGAATTAATTGAAACACTAATATTTTCATGTTTTCTAAAACTTCTATTATTTATAGAGAATTTATTAGGAAACGATATGGGATCTATTGAAACACTATTTTTTTTGTGAAAAACTTTTTTTTCTGAAAAATTCCATTTTGTATATTTCTCATTTTTCCCTTACTTTACTCTTTCCAGGTCGCCCAAAAATCCTACGGCAACGAGAAACGTTTCTTCTGTCCACCTCCCTGTATTTATCTCTTTGGCAGTGGTTGGCGTCGCCGCTACGAGGAAATGCTGCAGAAAGGTGAAGGTGAACAGGGTGCCCAACTGTGTGCCTTTATCGGTATTGGCAGTGCCGATCAAGACATGCAGCAGCTCGATCTAAATGGCAAACAGTACTGTGCCGCAAAAACCCTTTTCATTTCCGATTCCGATAAACGTAAACATTTTATGCTGTCGGTGAAAATGTTCTATGGCAATGGTCATGATATTGGTGTTTTCAATTCCAAACGCATTAAAGTCATTTCGAAACCCTCGAAAAAGAAACAATCCCTTAAAAATGCCGATCTCTGTATAGCCAGTGGCACCAATGTGGCTCTTTTCAATCGTTTACGTTCACAAACTGTCTCTACCCGTTACCTGCATGTGGAGAATGGCCACTTTCATGCTTCGTCCACACAATGGGGAGCCTTTACCATACACCTGCTCGATGACAATGAATCGGAATCGGAAGAGTTTCAAGTGCGTGATGGTTATATACATTATGGTGCCACCGTGAAACTGGTGTGTTCGGTATCGGGTATGGCTTTGCCGCGTTTAATTATACGTAAAGTGGATAAACAAATGGCGTTGCTGGAGGCTGATGATCCTGTGTCGCAGCTGCACAAGTGTGCGTTTTATATGAAGGATACGGATCGCATGTATTTGTGTTTGTCGCAAGAGAAAATCATACAGTTTCAGGCAACGCCGTGTCCGAAGGAACCAAATAAGGAGATGATAAATGATGGGGCATGTTGGACGATTATATCGACGGACAAGGCGGAGTATCAGTTTTATGAGGGCATGGGACCAGTATCGTAAGTAGTCATTTTTAAATTACAATTAAAATATTGGAGAAAATTAAAAAAATTGGTTTTAAAATGATATTTTATAATAAGTTTTCTACACAATTTTTTAAATTTTTTTTATCTAAAAATAATTTTCTTCTTTTGAAGCATTATTGTTACCCGTTACTAATAATTTTTCTTATTTGTTTTTCTCTTAATTTTTTAGTAACCCCGTTACCCCAGTACCCATAGTTAATTCCTTGAATCTCAATGGTGGCGGAGATGTTGCCATGTTAGAATTAAGTGGCGATAACTTTACACCCCATCTACAAGTGTGGTTCGGTGATGTTGAGGCCGAGACCATGTATCGTTGCACCGAAACGCTGCTGTGTGTTGTACCCGAAATATCACAATTTAGAGGTGAATGGTTGTGGGTAAGTACAATTCAGTTTTATTTTAAGAAATTAAAGAGAAAGTCCTCTAGAAAAATGTATGAAAAATTTGGAGAAATCATAGAATATAAGACTTGTTATTAGATTTAGATAATTTTATGGGTTGCAGGAGCCAATTTTATTGAATTTTTATACACTTCACCTTCGTGAGAAGGGTATATATAAGTTTGTCATTCCTCTTGTAATTTCCACAATATAATTTTCTGACCCTATAAAGTATATACATATATTCTGGATCCTTATAGATAGCGGAGTCGATTAAGCCATTTCTGTCTGTCCGTCTGTCTGTTGAAATCAATTTTCTGAAGACCCCAGATATCTTTGGGATCCAAATCTTCAATAATTCTGTCAGACATGCTTTCGAGAAGTTTCCTATTTAAAATCGGTCCATAAATGGCTGGAATATGAGGAAAAAACCAGGGCAACCACGACTTTTGACCTATATCTGGATTACTAAGTCATTAATATATACAATATGGATATCTAATGATAGATATTTCAAAGACTTGCAACGACGTATATAAGACCATAGTAAGTTGGACCTACAATAGGTCAAAATCGGAAAAAAACATTTTTTATACCGAATTCTTTTTTAAACAAAAAAAATTTAAAAACCAAACATTTTTTTTTCAAATTTAAAAACGAAAATTTTTTTTTCAAATTTTTTAAAAAAAAAATTAAATTTAAAAAAAATTCTTAAATTTCAAAAAAAAAATTTTAAAACAACAATTCGATAAAAAAAAATTTCCCAAAAAATTAAAAAACAACTTTGGAAAAAAATTTTGTTTACCTAAAAATATTTAAAATTTGTATTTTGAAGTATAATTTGGTGAAGGGCATATAAGATTCGGCACAGTCGAATATCTTACTTTCTTTATAAAGGTTCTAAATCATTGGTAGGCAAAAAGAGGCATTTAATTTGTGTGCTTTTTTGCGTAAAAAATTAAATATCTACAACAACATCAAGCAACTGAATGAAATGTGTGTATTTTTATGCTCTATTACGCTATTTTGTTCACATTCGGGTTGCTTGACGAAAATCATCGTAACCTGAACATTATGAACGCCTACCATGGTTCTAAATGATGGGAATGTCTTTATAAAGCTGCATTTAAAAAACTGGTTAAATATGTCACTAATTGAAGCAGGAACGAAATAAAATTAAATGAAACACAATTTAAAATAAATTTACAAATAAAATTCACAACGGAATGATATGGAAACTAGTGAAACACTTACCCCCATTTTCTCAATCTCTGGTTATTTTTTTATCGTGACGATAAACTGACAGTTCTCATACAAAAAAAAAATTGGAGTTAATTTGAGGTTTATCGTTACGAAAAACGATAACCAGATATTGAGAGCTGAAAGCTATTTAAATTAAAATAAGGCACTTATGGTGTTTTCTTTTCTGACACAAAATGTTGCCTATATATTGTGTACCATTTATTAAATGTTACCCATACCCTCATAATGTGTTGCATTTTTAACGATCACAATAGAACAAAATCATTACCATTTATGCAATTTTCTTTTATGTAGCTACTAAATATTAAAAAAACTATGTAGCATATCTTCAGGGTTTTAGGGTAACATTATTAGAAAAGAACACGACCAAACTACATTTTTTTCAGAAAAGAACACAAAGAAAGGCAGAATAAATGCAGCATTTATGCCAAAAAAGAAAACACCATTAAAAATGTTCATAAAATCAAATCAAACTAACTTAGGGCCATTATTACAACTTGCTGTTATAGTTACCTTTAAGGGTAACTAACGTATAGGGTATAGAGTTTTAATTTGCCGGAGCTGAATTTATCAGATGGAGCCAAGTATTTAGGGACCTTCCTTGATAACAAATTATCATGGAAGAAGAATACTCGGAAAAGGCTTAAAACGGGTTCTCTATGCCTACTACACTTGCAGGAACTCTATTGGTAAACTGGATTTACACATCGGTTGTACGGCCCATTATTACTTATGGTTGCATGGTTTGGTGGAATGCAATGAGAAAATGTAGTTATAGGAATACTCAGTAAACTTCACAGATGTGCTTCCATTGGCATAACTGGTGCCATCAGTAGCACACCTCAAGCAGCATTGGATATAATCCTTAACTTACTGCAAATTGAGGACTATGTGGCAAGTTGGCGGTTAGGCACTTGCCTTCAGTCTTTTCTGGTACGACCAAAGCGGGTAGGACACACGAGGTCTAATTGGTCAGGCTAGCATCCCTAATGGGATTTCAGACAATAGGGTAACGACTTTAGACTTCGGTTTTCAATTGTGTTGCCAAGTAGGTGGGTTGGATCTGAACAGCTCTTTGAAAGGCGTACAGTTTTCACTGATGGGTCAAAAATGGGATATGCACGGGTGCCGAAGTTTATGTAGTACAGACTCTCATACGAATGCAGCGTCTTCCAGGCAGAGCTCCTAGCAATCTGGAAATCCACGGACTTAATAAGGGCAGACGTCACAGAGAGGTCTGTAGTGACAATTTATGATAGTCCGGCAGCACTGAGGGCTTTGAAATGCTATGGTACACTCGAGCATAGTGGTGAACTGTAAGAGGGCTCTAGAAGCATTAATGGAACTATACACAATCTGATTATGTAGGGTACCAGGGCACTGTAATATACAGGGAAATGCGATAGCAGATGAACTGGCCAGACAGTGTTCTTTCAGTAACTCATGGTGTGTAATCAATGACGAGCTGTGCCGACGGCTTCAAATGAATCAGTTGCGTTCGCTGCAGGTTTCCTGTGATGGTCTGGCCAGATTTCAGCAGCTTATAATAAATAGGACCCATCAAATACAGAGCATTACCTTAACGCCTTCGATATTTGGCTTTGTTGTCGATTCTGCTGTTTGGACGGGCTTCACATACGATCTCTTACGCTTCGGGTTATCGTAATGGAACCATTTTTCATCGCAAGTACTGATTCGGAGCAAAAATTATTTTCGAACATACAAAATAGTCTTTTAAGGTTTCTCAATTTCAATTCGTATTGTACCCAATTTTCCTGCTTTTGGATGAATCCTGCTGCTTGCAATCATTTTGAAATTGCTGATTGAGTAGTTCCCAATGATTTTGCAAGCTCTTGTTGAGTTTGACTACAATCTTCATGGAGTAATGCCTCCAATTAGGGTTCCTAATTTCGCGGACTTTTTTCTTTCCCGGGAGGAAATTAAAAAATCGTTTCATTCCCGGGAATTTTTTAACACTAAATTAAACCAAAAACCAGAAAATTTTTTTCTGATAAATTGACTTATAATTTTACCAGGGTTTTAAAAGAAGTATAAAATAACTATATTTGATTGTTGGTCCAGCCTTTATAGGGGTTTCTAATTTAATAGTTGCATTTGATAGGTATTGTCACAGTCGTAGTTTTAATCAGTATAAAATCAATAAATTCCTTGTTTAATTAAAAAAGAATTTCGACCATGTTAAATCTATAAAATATGCGTAGTTAGAGAAATTTTTCAAATCTGATTGTAGATAAACAAATACCACTATTATTGTTATTATATTCTCTAAATATAAATTATAATCATTGAATATGTATCCCTAATAGTTGTAATGTTAGGTATCTTAATAATTCGTTTAAAAGCATAAGATTATTTCAACATTAATATTTCTTTGCCAACTGACTATATTTTGCTAGATCCGAAAAAATCTATGGATATAATAGAATAATTCAATAAATTTGGCCATCGAAACGTATCTGAATATTGTAACTTTTAGAAGAAAACTTATGAAGAAATTCCCGACAAACATTTCCCAAAAATTAACAAAAATATATTCCCGGGAATTCCAGGTGAAATTTTTCCCGTGTAGGAACCCTACTCCAATTCTTAGTCTTCAAACTTTTTTGGCTGTCCTGGGCGATCTTTGTCTTCCTTGTTGAAATCACCACTTCTGAACCATCTCCCGCTCGTTAAAATTGATGAAACACATTCACCATAAGTTTCATTGAGCAATTATGGAAGTAAAGCAAAACTTCCTGTACGAGTATATGACGCTTTGTTGGCACAAAATTCGACATTTTCGAAGCAAAAAAAAAACGTTGTTTACACTATAATGGGAATAAATGACAGATATGTACCCTTCAAAATGACATTAAATTAAAACAAAAACCTCGATCAAAAAATACGTCATCTATTGAAAATCTCGTATTTTTAAGTCATACATCCAATAATTGGGGGAAATGGAGTTTTTTAAAAAGAAAAAGAGGCGCATAGTACCAAAAGGGTTGGATAGCATTGATCTATACTAAATTTGCTCTAAAAAAATCGTTCATGGACTTTCTTATTCAAGTCATGACGCTGGTTTGTACAACGATCACGTAAAACTCAAGTATTTTACCTGCAGAGTTTTTAGCGGTGCTCATTTGCAATTAAAATCTATATCCTCTCATTCTAATTGATTTTCTATTATGATCGCTATTATCCTGAATCGAGAATTATGCGAAACATACAATTGCCTTAACTCAATGATTGTAATTCCAAGAAAAACTTCCACAATTATATAACTTAAAGATCTTAGAGATCGTTTAGGAAGAAACTGATCAAACTGTTTTTAAAGAACTAACGATGTTTCTTTGGGATTGATCTCCTAAACCTGAATGGTCTGAATCTGAAAATCTGGGAAATATACAATGACTTAGAGTTCAAGACTTTCCGATCCACAATGATCTTTCATTGACATACAGAATCTGGGCAATTATTATACATATTTTCGCTATTGAAATTTTTTTTCGATTTTTCGGCGACGAAGTCTTTTGATAACAAATCGTACCGCCCTGATTTGGCCATAAAATCGTTGTCTTAAGAGCTTTAGCTGTTGTTTGTAATTTCTAAATTTTTCATTTGCAACTCCATCAAGTATATATAATTGTTATAGATAGCGGAGTCGATATAGCCATGTCCATCTTTTTGTTGAAATCAACTTTCCGTAGCCCCCAAATAACTTACAAACATGATTGATGCATCAATATATCGGGAATTCTGCCGGTTCGGTTGCTATTTAAAATCGAAAAAAACCGAGACAACCTCGAGTCATTAATATAGACAATATGGATATCTAGTGATAGATATTTCAAAATCGATTGCAACGATGTATATAAGGCTATAGTAAGTTGGACCTACAATGGGTCAAAATCGGAAAAAATATTTTTTAACCAAAATTTTTCTCAACAAAAAAAAATGATTATAAAATTTTTTTCCCCAAAAAAATTATAAAATTTTAAATTTTAAAAGAAAAAATTAATTTTTCGCATAAAATTTGTTTAACTGAAAAATTAAAAAAAAAAATTTGATTTTGTTTACCTAAAATTATATAAAATTTGTATTTTAAAGTGTATGCTAAAGGGTCG